>NC_088694.1:55679161-55979161 GCF_028017835.1 Emys orbicularis | reverse complement strand
CAGAGTCCTCACCCCCCTGCACCCCAACCCCCTGCCCCAGCCCAGAGCTCTCTCCTTCACCCTGAACCCCTCATTTCTGGCCCCACCTGGAGCCTGCACCCCGAGCCCAGAACCCATACCCCTCACATCCCAATCTCCTTCCCCAGCTCAGAGCTCTCTCCTGCACCCCAAACCCTCAACCCTGGCCCCACTGCATAGCCCTACCCCCAGCTAAAGCCCTCACCACTTCCTGCACCCCAACCCCCTGCTCCAGCCCGGTGAAAGTGAGTGAGTGGGGGGAAAGTGAGTGACGGAGGGAGGGGAGATGGAGCGAGGGGTGGGGCCTCGAGGAAGGGGTGGGGTAGTGGGAGGGGCAGTGGTGTTTAGTTTTGTGTGATTAGAGTGTTGGCAACCCTGCATCCAGTGCCCACGGCTTGGAGGTCAATGGCACTTTCCCATTGTCCATCAGAATCTACTGCAGTTTTTAAAATCAAAGTGCACAACCTGTGCCCTGATCTTCCATTCCAGGTTTTCTTCTCTCAGTTTCACCAGAGTCTGGATTTGTGGCTCTTTGGACAAATCCAAAGAAACAACCGAGAAAATTCAGGATGAACCCAGCAGTGCGAAGGGGGCGCTGCGGTGCTGTGAGTGGTGCAGGCAGCTCAGTAGGGGGCGCTCTTCCCCCAGCGTCAGGGCTGTTTCTAGGGCCGGACGTTGGGCTCGCATGCGCTGTTCTGCAGGGAGATGTTATCTACCCAGGTTCCTTTCATTTTATTTCTTTTATTATTTTTTTTCATTTCAAGGTGTCATAACTATAAAGGGAAGGGTAACAGCTCTCCTGTGTACAGTACTATAAAATCCCTCCTGGCCAGAGACTCCAAAATCCTTTTACCTGTAAAGGGTTAAGAAGCTCAGGTAACCTGGCTGACACCTGACCCAAAGGACCAATAAGGGAACAAGATACTTTCAAAACTTGGGGGGGGGGGAAGGCTTTTGTTTGTGCTCTTTGTTTTGGGGGGTTATTCGCTCTTGGGACTAAGAGGGACCAGACATCAATCCAGGCTCTCCACATCTTTCTGAACAAGTCTCTCATATTTCAAACTTGTAAGTAAACAGCCAGGCAAGGCGTGTTAGTTTACCTTTGTTTTCTCAACTTGTAAATGTACCTTTTACTAGGGTGTTTACCTCTGTTTGCTGTAACTTTGAACCTAAGGCTAGAGGGGGGTCCTCTGGGCTCTTTAAGTTTGATTACCCTGTAAAGTTATTTTCCATCCTGATTTTACAGAGATGCTTTTTATCTTTTTCTTTAATTAAAAGCCTTCTTTTTAAGAACCTGATTGATTTTCCTTGTTTTTAGATCCAAGGGGGTTGGATCTTGATCCACCAGGAGTTGGTGGGAGGAAGGAGGGGGGATGGTTAATTTCTCCTTGTTTTAAGATCCAAGGGGTTTGGATCTGTATTCACCAGGGAATTGGTGAAGAGTCTCTCAAGGCTACCCAGGGAAGGGAATTAGCATCGAGAGTGGTGGCAGCGGACCAGATCTAAGCTGGTAGTTAAGCTTAGAAGTTTTCATGCAGGCCCCCACATTTGTACCCTAAAGTTCAGAGTGGGGAAGCAGCCTTGACACAAGGCACAAGGTTAAATCCCATGTCCTAGGAGTTAGTGATTGTGACAAGTTGCCCCCCCCCCGAGTGTCACTTGATGTACTGGGGTACCACTAAGCCCGCCTGTTCCACCAGCCTGGGCTCCCTCACCCTGTCCTGCTGAGCCAGGCCCTCAAGCCTCCTCCAGCACACACAGGCAGGGACATGCCCAGCTGCAGAAAGACACAGACACTGAGATCAGCTCTGCCTGGGAAGGCTTCAGCTCGGGGATTGCCCAGCACTCAAGTGCACACCCCCTCTGGAGTGTAAACCCAAAATTGTATTGTCCTGCGCGCCACAGAGAACTGTACAGCGCAAGCTCATGAAATTCACCCCCTCCTCAATGTGGAGGAAAATATGCACAGCTTTCTGCCCCCCCAGTTATGAATTCCACAAACTGGTTTAAAAAAAACCAAAAATACGTTTATTAACTACAAAAGATAGATTTTAAATTACTATATGTAATAGCAAAGAGATCAAAGCAGATTACCTTAGTAAATAAACAAAAAACACAAACTGATCTTAACACACTAGATAGGTAGGATATAAATTAGCAAATTCTCACCCTGAGTGTTAAACAGGCTGGTAGACTCTTAAGGCACAAGATGCCTTGGCTTTCCCAGGTTTTCATTCACAGGCTAAGGATCCTTCCAACCTGAGACCATCTCTTCCCACAGTTCATTCCTGGCCCCTCAGGTGTTTCCAGGTGTGTTGTTGTCAGGCGAGTGAGATACCATCATGATGTTATTGTCCCCCTTTTATATCTTCTTCCCACTTGCTCGAAAGCTCTTTTGCTGTGACTTGGGTCAAACAGTTCCCATTGAGTAGTGCTATCTCTATAGCACTGTGTACAATAGAAACTTGTACACAGTTCCTGGGGTAATCCTTGTGCTTGTGCATTTCCACAATAAGCCATTAACATTGTTTGGCCTTTTCACTGTGGTACCTGAAAGGCTGCTTGTTTCAGTAACACAAACGAAGCCAAACTTCATAACTTCACATGCGATGATGGCACACACAATCCAATGAGATATTAATCTCTAGCAGATCAAGACTTTTAGAATGATGCCTTACAAGACATACCTTGTACAAAACATATCCGAATTACATGACAGTGGTGAATATTGGGGTGTCAGGTGTCACAGTGATAATTCAGAAAAATACATTATTGTTTCTGTTGTATGGGAGGCCTGGAGGCCCAGGTGCAAGGGGTGCTGCACCGACACACAGCAAGAGACAGCCCCTGCCCCGAAGAGCTTACAACAGAAACGGGGGGGAGAAAGGAATAATTTTTACCATATGTCTCAGGTGGGGAACTCAGCCCCAAAGAGATGACATCATTCGCATAACTTCCTGCCTAGCCCTCATAAACCCTGGCATTAATGTATTCACTTCCTGCCTCACCGAAACACTGGGTAACATTTTATTGACTTCATCCATCACCTGAACCCTAGCATCACCCAACTGCCCTATCTCAATACAAGCATAATTCCTTTGACCTTTTCCCTGACCCCAACGCTAACCCTAGGCTAACACCAGTGTCCTCCTCCCTCACCCTGGGAAAACTCCACTGACGTCCATCTGAACCCCAACCCTGGAATAGCTCCTCTGACCTCCACCCCAGTCGGGAGCAGGATCGCTGGGTAAGGGGGCGCAAGCAAACAATGTGCATTTCAATGCAGCTGAACATATGCACGTACAACTAGGAACAAAGAATCAGGGTTGTGCTTATAGCACGGGGGACTGTCTCCTGGGGAGCCGTGACTCTGAAAAACATTTGAGGTCGTGGTGGAGAATCAGCTGAACGTGAGCTCCCAGTGCGACGCTGGGGCCAGAAGAGCTAATGCGACCCTGGGATGCATAAAGGAGGAATCTCGAGTACGAGCATAGAGGTGATTTTACCTCACTGTTTGGCACTGGTGTGAACACTGGTAGAATACGTTGTGTCCAGTTCTGGTGTTCACAATTCCAGACAGGTGCTGATAAATTGGAGAGGAATCAGAGAAGACCCATGAGAATAACTGAAGGATTAGAAAAACTGCCTTATAATGATAGGGTTAAAGAGTTTGAGCTATGTAGATCTGGGTAATAAGGCTGAGATTTTCAAAATCCTCTACAAGGTTTGGGTCTCCAGTTCCTATCAATTTTGATGCAGGCTGTGTGTGCCTGTCCCTCAAGTAGCTTTGAAAATATCAGCCTTACAGTATGTCAAAGACAGCTCAGTATTTTTAGGAGCATTTCTATGACTTGTAGAGATCCACATAGAAAGATAGGGGCTGTGTGGTGATGGGGAAAGACAGAGGTTCACAAGAGCCACGGAGCAGCCATACAGATGTGTTTGTCGATGTATTTCTATGCAGACCCACATGCTACTCCTGCAGCTGCCTCACTGCATCAAGCAGTGTTTGACCCCCTCTCAGTTTTCTCAGAGCCGCTTTCACCTCCTTGTTCCTCAGCGTGTAGATGGCCGGGTTCAGCATGGGCGTGACCACGTTGCCGAAGATCTGCACAGGGGTCACCAGCACTTTGCTCAGCTGGGGCTGCGTGTAGATCAGGGCGCAGGGCCCAAAGAACAGCGTCACAACCGCCAGATGCGAGGCACAAGTGGAGGCTGCTTTGCGCCGCCCTTCAGCCGAGTTCATCTTCAGGACAGAGTAGACTATGCGGATGTAGGACGCGAGGATGAGGAGGAAGCAGGTCATGGGCACCATGCCAGTGTTGGTGAAGGTCACAGTCTCGATGACGTACGTGTCCGCACAGGCCAGCTTGACCACTGGGAAGATGTCACAGAAGAAATAGTCCACCACATTGGACCCACAGTAGGGCAGCGTGAAGGTCAGGCTGGTGAGAATGGTGGCGTGGAAGGAGCTGGTGATCCAGGTGCCGGCGGCCAGGAGGGCGCACACTCTCCAGTTCATGATGAGCACGTAGCGCAGCGGGTGGCAGATGGCCACGTACCGGTCGTAGGCCATGACGGTGTAGAGCAGGCACTCGGTGCTGCCCAAGAAGTGGTAGAAGAAGACCTGGGACATGCACCCACCCAGCGAGATGACCCTGCTCCGAACCCAGAGATTAACCAGCATTTTGGGGGTGCTGGTGGAAGAAAAACCGATATCCAGCACGGAGAGATTGCAGAGGAAGAAGTACATGGGGGTGTGCAGGCGGGCGTCAGCGAGGATGGCTGAGAAGATGAGCAGGTTGCCCAGCAGGGTGCAGAGGTAGAAGGCTAAGAAGGTGACGAAGAGGATGGTCTGGAGGCCATTGGTGTTGGGGATCCCTAAGAGGATGAAATGAGTCACCACAGTCTGGTTGACCCGCCCCACGTGGGACTCATTCCTGCAGATGGGGAGAGAAATAATGCCAGTGAGTTACTGAAACAAACAGACCCGTCAGCCTAGAGCTGCAATGCTCACCCTTCCTTCCACTGCCGCCATGACTCACTGTCATTAGGAGTGGTGAATATTTCTGTCAGTGTAATGCCACTTGGGGACACGGCCTCACTGGCTGGTGATCCAACATGGAAAGAGAAAATGTCTGCCTTGAAGATCCTACAGTCCAGAGACGAACAGACAAAGGGAATGTCTATTCTATTCTATTCTATTCTTCTCACCTGTCCTATTCCAATTGCTTCAATTCTATATAGGCACTTTCCCCACCCTTATCACCACAGTACCTTAGAGCCTTCTATTTGTGGCTAACATTTCTCATGTGTGGTTTGTTCGCTTTCTCTCCCCTCCTCTCCGCAGAGGGATGTCCGGGTGTGCAGTGGAGCGCTTTGTTTCGGTAGGGTTTTGTTCTTATAAACACATGGGCTGCTATGTGTGTGTCTTAAGGAAGAGGATGAGGAAGGAACATACAAACCAATGAATGTGGTGAAGAATTGCCCCAGTTTTGTTTATCATGTGAATTGTTTGGGGGGGGGGTATTGGGGTTAGAGAGGGAAGGAAAAGGAAAGGACCAGGGGAATAGCCACATCCAGAGGTGCTGGAACTCGGGAGGTTGGGGGGCGGCTGCACCCCCTGGCTTGACGTGCTTTCCATCATTTCCAGCATTCACAGTTTGGTTCAATGGCTCTCAGCACCCCCACTGTACAAATTGTTCCAACACCTCTGGCTGCAGCTTGTCATCTGCTCAGCCGTGATCAGCAGGCTGGGTTTTGTGGATTATGTCAGAGGGATTTTTAAGGTGAGATTTGAAGGACAATACGAAGTGTCTGTCTGCATTTGGCCGGGGAGTTTTCCCCATGCAGGAGAGGCTGGGCTGAAGGGGAGACGCTGGCAGGTTGGGGCTGTAACACATGGAGAGAGGGAGATAAAGGATAGATACACAACAGACAGACAGACTGGCAGGCAGGCACACAGGGAAGGATGGACGGACGGCTGAATCGATTTCTCTATAAAGAAAATATTGGGCTGACATCTTCCTCGGCGCGAGACAGAGACTGGCAGATTCAGAGAGAGGCAGAGACTGAGGGACAGAGCGAGAAGGACTTTACCAAAGCAGGAGTCTTACACTGGCTGCATTGGGAGGGGCCGCTCCAGCTGGCTGGAATTCTTCCTTTCTGTCCCCGGTCCTGGCTCCTCTGTAGCACCATCCAGCTTCCTTATCCCAAACGGCCCATCGCCCAGGAGAGGTGCACAGCCTGGGCTCTTGGTATCCAACCCGGAGACCTAATCTGCTCCGAAGCTAGCGAGGGCTGCCACAGCGTATCGCCCCACACTGCTGCCGAGCCCCACAGCTTTCTCACAGCTTCCAGCCTCCTTACGGCTCTCCGTGGTCTTTAAATCCCCTTTGGGCCCGTCGGGACCAGGGCCCTGAATCCCGCCAGGCTCCCAGGCTGAGACCTCGGCAGAGTCACCAATTAACGGAGATTCTGCATCATTTTCGATAGTGCTCATAGACCCCCGGGACCAGGTCCTCCGCCGGCATCAATAACTGTAGCGCCATTGAACTGAAAGAGCCAGATCCCCAGCTCCACCGGGGTCCGGATTCTGCTCTCGCTCCCCCTGACCTGACTCCTGGGGAACTCCATTGGATTCCCTGGGGCTGTTTCCCCTCTCAGCCGCGTGCCCTGGTGTAAATCAGGAGTAACTCCACTGGGATCAAAGGAGCTGTGTAGATTTCTACCAGCTGAGAATCTGACCCCGACATTGTAAGGGGGGAGGGGACGTTCATGCTCGTCTAGGCTCTCCTGCTGTGTGACACAAGCCAGAGAATTCCCCCCAGGGGTGTGAAATAGGAGTAACCTGGGCCAGAGATGCAGCTGGAGGCCTCTGAAGCCAAGAGAACTTTGTCCTTGGTTTGTATCCCTCTGTGGCGGGGTGAGACTCACTGGCGCGGCGCCTCCTGCTGGTCGTCCAGGGAATTAGCTCTTTTCTAGTCCAGAGCACCCTCTGCCGGCTGATGTCTCGCCTGCCGCTGGCCCCCATGTCCCTCCCAGACCCCTGTGCCCTTTTCCCAGGGGTTCTGCCCACCGCAGTACCCCCTCTGTCTGGGTCTCCCCTCCCAGGGGAACCCCCAACTCCCTAGCCTCATCTTGCCTCAGTGGCTACTGCCAGTCACCATTTAGCCCCCGCTTACTGGGGCAGATGGCAGTCTGTAAACCACTCATCATTGGTGAGGGGGGTTGGACCAGCTGCCTCTGCCTATTCCTTGGCTGCCCCTCTGCAGCCCTAGGACTCTTTTGTGGGTCCTTAACTCAGCCTGGAGCCTGGGGCTCTGCTAGGCTGGAGCTCCCCAGCTCCCTCTGCCCTTCCCCAGCACTGCTCCACCCTAGATACCCTCCTCAGCTCCCAGGCAGCCAGGTCCTTCTCTCTCTGAAGCTAGAGAGAGTGTCTCAGTCGCTGGCCCTCAGCCCTCTTATAGGGCCAGCTGTGGTCTGATTGGGGCATGGCCCCAGCTGTGGCTGATTCCCCCAATCAGCCCAGCTTTTCCCCGCCGCAGCCCTCTCCCAGGGCTGTTTTAAGCCCTTCAGGGCAGGAGTGGGGTGACCACCCCGCTACACCCCCGCCGTTCCCCTGCCCCTTCTCTGCGTCTCTGTGCACAGGGATGTATTCATGCCATTGTGTGGTTATGTGTGAGGGTGAAATTCACCGCTGTGCAGACAGAGGGCAGCATACATCCTGTGCACCACTTCACGTCACTTTTCGCAGTACAGCAGCAGTACAGTAGCCCCCCACCAACTCCAACAAGATCATGGTATTCCTGGGGGATTCTGTGATACGGGGTACAGAGCCACATAGGGAGAGGGAGATAGCTGGGTGGGGGCAGAGAGACACATGGGGACAGGAGGATGGGGTACAGGGACACATAGGGACAGGGGAGTGGATGGGTGGGGGCAGAGAGACACATAGGGACAGGGGGAGGAGGTGCAGGGCCACATAGGGGGGGGAGTGGGTGTCTGAATGAGGGTGGAGGGACACATGTGGACAGGGGTTGCAAGGACACATGGGGGTGCAGGAACACATGGGGACGGGGCAGATGTACCTGACTGAATGGGAGAGGCTAGGGGTCAGTGAGGATCTGCATGCGGGAAGCTCCCTATCAATCCCTCCCCACCCCCCCAAAATAACCTGTTCCATACTTTTCCCACCCATACCCAACAGCCCTCCAAGTTCACACCCAGGCTCCTTCCCAGCAATTTACTTCCCTCTCACTCAGCTCCTCCTTTACCCCTGACTCCCCAAAGCCTTTGCACTGCTTCTGATGGGTGCGGGAAATACGGGTCTCTATTGTAGTTTAAATGAATTATTACTCAGAGTTCTGTATTAATATGCCTAGGAAGGAATCTATTTGTCAAAAGACCTATCCTGAATTTTTTTGTTGTTTGTTTGTTATGGACATACTTGCTGACAGGTATTTTGGAAAAAAATGACCAAAAATTATTAAAACTGTGTGATTATATTGTGTTATTTTGACACCAGATGCATAATTTGATGCAGAATTTTGCAGAATTTTCAAATATTGTGCACAGTATTTTTAATTTTGTGTTGCAGAATTTTTAATTTTTTGGCACAGAATTCCCCCAGGAGTAAGGCTTGGACTTAAAGCAAGGATTCAACACCTTTGTTATGTACAAAGGAATTGGAAGGGTTCAGAGATGAGCTATAAAAATGACTTGAGGGCTGGAAAAATTTGCCTCACAGAGAGAGGTTTAAGGAGATCAATCTATTTATCTTATCAGAAAGAAGATCAAGAGGTGACTTGATGACAGTGTATAAGAACCTTCATTGGGAGAAAAGAGCAGGTATTAATCACCTCTTTAATCAAACAGAGAAAGGCACAGCAAGAACTAATGACTGGAAGCTGAAGCCCGACAAGCTCAAATTAGAAACAAGCCATGCATTTTTTTAACAGGAAAGGTGATTAATTATTAACAGTAGCAACCAAGGGAAGTGGTGGATTCTCTATCTCTGGAAGTCTTCGGATTGAGGTGGGATGCCTTTCTGGAAGATATGCTGTAGTCAAACACAAGTTATTGGACTCACTACAAGAATAACCATATGGAATTCTTTGGCCTGTGTTACCAGATGATCTTATGGTCCTGGCCTTAAAATCCAGGAATCTATGAAAAAAAATCACAGCATAGGCAAATATTATAGCTCTTATTCTCTGGGCACAGAATTACTTTTCTGACAATTTACCAGTAAATCAGTTAATTTGTTTATGGATTAAAATGGGTCCTTTTAATATTTAACACCTGGTGTCGGATCATTTCTTTGAGCTGAAGGATCCTAATAACAATAGCTCAGAGGTGTCAAACTTCCTTTATGGTTAAAATTCATTGAAATTTTGTATATTGGTTACAGTTGAAAACTTTAATTAGAATTAATGGTCATTCCCCCCCCCTTTACTTTTCATAAGTGAAAATTTCTCCTTCAGAAGGGTCTGATGAACAACATGCTACTACAGAGAAGTCCATGTAGAACTGGCACTTCCCTCTTCCAAAATGGCTGACATCTCCTGTTGTTCTCAATGAGACTCCGGAAATAACTCACCCAGTTTGGTGGCTACATCTATCTCCCATTGTTCTCACCGGGACTGAAGTCACAGGCTGCCCATAAAAGCCTTAAAAGTGGTGGTTTCTGGCTTCATTCATGCTGGAAACAAGGGGAGGGAGTGGCCATTTTGAAAAAGGGCAGCTCATCTAAGGGAAGCTGTGGTTGCACTCCCCTTGAGAACTAAGGAGGCGGGAGGCCACTTTGAAAGATGGAAGTTCTTTGTGAGTTTCTTTAAAGGAGACAATTTTATGTGCTGGCAGATAAAACTCCAGTTATGAAAAATAACCACCAAAATTACCATTCACATGATTAGATATATTTGCCAGAGCAACTGAGAGGGCAGGAAGAGGAAACTTAGGGTATGTCTACACTACGAGGGTATTTCGATTTCACTTAAATCGAATATGTGGAATCGATATTGCTAAGTCGAACTTGTGTGTCCACACTAAGGACAGTAATTCGACTTTGTGAGTCCACACTAACGGGGAAAGCGTCGACATTGGAAGCGGTGCACTGTGGGCAGCTATCCCACAGTTCCCGCAGTCCCCGCTGCCCATTGGAATTCTGGGTCGAGCCGCCAATGCCTTCTGGGTAAAAAAAAAGGGTCGAGGGTGCTTTTGGGTAATTGTCGTCATCCGTCTGTCAATACCGCCCTCCCTCCCTCCCTGAAAGCGCCGGTGGGAAATCAGTTCGCGCGCTTTTCGGGTCAGTGACAGCGTGGACGCCACAGCACTGCGAGCATGGATCCCGCTGTGACCATCGCTGCAGTTGTGGCACTTGTGAACGCCTCGCAGGTTATCATCCACCTTTCCCAGAGGCAGATGCAGATGAACCAGGCGAGGAGGCTACGGCACCGCGGTGAGGGACTGAACTCTGAGAGGGGCACAGACCTCTCACAAAGCACGGGACCCAGCTCCGAGGACATCACGGTGACAATGGGTCATCTGGATGTTGTGGAACGGCGATTCTGGGCACGGGAAACAAGCACTGACTGGTGGGACCGCATAGTGCTGCAGGTCTGGGACGAATCCCAGTGGCTGCGAAACTTTCGCATGCGGAAGGGGACTTTCCTGGAACTTTGTGAGTTGCTGTCACCTGCCCTGAAGCGCAATGACACCCGGATGCGAGCAGCCCTGACTGTCCAGAAGCGAGTGGCCATAGCCCTCTGGAAGCTTGCAACGCCGGACAGCTACCGGTCTGTCGCGAACCAGTTTGGCGTGGGCAATCTACCGTGGGGGTTGTTGTGATGCAAGTAGCCAAGGCAATCGTCAAGGTACTGCTCTCAAAGGTAGTGACCCTGGGAAATGTGGAGGTCATCATAGATGGCTTCGCCGCGATGGGATTCCCAAACTGCGGTGGGGCTATAGATGGAACTCACATCCCTATCCTGGGACCGGACCACCAGGCCAGCCAGTACATCAACCGAAAAGGCTACTTTTCAGTGGTGCTGCAAGCACTGGTGGACCACAGGGGACGTTTTACCAACATCAACGTCGGATGGCCGGGCAAGGTTCATGACGCTCGCGTCTTCAGGAACTCTGGTCTGTTTAGACGGCTGCAGGAAGGTATTTACTTCCCGGACCACAAAATAACTCTTGGGGATGTGGAGATGCCTACAGTGATCCTTGGGGACCCAGCCTACCCGCTAATGCCCTGGCTCATGAAGCCCTGCCCTGGCTCATGAAGCCCTACACTGGCGCCCTGGACTCTGAAAAAGAACTCTTCAACTACCGGCTGAGCAAGTGCAGAATGGTGGTGGAGTGTGCTTTTGGACATCTCAAGGGGAGATGGAGAAGCTTACTCACTCGCTGTGATCTCAGCGAAACCAATATCCCCATTGTTATAGCTGCTTGCTGTGTGCTCCACAATCTGTGTGAGAGCAAGGGGGGGACCTTTATGGCGGGGTGGGAGGTTGAGGCAAATAGCCTGGCATCTGATTACGCCCAGCCAGACAGCCGGGCGATTAGAAGAGCACAGCGGGACGCGCTGTGCATCCGGGAGGCTTTGAAAGCCTGGTTCCACACTGAGCAGGATGACCAGTGACTTTAAAGTTTCTGTACAGAGAAGCCGAACCTGCCCCCGTTTCTTTACCCAGTTAAGGATGACTATCCTCTCCAGTTACAGACCCCCTCCACCCCCTTCCAAAAAAATAAATTTAGTTTTATTTTGTTAATGAACACCGTTGTCTTTATTACTGTTTTCGCGGGAATGTTTTAAACCTGGGACGCAGACTGTGGTGGGGAGCGGGTGTAGTGTACTGATGCAAATGATCCTTCTAAACTCCAGGAATGACAGGAATCGCAGTGGCGGATTGCTTGTTTCCACGGAGCCTGCCAGCCCTCCTGAGCGGGACTGCATGTATGTGGGGGCTATGTGACTTTATGGCAGGGGGAGGAGGGTTACAGATCCCCTGCTGCGTGGCTCTGTGATCCAGGACAAGGACCGCTGCATAACATCTGTAACTGCCCTCCCCCGCCACAAAGTTGCAGAGCAACAGCCCCCCCCCACCCCACGCACAGAACATGAAAACCACCTCCCAGACTGACCAGGGTAACTAGTCAGTGCACTGTGTATGTGCCCTGCTGCTGGACCTGCCTCCGCCTCTTTAGCCTGCTAAAGGTGAATGTCCTGTCCAATTACCAAGCCCCTTCCCCCCCTGCAGACAGACTCTCCCTCAAAACAGCATGACTGAAACAGTAATGAACAAAAACGTATTTTTTATTAACAACCACACATGAAACTGGGGGGTGAAACTTGGACGGGGGCTTGCTTGAGGCGGCCAGGAAAGGACTTTTCAAATTTTGGGGAATGACAGCCTTCTGGTGCTTGAGCAGTCTGCAGGGGTGGAGTGAGAGTTTTCATGGACTCTCCCGCCCCTCCTTCTTTGGACTTTGGGCGAGGGGGGTATGGGACTTGGTGGCGGGGGAGTGCGGTTCCTGATAGACTGCAGCGGGGCTCTGTCCTCCTGCCTCCGTTCCTGCAGAACATCAACAAGGCGCCGGAGCGTGTCCATTTGCTCCCTCAGAAGTCCAAGCAGCGTTTGAGTCGCCTGCTGGTCTTCCTGCCGCCACCTCTCCTCACGGTCCATGTGTATCCGGTGCATTTGGGACAAATTCTCCCTCCACTGGTTATGCTGTGCTGCCTGGGCTCGGGAGCAGCCCATAAGTTCAGAGAACATGTCCTCTCGCGTCTTCTTCTTCCTCCGCCTAATGTGCGCTAGCCTCTGGGAGTGTGATTCCAGGCTGGGTTGGGAGACAGTTGCAGATGTGGCTGTGGGAATGAGGAAAAGGCAGTGAATTCCTCCGAAAGATAAATGTAGTTGTGAATCAAGAACCTTGATTCACAAGAACATAGTCTTTCTCCGTGAACAAGACCATGAACCACACCTATCACATGCGCACTGAGGACAAGGTCGAATTTTCGAACCTCGCCTTCAGTGCCTGGGGTCTTGCACTGCCGATCTGGGAACCGGGGCAGGACACGGTACTCTCTGTAGCAGGCAAAGATGGTAAGCCGTAGACTTGTTGCAGATTAAAACTTTAGGAGTACCACTGGCCACCTTTCACATTGAAAGCAATGCCAGTCTGTGCTGCCAGCAATCGGCCAAGCAAGAACTGTGGCCCTGTCCCACCCCCTCGCGGATGTGCCAGGGAAAGATCCCTGGATGCTGACCCTCTCCTGCCCCCACCGCGTGGCTGTAAACCAGCGGTCACAGTTCTGTAAAGGAACTTGTTGCAAGCAGTCCCAATATTAACAGTCCCCTACCTAATTCAAAGCAGGTTGTCATGACCGACATCACCCTCATGAGGATCCCGGACAACGAGATCCGGAGGATGCTTCGAGAAAGCCTGCAGAGACCGGGGCCCTATGCCGCCATGATCTGCAAGGCGCTGATTCCAGAGTACCTGCTTGTCTCCTGGCGCGGGAACGTATCGTACTTTGGAGGACCAAGTAAAGCCGCTCTCCCCAGGAACCTGATGAACAGGCTATCCCTTTACCTGCAGGAGAGCTTTGTTGAGATGTCTGTGGAGGACTATTGCTCTATCCCCGGACATATAGACCGGCTTTTCATATAGCTGCAGTAGCAGGGACAAAAGAGTGGAGCAGCTTGGGCAGCACAATCATGCACAACCGGACACTGTTTGATTTTTTTACAAATACTTGTTACTGATTATTTAAGCGCCCAGGGGGAAGAAATCATGAATCAAAGATTGTTATTAGTATTAATATTCTAGTTTTGTACAAAATAAAGGTTTATATGTTTAAAGCACTTACCGCTTGATCCTTCCCCTGAATCTGTGTCCGGGTTACATGCTGGGGAGGGTTGGTAGGGGATCTCTGTAAGGGTGATGAAGAGCTCCTGGCTGTCGGGGAAATCAGCTTGGTAAGCGCTGCCGACTGCCTCGTCCTCCTCATCTCCTTCCTCATCTTCCCCGTCCGCTAACATGTCCGAGGAACCGGCCCTGGACAATATCCCATCCTCAGAGTCCACGGTCAGTGGTGGGGTAGTGGTGGCGGCCGCACCAAGGATGGAATGCAGTGCCTCGTAGAAACGGGATGTGTGGGGCTGGGATCCGGAGCGTCCGTTTGCCTGTTTGGTCTTCTGATAGCCTTGTCTCAGCTCCTTGATTTTCACGCGGCACTGCGTTGCATCCCGGCTGTATCCTCTCTCTGCCATGGCTTTCGAGATCTTCTCATAGATCTTTGCGTTCCGTCTTTTGGAGCGCAGCTCGGAAAGCACGGACTCATCGCCCCACACAGCGATGAGATCCAAGACTTCCCGATCAGTCCATGCTGGGGCCCTCTTTCTATTCTGGGATTGCACGGCCATCTCGGCTGGAGAGCTCTGCATCGTTGCCACTGCTGCTGAGCTTGCCACGCTGTCCAAACAGGAAATGAGATTCAAACTGCCCAGACAGGAAAAGGAATTCAAATTTTCCCGGGCCTTTTCCTGTGTGGCTGGTCAGAGCATCCGAGCTCGGACTGCTGTCCAGAGCGTCAACAGAGTGGTGCACTGTGGGATAGCTCCTGGAGCTATTAGCGTCGATTTCCATCCACACCAAGCCTAATTCGATATGGCCATGTCGAATTTAGCACTACTCCCCTCGTTGGGGAGGAGTACAGAAGTCGAATTTAAGAGCCCTCTATGTCAAACTAAATAGCCTTGTGGTGTGGACGGGTGCAGGGTTAATTCGATTTAACGGTGCTAAATTCGACATAAACGCCTAGTGTAGACCAGGCCTTAGATTGTGCGGGGACAGGGGCAAGAGGAAAAGGAAACATCGTGTGCGTAGGCAGAGAAAAGAGGAATACAAGAAGGAGTGGAACTGGTGTGGGAGTGCAGGGGAATGAGGAATGCAGGAGAGAAGGAAGTGGTGTGTGTGTGTGTGTGTGTGTGTGTGTGACCACGGGGTGCAGGAGGAAGAGGAAACATGTAGGTGTGCACAGGGGAATGTGGGGTGCAGGAGGGAGGGGGAACAGGTGTGTATTTGTGTCGGGAAATGTGGGGTGTTGTAGGCTGGGAGACACTGGTGGTGGTGTGGCGAGGGGAGTCTCACTGCACTACTGAGCCCCTGCCCTGCTCCTTGCAGCACAGCGCTCTGTAGCAGTGCACTGGGGCAGTGGGTTCAGCACTGGCTGCTAGCAGACAGCTCCCTCTATTGATCGCCTGCCCCACTTCCCTGCAGAACAGCGCCCCTAGCATCATATTGGAGTATTGCAGTCAGTGCTGATTCAGAGAGGAGAGCCCTCCACCCTCCCCCCCGACTGACTCACCACCCTGGTTCTGGCAACACAGCACCCCCTAATGCCACCTTGGGTTCAGAATGGACTTGGAGGGGAGAGCACCCCCTACTGAGCCTGAACCCCACTCCTTGCAGTCCCTCACTGGGCCATTCTTTTACGATCCATGGTCTCCTTTAATTGCTAAGTCAATGCTCTTGTCTTCTTCATTTTTGCCCCAAACACCGTTTCTAATAATGACCATTTGGGTTTGCCAATGGGGGACCTCATTATTCGTGAAAAATACAGCAAATGTCAACAGTTTAATATTGGCATAGCCATGAGTGGCGCTGGGGGAAGAGAAATACACAGGGGAAGAGGGGAGAACGCAGAGATGAGGGCAGTGGGGGCGCCAGGTTATAAGAAGCTGCGGAGAGAAAGGACACACCAGAGCTGAAGGAGAAATTAAACAGAGGGAAGAAATGATGCATAGAAACAGAGAAACGGCCAGAGAAGATCAGCACTCCTCAGTGAGGTGCATGGACCCTGCAGCAGGCAACTCCAGGATGTCCTCCCCTAGGGGTTGTTTACGCCGAGCCCCTGCCTGTTTGGGGTTGGCATCGCATTGGAGACAAAGGCACCTCCTGTGTGAAATGTTTGATCAGGCGGTAAAGGGAGATCTCAGAGCACAGAAGAGAGCAAGTGGGAGCTGCTTAAAGACCTGGCCATGGCAGCCCAACAGGAATGCACGCCAGGGAACGGTATCCAGAGGGGCAGCTGTAGGACTGGTCTGTCACCTGGTTCAGTCTCTCTCTGCTGCTCTTCCTCACTACGGGGTCAGGTCCCTAACTGGTGAAAATTCCCATTTCCAATGGCAAGTGAGTCCTCATGCCACAGAGCAGCCACTCGCTCCTTGATGGTGGCCCAAACGGACGGTTCCAGGATTGACTTTCCAGAGTGGAAGTTTCTTCCCCCTGCACAAGAGTGAGTCTTATCCCAAATGCCCCTGCAGAGATCAACCATTGCTTCTCTGCTCATTAATCATTAACACCCCACGTTCACTCGCAGGGACACAAACGGAGTGGATGGAGTATGGGAACAGATCCCAGATCACCCATTTCATCCTGGTGGGGCTCCCGTATTCCCCAGAGCTGCAGGTGCCCTTGTTCCTCTTCTTCCTCCTCATCTACCTGTTGACACTGTGCGGGAACCTGCTCATCCTGCTGGCGGTGGTCCGGGAGCACCGGCTGCACAAGCCCATGTACAAGCCCATGTACTGGTTCCTCTGCCACTTGTCCTTCCTGGACATGACGGTCTCCTCGGTGGTGGTTCCCAAGGTGGTGGCCGGCTTCCTGTCGGGCGGCGGGGCCATCTCCTTCCATGGCTGCGTGGCCCAGCTCTTCTTCTTCCACTTCCTGGGCTGCACCGAGTGCTTCCTCTACACGGTCATGGCCTACGACCACTTCCTGGCCATCTGCAAGCCACTGTGCTACAGTATCATTATGAACCGCAGAGCCTGCCTGTGCCTGGCAGCGGGGACCTGGCTAGGGGGCTCCCTGCACTCGCTGATAGAGACTGCACTCACCTTCCGCCTGCCCTACAGCCGGGACACCCAGGTAGACTACATCTTCTGCGATATCCTGGCTGTGCTGAAGCTGGCCTGCGGGGACACAGCGCTCAACGAGCTGGTGACATTCATCGATGTGGGATTCGTGGCCATGACCTGCTTCCTGCTGATCCTGACGTCCTATGTCTACATCATCTCGGCCATCCTGAGGATCCGCTCCGCTGAGGGCAGGCGTCGGGTCTTCTCCACCTGCATGGCACATATCCCCGTGGTGGTGACCTACTACGTGCCCCTGGTCTTCATCTACCTGAGGCCGGGGTCCCAGCACCCCGTGAACAGGGTGGTGGGTGTATTCTACACCACAGTGACCCCGCTTCTCAACCCCCTTATCTACACGCTGAGGAACAAGGAGATGAAAGCTGCCCTCATGAGACTGGGGGGCAGGAAACTGCCAGGGCCTGAGCCATGATTATCTTGCTGCCAGCAGGAGCTGCCTGAGAACTGGACAGGAGAGAGGGTCCTGGAGAAAGAAGTCAGGACTCCCCTGTTCTGCCTCTCTTCTGTGGGGAGCTGGGGTCAGTGGCTTGGAGTAGGAACAGCTGGATTTTTTATTTCTGCCCCTGACTCTGGGACAGGGGCAGGTTACTGTGCTTACAGCAGGAGAGCTGGGAGTCAGGAATCTTGGGGTCTGTCCCCAGCATGAGGATGGGAGTGGGGTCTAGTGACTAAAGCCCGGACTCCTGGGTTCTCCTCCTGCCTCTGGGAACATTTGTCCCAATTGTTGAACACTTAGAGAAGGGACTGGGGGTGGGTGGGGGACTCCTGGGTTGTAGTTGATGCTGTGAGAAGGTAGTGGGGGTTAGCAGGTTAGATTGGGGAGAGGAGGGGCTGGGAATCCAGACTCCTGGATTCTATCCCTAGAGCCGGGAGGGGAGTGGGGTCTAAGGGTAACAGTGGGGGTGGGAGGGGACTGGAGGGTCCAGACACCTAACAGGAGGACAGGGGGGTCTGAACCCCCCAAACAGGCAATCGAATCCACTGGTTGCATACAATGTCATTGTGCAAAAATATATACCAGGTAAGGTCTTGTATGAAAGCTTGTAATGTTCTGAACTTGATGGCCAGGATGAGGTATGAATACAGATTGTGGTTATGAATCTCTGTCTTTAATCGTATGCTCATGACCGGTATTACAAATTCCAGTACACCTCACAGGGGGAGGAGGGTTCTCCCAAGCCTGTTGTTTACACAAAACTACCCATCCCTTGTCCAGCCAGGAAAAGTCAATGGTGGCCCATTAGAGTTAACGGGGAAATGCTGAAACAGCTTGAAACTGAAAAGAAAACCCCAGACTTGGAAAAGTAAGAGAGGAGGGAATCCCCGTCCCCCACCCATGAATCACCATAGTCTGAACCCTGAGCAGAGAAGCGGGTTGACGTGAAGGACAGCTAGAAACTGAGGGCCGGCGCCCCAGAGCTCTTTACCCCTTTTAAGATTCCCTCCTAAGATACTATGTGCAAAAGACATGTCCAGTCACACAACTCATAGGGCATTTCACAACAGAGGACAGTCTCTTCACTCTGTCTGTCACTCACTCACTCATGCCCGTCACCCCAGTCGGGGTATGGGCCGCCAACCACAGATCTCCAGAGTCCTTTATCCTGGGCCATTTGCTCTAGCTGGTTCCAGGTATAGCCCATTTTTATGCTCTCAGCCTGAAGGTCGCGTCGCCAGGTGTTTCTTGGACGGCTCCTCATCTCTGCTGCGACCTGCGCCGTCTTTCTTGACTCGTACATGGTCCTCACGTTCCATGTACCGATGGTAATCCTCCTGGTTGCAAGAAGGGTAATTGGCTTAGTGGCTTCCTCACAACTTTCACCACCCAGCGTCATGCGTCTTCGAGTCGAAGACCCTTCTTTTTCCAGGCTAAAGGTCTCTGTTATCTCTATTGTTGGCGTTTCTATAGCAGGTTGATTTTTTACGGGGTGGAGTTGCTAGCCCCACGCCCAACCCTCCTCCTTTATCCTGACTTGGGACAGGCAGATGGCCCCAAAGGACCTCTCTGGTGGAGTTACTCTGTCTGTGAAGGAACATAAATCCACGCTGTGTAGAGGCCGAACGTAGGAGTTTATTATGCACAGGGCTGGCGGAGTGTCACTTTGCTTATTAGGCTCAGAGACACTGTTAATCAATTGATTACAATGGAATATATGGATTTTTTATGGGCGGGGGATAGTGACGGGGTAGGCAGTCCTACCCCCCGGATAGGTTCTAGCAGCAAGACGATAGCACAGTAGCCAATGGCTAAAGGTTACATAATGTCTTCACCCATGGGTTTAAGTTAACAAGTTAACATTTAATTCGTACTTTAATGAAATGTATTACTGTAGGCGTATGCACGGGGTGTGCCAGGTGTGCCCAGACACACCCTAATGCCCATGGGCTGGATCCGGCCCCTCAGGGCTTTGGATCCGGCCCGTGGGATTTGCCCCCATGGTGTTGCAGGCCCCGCGCCGCTCTCAGAAGCGGCCGGCACCACGTCCCTGGGGCCCCATGGGGGGCAGAGGGCTCCATGCGTTGCTCCAGGCACTGCACCCCGCAGCTCCCATTGGCTGGGAACGGGGAACCGTGGCCAATGGGAGCTTCGGGGGAGGTACCTGGAGGCGTGGCAAGGGCAGCGCATGGAGCCTGTGCCCCCCCCCCCCAGGGGCCGCGCAGGGACTTGGTGAGCGGCGCGGCGTGGGGCCAGGGCAGGCAGGGAGCGCGTCGCTGCAGATAAGTGGTGCCGGGCCGGAGCCCGAACCCCTCCTGCATCCCGCCCCCCAACCCCCTGCCTTGAGCCCCCTGCCTGCACCTCGCACCCCTCCTGCACCACAACCCCCTGCCCTGAGCCCCCTGCCTGCACCCTGTACCCCTCCTACACCCCAACTTCCTGCCCGAGCCCCCTGCCTGCACCTCGCACCCCTCCTGCACTACAACTCCCTGCCCTGAGCCCCTTGCTGCACCCCTCCTGCACCCCAACTCCCTGCCTTAAGCTCCCTGCCTCCACCTCGCACCCCTCCTGCACCCCAACCCCCTGCCCTGAGCCCCCTGCCTGCACCCCGCACCACTCCTGCCCCCCAACCCGCTGCCCTGAGCCCCCTGCCTGCACTCCATACCCCTGCCCTGAGCCCCCTGCCTGCACCCCATACCCCTCCTGCACTCCAACTCCCTGCCCTAAGCTCCCTGCCTGCACCCCATACCCCTCCTGCACTCCAACTCCCTGCCCTAGGCTCCCTGCCTGCACCTCGCACCCCTCCTGCACCCCAACCCCTCAACTCCCTACCCTGAGCACCCTGCCTGCACCTCGCACCCCTCCTACATCCCAACCCCCTGCCCTGAACCCCCTGCCTCACCCCGCACCCCTCCTGCACCCCTACCCCCTGCCCTGAGGCCCCTACATGCACCCTGTACCCCTCCTGCACCCCAACTCCCTGCCCTGAGCCCCCTCCTGCACCCCGCCCCCCAACTCCCTGTCCTGAGCCCCCTGCCTGCACCTC
The DNA here is from genome assembly GCF_028017835.1 of Emys orbicularis. Lineage (NCBI taxonomy): Eukaryota > Metazoa > Chordata > Testudines > Emydidae > Emys > Emys orbicularis. The sequence goes on along the minus strand of NC_088694.1, from coordinate 55,958,712 downwards.
GCACCCCTCCTACATCCCAACCCCTTGCCCTGAACCCCCTGCCTCACCCCGCACCCCTCCTGCACCCCTACCCCCTGCCTTGAGGCCCCTACATGCACCCTGTACCCCTCCTGCACCCCAAATCCCTGTCCTGAGCCCCCTGCCTGCACCTCGCACCCCTCCTGCACCCCAACTCCCTGCCCTGAGCCCCCTGCCTGCACCCTGTACCCCTCCTGAACCCCAACTCCCTGTCCTGAGCCCCCTGCCTGCAACTCGCACCCCTCCTGCACCCCAACCCCCTGGCCTGAGCCCCCTGCCTGCACCTCGCACCCCTAATGCACCTCAACCCCCTGCCCTGAGCCCCCTGCCTGAACCTTGTACCCCTCCTGCACCCCAACTCCCTGTCCTGAGCCCCCTCCTGCACCCCGCCCCCCAACTCCCTGTCCTGAGCCCCCTGCTGCACCCCTCCTGCACCCCAACCCCCTGCCCTGAGCCCCCTGCCTGCAACTCGCACCCCTCCTGCACCCCAACTCCCTGCCCTGAGCCCCCTGCTGCACCCCTCCTGCACCCCAACTCCCTGTCCTGAGCCCCCTGCCTGCAACTCGCACCCCTCCTGCACCCCAACTCCCTGTCCTGAGCCCCCTGCCGCACCCCTCCTGCACGCCAACCCCCTGCCCTGAGCCCCCTGCCTGCACCCCGCACGCCTCTTGCACCCCAACCCCCTGCCCTGAGCCCCCTGCCTACACTCTTACCCCTCCTGCACCCCAACTCCCTGCCCTGAGCCCCCTGCCTGCACCCTGTACCCCTCCTGAACCCCAACTCCCTGTCCTGAGCCCCCTGCCTGCAACTCGCACCCCTCCTGCACCCCAACCCCCTGGCCTGAGCCCCCTGCCTGCACCTCGCACCCCTAATGCACCTCAACCCCCTGCCCTGAGCCCCCTGCCTGAACCTTGTACCCCTCCTGCACCCCAACTCCCTGTCCTGAGCCCCCTCCTGCACCCCGCCCCCCAACTCCCTGTCCTGAGCCCCCTGCTGCACCCCTCCTGCACCCCAACCCCCTGCCCTGAGCCCCCTGCCTGCAACTCGCACCCCTCCTGCACCCCAACTCCCTGCCCTGAGCCCCCTGCTGCACCCCTCCTGCACCCCAACTCCCTGTCCTGAGCCCCCTGCCTGCAACTCGCACCCCTCCTGCACCCCAACTCCCTGTCCTGAGCCCCCTGCCGCACCCCTCCTGCACGCCAACCCCCTGCCCTGAGCCCCCTGCCTGCACCCCGCACGCCTCTTGCACCCCAACCCCCTGCCCTGAGCCCCCTGCCTACACTCTTACCCCTCCTGCACCCCAACTCCCTGTCCTGAGCCCCCTGCTGCACCCCTCCCGCACCCCAACCTTTATGAAGTTTGCCTTTAAAAAAAAAATTCCCTGGGTGCACACCCTAATGAAATGTGCTGCGCACACCTGTGTATTAGCATAAAATATAGATGTTGAATTTTGATTTGGGGTCCATAGGAATAAAGTAGCTCCTTTGATTGTCCAACAGGTACATTCCTAGGGGATAAAGCAAAGAAACAGTGAAAGTATATGGCAATAAAGATTGTCTCCTGTGTGCCTTAAGGCAGGCATTGGTCCCTGGGAAAGGGAGGTGGGAGGAGGCCATATCTTATACTGACATGTGCCAACCCTTCATGAACTCAAGGTTGGAGTGTGGGAAGAACATCTCCCTACAGAAAAAATGAAAACAACAGAAACAGGGCTGCTTTGTTCTATTTGCAACTTTGCATAAGACACAATACTCAGTTATTGTTCCAACATTTGGCAATTTTGCTGACCAGGCCTATCTTAGCAAGCAAGGTTATCTTCGTTTATTCTGCTTCTTTTAGCTAATTACTATATGCTAGGCCTCTGGTCTCTTAACCAAACTCTGGACTTTGGACCCGTAAAAGAGCTAACACAATCCATATACCAGGTTGTTATATAAAATGCACATGGATTTTAACCCTTCAGTCTGGCTGTCTCTCTCTCTCACACACACACTGTCTCTCTGTACAAACCACCAGTAACATGCTGTCCAGGCAGAAGATGACATAAAATGAAGGCTTCTGGAATTTTTGTGAAATGCCATAGAGTTTAGGGCAGTCGGCCCGTCTGTATCTCACAGGCCACCATCACCACCCATCATCCTCCCACTAAACCCAACACATGAAATTAGAGCCAGGCATTACAGCCCTCAGCAAACAAAACTGTTCTGGGCCCCAGGCAGAGAACAGGAGGGACCGAGCTGCACCATCACCTGAGAGCCCTGCACTGGCAGGGAATTGATTTAGTGAGACGTACCCAGATGATCCTGGCAAGTGACTGCCCCCCGTGTCCCCCACCCCCACTGCAGAGGAAGGCAAGAAAACCCCACGGTCACTGCCAATCTGACCTGAGGGAAATTCCTTCCCAGCCCCACAGATGGTAAATGAGGCAAGAATGATTTATCTGGGGGTATTATCATGGCCAAATGCTCATCTGGTCTAATTCAGTGGTGCTGTGATGACTTCAGTGGAGCTGTGGCTGATTTACACTGGATGGGGCTCTGACCACATTGATTCCAATGGAGCTATGGTGGATTTACACTAGCTGGGGTTACCCACTGCGACTCTAACAATGGGCTTCCCACAGCCCCTCTGCGATCTCAGCGCTGGGATTCTCCCCACAGGGCCTGGCCTGTCTGAGTGATCCCCTTCTGGTTTTACGTGACTAGATCGTGCTTGATGCAGACTCGTCCCAGGAAAACTCCCGTGACCTTGGAAGCTGCCAGAGGCATCTTAAAATGATCTCCATGGAGTGGGATCTGAGTTACTACAGAGAATTCTTTCCCGGGTGTCTGGCTGGTGAGTCTTGCCCACATGCTCAGGGTTTAGCTGATTGCCATATTTGGGGTGGGGAAGGAATTTTCCTCCAGGGCAGATTGGCAGAGGCCCTGGAGGTTTTTCACCTTCCTCTGCAGCGTGAGGCACGGGTCACTTGCATCTTGAGGTCTTTAAACCACGACTTCAGTAACTCAGGCATAGGTTAGGGGTTTGTTACAGGAGTGGGTGGGTGAGATTTTGTGGCCTGGAGGTCAGACTAGATGATCATAATGGTCCCTTCTGACTTTAAAGTCTATGAGTCTATGAGTCCATGTAGCTAGCAACGCTCCAGCCCTGGTAGTGAATGTCAGACTCTGAAGAATTCCAATGGGACGCCTGCTCTCCCCTGCTGACAGGGCCTGGGAACAGGAGACCAGGGCAAGGATTAGCCTGTGTTTGCTTCAGACAATTGCTCCCCACACTCCTGGGAGCTAATGGTCTCAAAGGTGAAAGTATCATTCAAATACTTGGGTGAGTCAGGCACTTTGCCAAAGCGGAGACAATGAAGCGTCTGTTCCTCATCCCTGTACCGTGAGAGAGGTGAGTGCATCTGAGCCAGAGAACGTGCTTTGGTTTAGGGACAGAGGGACTGCCAGAGCAGGTGAACCCAAGGTCCATCCAGCCCAGGCTCTGCTCTCAGGCAGTGGCTGATACCAGCTGCTTCATAGGATGGTACAAGAGACACCGTACAGAGGGCAGCTAAGAGTTCACCTGCCTCTAGTGGGTCATTTCTCCCTAACCTCTCTAGTTTGGGGTCAGCTCATTCCCTGATCAGGAGGGGTTACCACCCTTCCTGCTTTACGCAGTCCTCCCGGATTTCATGCGGCCTGGCGCCTGTGCAGGCTCTCTGGACGCTGACTTTCCTGCATGGGCAGGCATTGGAATCTGAGCGGAAATCGTGCAATAGACATAGGGGCCAACAGAGTCAGCTTCCAGCATTGCTCAGTGGTTTGTAACACTCGGCATCTCTGCACCACACCTCCCCTGAATTCAACAGGCTGGGGACGGGTGACAAGAGAAGAACCAAGATAGATAGATAGATAGATAATGTGCAAGAGACAGCAAGATGGGCTTGTATGAGGATAGATAGATAGATAGAGGGGGTGGATGGGGATAGATAGTTAGAGGGGGTGGATGGGGATAGATAGATAGATAGGGTGGATGGGGATAGATAGATAGAGGGGGTGGATGGGGATAGATAGATAGATAGGGTGGGTGGGGATAGATAGTTAGAGGGGGTGGATGGGGATAGATAGATAATCTAACCATAGTGGTTGGTCAGAAGGGGACAGACTGGTAATCAAACTATCTGTCTACACTAGCAGGACATTGTTCACAATTGATGTGAGAGGAGGCAAGACGAGAGGAAGGATGGTCCAGCGGTTAAGTCATTAGCTGTGGATTTGAGAAACCTGAGTTCAACTCTCCTGCTCTGACGCAGGGTTCCTGTTTGTCTATGAGCTTTTCTGTGCCTCCAATCACTGGCTGTAAAAACGGGGAAGCTAATTCCCTCCCTCGGAGGGGTGTTGTGAGGATAAATACATTTATAAATCTGAGGTGCTGAGATGCAACAGTCATGGGGTCTAGATAGATGCCGGAGGGGATGCATAATTCACTCTGTTCTAGCTGTTGTTGCTCCGCATAGGGGCGGAGCAGATGGAGCCAGGAAACCAAACGCCGGTGACAGAATTCATCCTGGAGGGACTCCCGAACACCAGGGAGCTTCCCTCTCTCTTCTTCCTCCTCTTCCTCCTCCTCTACTTGCTCACCCTGCTGGGCAACGCCCTCACCCTGCTGACTGTGCTCTGCGATCCCCGACTCCACGCCCTGCCCATGTACTGCTTCCTCGGCCACCTCTCCTTCCTCGACGCCTGCCTCTCCTCCGTCACCGTGCCCAAGATCCTGGCTGGCTTGGCGGGGCCCGGCGGCAGGACCATCTCCTTCGGCGGCTGTGCGGTGCAGCTCTACGCCTTCCATTTCCTGGCCAGCACCGAGTGCTTCCTCTACACGGTGATGGCCTACGACCGCTTCCTGGCCATCTGCCACCCTCTGCGCTACACCGTGGTCATGAACAGAAGGGCCTGCGTGGGGCTGGCAGCCGGCACCTGGCTCACCGGCTCGCTCCATGCCACGATCCACACCACCCTGACCTTCCGCCTGCCCTACTGTGGCCCCAACCTGGTGGAATACTTCGTCTGCGACATCCCCGCCATGCTGAAGCTGGCCTGCGCCGACACGGCCGCCAACCGAGCCGTCATTCTGGCCAACATCGGGACGGTGTCAGCTGGCTGCTTCCTGCTGATCAGCGTTTCCTACGCCTACATCGCGTCTGCCATCCTGAAGATCCGCACAGCCCAGGGGAGGCTGCGGGCCTTCTCCACCTGCAGCGCCCACCTCAGCCTGGTGCTGCTGTTCTATGCGCCACTGCTGTTTGTATACGTGCGCTCCTATTCAAGTCACGCATCTGACGGGGCAGTGGCCATGTTCTACACCATGTTCACCTCCCTTTTGAACCCTTTCATATACGCGCTGAGGAACAAGGAGATGAAAAAGGCCCTGAGGCGACTGGCTTATGGACAAGCGCTGTCCCAGAAGCTGAAACTTTCAAAGAATCCCGAGAGAGATAAACGCCGAATTTCATAGGGTGTCCGATTCCTTTAGCCACCTTTGAGAATTCCAGCTGAGTGTCTGTTTATCGGGGCGAGACAAGGTGGGCGAGCAAGGTAATATCTGCTCCTGGAGCAACATCTGCTGGTGCAGGGGACAACAAGCCTTTGACTTCTGAGTTTCACAGTCTCACTGAGCTGTTCCTCAGCTCTGAAGAAGGGAACCAGAGTGTCACAGCTAAATATCAGGAAGGGACGGATTGTTAAGCATAAGGGGTCACACAGGTAGGACACCACTTAAAATGCAATGTAGGGCAATTAACGTCTCTGCAGTTGTAGGACAAACCAGGGTTAGCAGGCAACAGAGTTTTACAAATTGTTGTCCTGAGCCATATAACCAGTGTCTCTAAGTCCCTGGTTTTTAGTGTCCAGCAGCGTTATGAATTGGGGTTCCCAAGTTGTGCAGGTCTCCTTTGAGGATGAGGCCTGATAGATCAGACATGGAGCTAACAGGATTGTATGGCAAATCAAGGGTAAGGGTTGCACTGTGGAAGGAAGGTGCATTCCCTCGGAACAGGAGTGTACAGCATGAAAGGGGCAACACAAAATCCTACAGAGACTCCAAGGAGGAGCCTCAAGGGGTTGTGCTGCACTTTGGAAGCAGAAACCAACCCGGCACCAAGAAAGATCAGTGAATATAAGAAATGGAGCTTAACCATGATCACACTTATCCAAGTGTTCTGTTTATCTGCAGTGTAAAGTAAATGTGATTAGGAAGTAAAAACCTGTATGGAAGTGATTTGTAAATGGAAAAAGAATATTTGTATTAAAATGAAGCAATTATATAAAAGATTGAAATGCCCTAGATTGGAAACAAATCCAACTAATGGTTTGGAGTTAAATCTATTGAGAAAATGTTGTTTAATAATGTATAGTTTATGAATGTGCGAACTGTTATTGAATTCCACCTATCTGCAGTCACTAGGGTTTGGTTAAAAATGGTTAAAAAACACAACTGAAAGTACTTTATGGACAAAAAAGTAAACTTTTAAAATGCATAAGGCTGCCACAGTGAGACAGCAATGAAACTGGAGGGAGTGTGACATGGGAAACTGGTATGTCAGTCACTCTGAAACCAAGCTGACAGAGATGCTGTGGGAACATGCCCAAGCATTTCAACAGAAGCTAGCAGCAGACATACCATATCCATTACATGAGCAAGGGTTCTAACTGTATTTTGAAAGTCAACAAGGAAAGAATTTAGTAAGAGTTTTTAACTGTTTTCTATGTATGATGTTGTAAATGTGTTTTTAATGTATAAGTTAAAGTTAATTTCCTATCATGAAAGGTAAAAAGCAAAGCCAATGATGCTCAGTAAATGGGAAATATATGCTATGTAAAGTAAAAGAGGCCTTAAGTGGCATAGAACAAAGAAGCTCTGCCCTCTTTTATCACCCCAGAAAAGATAAAAATGTGGTAGAAGGGAGGAAATACTAACTGGCACAGGGTCAGAAAATTAACAAGGGTCCAATGCCATGAAGTTCAATGTGGAAAGCGCTTCAGCTCCTACGGTTTGGAAGAAGTTTGCTTTCCCTCCCCCAATAGTGTTACAAGACAATGCAAGGTCTGGAAAGTCCCAGACTCGTGCATCTGTTTGTCCCTGGGGGATGGTTATAAGTGCAGGTGGAATGAGTTGCCGGCATGTGGGTTCACTTTAGGGGAACAGGCTCCAAATTGCACAGTGTGGTTGAGACACTGGGACGCTGGTAAGTAAAAACTGCCTATGCTGGTGATAATGAGTATTATGTGATGGCTGAAGAGAATCGTGTCTGGTATGGACCAGGGAATGTTATTCCAATTGGCCCAGGTTCTGTTCCACACCTCAATTTCCTGGGGTGATACATGGAAAGATTTTTATATTTTGTACCAGCTTTTCATACTGTCATTAAAATAAAAGCAAAGTTAAAATCACCAAAGGATGCTTTAAAAGTAAAGCAAGCTTATAAAGTGGAATTGCCCCCTAGTGGGCTGTCCCAGAGGAGGTGAACTTGCACTCTGTGGTTTGTACTTAAAGCTAATATTGATGGTGGTTCAAATAAGTACAACTTCTGTGGTCTTGAGTTTGTGTTGCTGGGTAAACTTGAAAAAGAGAGCCCAGAAAGGGAGGAAGATGATGCAGCTGAAACGACTACTAATATAAAAGAGAAAGACAGAAGCAGGGACATGTAGCTGAGGCCTGGCCAGACATGAGTAATTAACACATGGAGGCAGGTCTCATTTCTTGTAGGATAGAATTAGGGAGGTAAACAGATCATTAAACAGAATGTCTGTGCTAAATAAAATAAGTAAGTTTCTGAGCCAGCTAAGATAAGAGGGAGAACACCCAAGGACGCCCATTTACTACAAACAAGATAACAGTGGACAAGATAAGTTAGGAATGTAGAGATGAGGTAAGGAGTTGGTTGAGTGTGGACAATGCTTGGACAGAGCATGCAGCAAAGTAACCAAGCCAACCCCAAAACGTGTGTTGCAATGTATAGTACATGCAGTGTAATGTGTGTATATATATATATAATGTATTTAAAGGAAGATGCTGGCTGTCTAACTTTGGATGTGTGGTATGTCACCCCCTACACTTGAGTCGGATCAACTCAATGTAGCTTTGCTGTATGCCAAGGGACCTGAGTGATGAGATCTGCAGTAGAAGTGAGCTTTTGGATCACAGAGAGCTGGATGAAGTGTCAAGCTCTTCTGGATCAGCTGAGTGGAAAAGGTCTTGGAGGGAATCCCAACAAGCAGAGTCACTGGGTTTATGGTTCATTACAACAATTGGGTGTAACATACTGTGGTGCTTTCCTTTGTGCTATGCCTGCAGAGGCGTTAAGTGACCATTTCACTTCAAGCGGTCTCCAGCCACATGTGTGAACCCCTGATGAGAAAGTGTCTCATACAACATAAGAACCTGAAGAGAAGTGATAGACTGAGCATTTTAATTATTGCTGCAGCTGCCTGTGTTACCTTCCTTACGGTTTTATTCTCAGGGCCCAAGCATAATTTTTTCGGGCCCAGTACAAACATGTAACATACACGTACACATGTACATACACAGACCGCAATCCCTCACCCCATACATACAATCTCACGAGCACGACTCTCTCCTGCGTCTTGTAAACCTTCTGAACGGGGTGGTGCTAATCGTGATACTACTTGACTCCTTCACGCATTAGATGGGAGTCCCATGATGCATGTTCTGGCAGCTTTTCTTTGGCATCAATTGCCAGTGCCACAGACACAGTCTCTATATTGAAATCATTTTCATCGTATTTTGTTCATTTTGCTTCCCTAGTCAGTATGTTGCCTGACTGCAGAAAGGCCTTGTCTGATTTGAAAATCTGGAGGCTAGTTCCCTTTCTTTTATCTCCTTACATTTCTGGCTGCCTGATTTATATTTAGAGCCACCACCAGACATGGCAGTATGGGGTGTGTGTAGGGTGACCAGGTAGCAACTGTGAAAAAACAGGACTGGGGTGGGGGGTAATAGGTGTCTATATAAGAATAAGTCCCCCAAAAAGGGACTGTCCCTTTAAAATCGGGACATCTGGTCACCCTCGGTGTGTGTGACTGTGAGTGAATTAGGCACTTACTCACAGATATTTTGGGCCTGTAAATCCTACCAGAAGAAGCAGCAGCTTCTGGCTCCCACTGTCTTATGGTGCTTTGCCCCCCCCCCCCCCCCAGCTGTGCCTCCCTCCTGCCTATGCACAAGGAACTGTGGGACTGGTAGTTCTTATCTTGATAGACCATGTCACACAGAGGAGCACAAGTTTCTGTTTCTCAGTCTCAAACTACATGTCCTAGTTTAACGGCACAAGCACGTTCTCTATTCTAGAGAAGGGCATGAGGCCCAGCAACTCACTGTCCAGAATGTGGCTTGAGGCTGCTTCTGATTAGCTCCAGCAAATCTCACAAGATCTGGACAATAGATACATAGATACAGGGAAATAAGTTTCTATAAATATCTTCAGGCATGGTCTACAATTTAGCCTCAATTTCCTCTTGGTAATGGGGTTTGCAGCCTAGGCTGGGGCCCCCAGGGCCTCTGGGCCCTGGTAAAGTCTACCCTTCCCCCCCCCCCCCCCCGCGCCATGTGAGGGCCCTGTTTATTCTATTACTTATCACCGCAGTATCTGAGCAACTTCCGTATAAAATCAATAGCAATAATAAAAGTCCAGATCACTGAAATCAATGGGAGGATCTGGGCCCATGTCCTTTGTATTTAGCTGTGTGACACTCCAGACCTGGGAAACGCTCTGCTTAGCTCGAAAACTTGTCTCCTCCACCAACAGAAGTTGCCCCATGAAAAGTATTACCTTACCCACCTTTTCTCTCCCAGACCCTGGGACCCCCATGGCTACAACACTGCAAACAATATTGAATCTATTGATCAATCCATCCATCATGTTCTGTATAACTCAGATAAAGAGTGTTGAAGCCTAGTTATAACAATGACTGCAGCACATTTTCCCCTTGTGGGAACCTGTCATATATTTATGCCGAGTGTTAATAAAGACTGATCCTTTTTTTCAGTAGAAAGCCTGTGCAATACTTTAAACATCACTTGCAGTTGTTGCCTGATCCTTTTAATGATAAATAATAATGCTGCTGATTGCCAATCCTGAGGCCTTTTCATCCAAAGACTTCAGACAGCTTGAGACATGTTAGCTAAATAATCCAGCTGTCAGATGCCTCGTTGGTGGCTCTAGAGGAGCCACTTCTGGGGTGGGATGCTGTGGCTGTTTTACAGTGCACTATAACAGTGCCTTACAGTAGAGGAAGAAGAGTCCTGTAGCCAGTTCAAACCAAAAATGTGAACTGAAGAAGGCAAAATGATACAAGCTAAGTCTGAGTTTCGGCTGGATACCAGGGCGCCCCCCTACTGAACCTCCCACCCTGCTCCCTGCAGCACAGCGCCCCCTAGTGCCCTCCTGGGGCTTTGGGGTCAGCACTGACTGTGAGGGGAGAGCGCCCCCTACTGAACCTCCCACCCTGCTCCCTGCAGCACAGCGCTTCCTAGTGCCCTCCTGGGGCTTTGGGGTCAGCACTGACTGTGAGGGGAGAGCGCCCCCTACTGAACCTCCCACCCTGCTCCCTGCAGCACAGCGCCCCCTAGTGCCCTCCTGGGGCTTTGGGGTCAGCACTGACTGTGAGGGGAGAGCGCCCCCTGCTGAACCTCCCACCCTGCTCCCTGCAGCACAGCGCCCCCTAGTGCCCTCCTGGGGCTTTGGGGTCAGCACTGACTGTGAAGGGAGAGCGCCCCCTACTGAACCTCCCACCCTGCTCCCTGCAGCACAGCGCCCCCTAGTGCCCTCCTGGGGCTTTGGGGTCAGCACTGACTGTGAGGGGAGAGCGCCCCCTACTGAACCTCCCACCCTGCTTCCTGCAGCACAGCGCCCCCTAGTGCCCTCCTGGGGCTTTGGGGTCAGCACTGACTGTGAGGGGAGAGCGCCCCCTACTGAACCTCCCACCCTGCTCCCTGCAGCACAGCGCCCCCTAGTGCCCTCCTGGGGCTTTGGGGTCAGCACTGACTGTGAGGGGAGAGCGCCCCCTACTGAGCCTCCCACCCTGCTCCCTGCAGCACTGTGCCCCCTAGTGCCCTCCTGGGGCTTTGGGGTCAGCACTGACTGTGAGGGGAGAGCACCCCCTACTGAACCTCCCACCCTGCTCCCTGCAGCACAGCGCCCCCTAGTGCCCTCCTGGGGCTTTGGGGTCAGCACTGACTGTGAGGGGAGAGCGCCCCCTACTGAGCCTCCCACCCTGCTCCCTGCAGCACAGCGCCCCCTAGTGCCCTCCTGGGGCTTTGGGGTCAGCACTGACTGTGAGGGGAGAGCGCCCCCTACTGAGCCTCCCACCCTGCTCCCTGCAGCACTGTGCCAGACTAGGGCACCGGGGCCAGCACCGACTCAGATCCGTTCCCCAGCATGGTCAGCACCAGGAGCAAGAAGGGAGTTCAGAGTCACTGCCCCATTTGACACTTGGCGTCTCTGACAAATGATACAACGGGGTTGGGAGCTGGTGCCCGATGTTGCAGTGTTTCCACTATTACGTGCCTGGGCCACTGCCAGATGCTTTTACAGAGCCAGTCGAACAGCCACTTTGCTGTAATGACCCTCAGAGTGGACTGGAGCCACTGCCCCATCTGCCATTCCCAAATTCCCTGGATTGGGGGCAGACTGAAGCCAGCATCACTTAGTGGGGAAAGGCCTCGTATCCTCTTCCTAACCCCCTGAGCCAGGTAGTGCCCCTGACCTAGGGCCAGATCATAGCCAGCTGCCTCTAGAGCGGAGAAGCCCCGTTCCCAACCCCCCCGAGCCAGCCAATCCTCCTGCTCCAGGCCCGGATTGGAGCTGGTGCCCCCAAGAGGGGGAAGGCCCCGTATCCCATTTCCAGACCACCCACGAGCCATCTGGCTGTCACAGGGTTTTTAAGCATAATGTGCCATTCTGCTTGTCTTTAGCATCCATTTGTAAGTGATTGCTGCTGAGAAATTCTCCAAGGACCCCAGGTCCATTTAGTCAGTAGGAGTAAATCAGCTGAATTCCACTGAACTCGACTGACCTCTGGCTGAGTTACACCCGGTGGGGATCTGACTTTATATTTTTGCTTCTGCCTGCTGCATCCTAATTGTTCTCGAGGGACTTTGGGCCTTGCTAATATCTCCCCTGGGCTTAGCTCTCCTCTGCACACAGCCGGGTTTCCTTGAGCTACAATTGCCGCCTTTTCCAAACATACCCTCGCTGTTTGCCAGCCTCTCACAGTGCTGCTAACAAGCCCCATGGGGCATTAATTCAGAGCTCTCTCTAATTAACCCTGGGGATTGCACACCTTGAAAGCAGGTAGCAACAACAACAATTAAAAAGTCATCGCAGGGAGGAACTGCAAGATGTTTAACGAGCCGCAATGAGAACCAGAAGTTACATGGTAACATTTTGCCCTAGCAACAGGAAAACACTGCGCAGCTCGTTAAAGCCCTAGTTACAGCTCTGCAGCTTTCTCGGCTCTCTCTGCTTCACAGCCCTCAGCGGGCCAGAGGCTCAGCGGGCGTAATTTGGCTACTCGAATTTACACCAGCTGGGCATCTGGCATCACTGAGTTTATTGCAGGGACACCAATTCACCCAGCTACCGATCTGGCCCATTGACTCCAGTGGAACTATGACCGATTTACAGCAGCTGGTCATCTGGTCCCCTGTCTAGTCTGGGCTGTTAATTCTACCTTTTACAAAGACAAAACCATCCTGCGAAGAAGGATAAAGTGTCTCACACAAAATAAGAACCTGACAGGAAGCAACAGCCTGTCCATTTTAACACTGCTGCAGCTACCTGGCTGGCCTTCCTTAGGGGTTTATGCTGTTACTTATCCTCATGGTCTCTGAGCGACTCCCATATAAAATCAACATCAGTAATAAAAGCCCAAGTCCTGGCTGAGATCAATGGGAGTCAAGTGCCTAAATATCTTGGAGGATCTGGGCCAGAGTCCTGGGTGGACTTTGTGGCGTCTCTGGCCCGTCTCCTTTTTGGGGGTAAACACTCTGCTTGGGACGGGGTTGCTGAAGGCTGATCTAGGTGACACTAGATGAGAACAAGGATGCTGCTGATAGGAGTGAGGCTGCCCTCTGGAAAGCAGGAGGCTAACATCTTAGATCTCCCAGGCTCCAGCCCATTTGTTTTAACCACAAGGCTGCTATTAGCATCCCATCTGCTTTGGATAAAACTGAATCCCAGGATGAAATTCCTTCCCCCTAGGCTAGTTTTATACAATGAAGTATAGGGACTGGCGTCTTCTGAAACAGAGAGTTTAAGGCCAGAAGGGACCGTTAGATCATCTGGTCTGATCTCCTGCATATCACAGGCTGGAGAATTTCTCTCAGTAGCCCCTGTATTAATCTCAATAATCGTGCATGGCTAAAACATCTTCCCGAAAAGCCTCCAGTCTGGGTCCAAAGACTTCCAGAGATGGAAAATCCACCACTTCCCTTGATTGTTGAGTCCAATAGATAATCATCCTCACTGTTAAAAAAAAGTATGTTTTATTTCTAGGCGTGGAGGAATCAGATTTTTATTGGCAAATGTTGGTCAACATCGATTTCCCTGTCCACACCAACCGATGAAAAAATATTTCCATCTGTAAAAACTGAAATTTACAGATAGGTAAAGATAGGTAGAATTCTGCTTGAGAATTTATTATAGTTTAATTTAAGGATACTTTGTATATTTTCATATGCGATGTTGACCCCCCCCCCGGCTAATTTTGTACAACTAGATAAAAATAATTTTAAAAATGCTTTAAAATAACCATGGACATGATCCATCAAAATTATAAAAAAAAAAAAAACTGAATTCTGCTGAGCCTATTTATTTTGCATTTGTCTGGTTGTAACATCCAGCCATTGTTTCTCGTTCTGCCTTTCTCTGCAAGTAGGAAAGCAACTTGGTCTGGTGGACTGAGCATTAGCACAGACAATAGGAGGTTTTATTATTATTGGCAGTAGTGCTGGGGGGGGGAGGGTAGACGCGCAGACAGATAGCCCAGACCCTTCCCTAAAGAACCTACAGTCTAAGTCACCTCGACTCTGCTATATGAACGTGGGCAAGTCCTTTCCGCTCTCTGTGCATCTGTTTTCCCTCCACACCTTGTCTGCCTTCCCCTGCTTCCCATGTAATCTCTTAGGGGCTGGCGTCTTTATCACGGTGCGGCACTAGCCTGTTTTGGAGATGGGACACCAGGCCCAACGGATCCTCCAACCCATTCTCAGAATACACCGTAAGGCAGGGGTGGGCAAACTACGGCCCGTGGGCCACATCCAGCCCGCGGGACTGTCCTGCCTGGCCCCTGAGCTCCTGGCCCGGGAGGCTCGCCCTGGCCCCTCCCCCGCTGCTCCCCCTCCCCCGCAGCCTCAGCTCGCTCGCTCTGCCGCCGGCGCAATGCTCTGGGCGCAGGGCTGTGAGCTCCTGGGGCAGCGCAGCTGCAGAGCCCGGCCTGACCCGGTCTCTGTGCTGCGTGGTGGCGGTGGCGTGGCCTGGCTCCAGCCAAGTGGCATGGCTGTAACGCCGCCAGCCACCGGTGCTCCAGGCAGCGCGGTAAGGGGGCAGGGAGTGGGGGGGGTTGGATAGAGGGCAGGGGAGTTTGGGGTGGTGGTCAGGGGGCGGGGGTGTGGATGGGGTGGGAGGGGGCAGTCAGGGGCAGGGTGTTGAATGGGGGCAGGGGTCCCGGGGGGTAGTCAGGAAGGAGGGGGGGGTTGGATGGGGTGGGAGGGGGTAGTCGGGGCAGGGGTCCTGGGTGGCAGTCAGGAATGAGAGGGGGGGTTGGATGGGGCGGTGGGGGTCCAGGGGTGGTCAGGGGCGGTCAGGGGACAGGGAGCAGGGGTGTGTGGATGGGGCAGGGGTCCCAGAGAGGCCGTCAGGGAACAGGGGGGGTTGGATGGGACAGGAATCGGGGGGGGCAGATAGGAGGTGGGGGCTGGGCCACGACCCCCTCCCCTAACCAGCCCTACACCCTTTTGTACTCAGTCTTTGTTATTCTCTCTCACACACACACACTTCCCCTCTCATACTCAGGCAGGATTTAAGAGCTTGGCGTCACTTGGTATTTTACAAGCAAAGAACTGCGTTTAAGCCAATCCCATCTCTTCGTGGTCAGCTCCACTGAGCACAACAGAGACACGTGCAGTTTGTAAAACTCCATCTGTTTCCTGCTGGCTCATCTTTAGCCCTCCACTGTAAGTAGCCTTCCAGCCAAACGCCCGCCCCTCCCTGGGCGTGACCTCCGTTGGCCTCCCTCGCCCTGTTTTTCCCACAGGGGCTCGCGGCCCATACGCTGTCACTCAGTGAGGGAGAGTAGGTTCAGCTCCAGTTACCAGGGCGAGAGCAGAGCATGCATTGCTACCAGCAGTTCCCAGGCAGCTCCCCGCAGTTCATGATATTAAGGATCGTGGGTGGCTCTGAACAGGGAGATTCCTTCACCATGTCCTTGGACACCACTATCGTTCTCTCCGCTTCCCCAGCCTGGGCCCTCAGCTGTGTACTTGCACTAGTACAAAATCCACTGCAGCCTGTCAGGGAGGTGGGTATGTGTGTGTGTGCGTGCAAAGACTTGTAGAGCCCTCGGGAGCTGTGTGTGAAATGATTTTACTATCTGCACTCACATGCCACCGAGATGAGTGACAACATAGACAGATATTGCAGCAAGAGGGAGGGATGGACAAAGCAGCGGGCAGGGTGGCTAAATGGTTGCATAGACAGACGTGCAGCAGGAAATCTAGCTAGCTATTTAGATACTGGGTCAGGAAAGCGAGGGAGCTCGATAATGAAGCATGCAGAGAACGAGAAGAGACATTTTCCTTCCTCCATATTCTAATAGCCAAACACTCAAATATAAGCTAGTTTTGAAGAAATCGCGGTCATTCCCGACACAGCAGAAAACATCACTTCCTTGTGTATAAGTAGCCTGTGACACTTATACTTGCGGATTATTCATCTAGACACGTGAAATCTACTGAAGAACATAAGAAGGGCCAGACTGGGTCAGACCAAAGGTCCATCTAGCCCAGTGTCCTGTCTCCCGACAGTGGCCAGTGCCAGGTGCCCCAGAGGGAATGAACAGAACTTGTAATCACCGAGTGATCCATCCCCTGCCGCCCATTTCATTACCATACTTTCACTGGGGTTACATTTCAGGGGAGGGAAAAGGCTCATCCTCTTCAGCAGTTCGTGGCACCAATATAATATAGGCAATGTGGCTGCCTCTGTCTGTAGTCCCGGGGGCCATTCAGGCCCAGCAGGGATGCACATTTCAAAGAGGCATAAAAGAGCTGAGCACCCAACTCCCTTAGTCCCCTTTGGAATCTCTGCCGAAGAGAGCCGGGGGGACCTGCTGTTGAGAATGGACAAGTCCGATGGGCACAACGAGTGAGATGTGAACAGGCTGGTTCCTGTTCCCACGTCCCTCTGAATTCAGAGCAAAGAGTGTTTCTATTATCAAGGGGTAAATTTGAGGAGGGGGAGGGGCAGGTAACCTTCAGATTGTGAGCCAGATTCCAGCCCAATTTAAGCCAGGCCGACAGCCCGAGCCCATCCAAGGCCCTCTCCAAATTCCACCCATCACTCAAGCTGCCCCCACAGCCCCTGCTCTTCCCCACAACCCACCTGTGACTAGAAGCCAGGCTCCGCCCACTCACAGCACCCACTTGCTCAGAGCAGTTCTACAAAGTGACTCCCTGGGACTCATTTCCTGGCTGTGTTAGGCCACCCGGAGCTGCTGCTGCGGGTACCAAAGAGGCTCCTAGTTCAGGAGGCGGAGCTGGTAAATTTGCCCCAGAGGGAGAAGTAAATCTACCGGTGAGGGGGCTGAACCTTTTGTACTGAACGGGGAACACCCGGCTAGACAGCTTCTTCGCTGAGGGACAATGGGGAGATCCTGGCAGCTGTTCCCACGCCTGCTGCTACTGCTGGTGAACATTCCCTGTAAGTCTGGGGCAGGAAACGCAACAGAAGATGCTGAACGTGATGGTGGATATAAGAGAGCAAGGACTGATTCTCCGGCTCTCCCCTGCAGTTTGCTAGCCAGGCACTGTTCTCTCTACTGGGGTGGATGGGGGTACAGGACGCTTGGGTTCAATTCCCAGCGCTGGCCTGCTGGATTTCCTTCCCTTTTATGTGCCTCGGTTCCCCCTCCCACCCTTTGCTTGGCTTTTTAATCTGTAAACTCTTTGGGGTAGGGGCTGTCTCTTATTATTGTGCCTTTGGGAATCTCGCAGCCAGCAATAATCTAGGGCCAACCCCCTAAAACCAACCCCTAACCCCAGATTATAGCTATCTAGGAATATAATAATATAGGAAAATAGCAGTGGTGGGCCAGATGCTAAGCCCCTGGAAATGAAGAGAAACTCCACCGGGCTTTGCATCCGGCCAGTGTGTGAACGGGGCAGCGGTGCCCTGATATCTATGGGGTGTGTCTTTTGCCTTCTGCCCACAGGGGGGAGCTGCCAGGCCGAGGTGCACCAGAACCTGTCTGCGGTCACTTGGGAAGGGCAGAACGGCAGCATCTCTTGCCACTACACGACAAGCACGTTCAGGAGTTTGCAGTGGTTCAGGCAGCTTCCTGGAGGCCAGCCTGTCTCCCTGCTGATTCTGGTGTCCGATGGGAAACAAACCAAGGAGCCCAACCTCACCGCGGAGCTGGACAAGGGGAAGCGGCTGAGCTCGCTGCACATCAGAGAATCACAGCTGGGAGACGCAGCCACCTACTTCTGCCCCGTGGCGACACGGGGACACAGGAGCACTGGCAGCCTGTGCAAAAACTCCCCAGCTGGAGGGTAACTGTCAGGCTGGCTGGCGGGACAACACCACCTACTTCTTCCACAGTGCATCTCTGAGCGTGCTTCGCCTTCCTTGACACGGTCAGCCCCCAGCACCCTGGTGAGGCAGGGCAGTGCGAGGATCCGCATCGCACAGGTCCGGAGCTGAGACAGAGAGGCTGAGGAGGGAATGCACTTGGGGAATACTTCCTCGGGAAAGATGCCTGAGGCAGTGGCTCTCAACCTTTCCAGACTAGTGTTCCCCTTTCAGGAGTCGGATTTGTCTGGCGTACCCCCAAGTTTCACCTCACTTAAAAACTACTTGCTTACAAAAATAAGACGTAAAACTACAGATGTGTCAGCCACACTGTTACTGAATGATTGCCGACTTTCTCATGTGCCCCTGGTTGAGAACCACTGATCTAAGGAGCCTGAAGGTTTGGAGGGAGAAAGGAAATGAAAAGATAAAATAGAAAAACAAATGAACAGGGAGAAAAGAAAGAAAAAGAAGAAGAAAAAAGAGATGGGTGGATTTATAGATACATAGGGAGAAAGACAGACAGCCAGGCATTAGAAACAGAAATGGAGATACATAAGATACTCCAGTGGCACAAAATAGCCCCCTTTCTTGGGGGAGCATTAGACACTGAGGATTTAAAAACTACTTGTTTACAAAATCAGACCTAAAAATACAGAAGTGTCCCAGTCATACTAGTACTGAACAAATATTGACTTTCTCATTTTTACCATATAATTGTAAAATAAATCAACTGGAATATAAATATTGTACCTACATTTCAATGTATAGTATATAGAGCAGTATAAAGAAGTCATTGTCTGATGAAATTTTAGTTTGTACCAACTTCGCTGGCGCTTTTTAGGTAGCATGTAGGCAAGTAGCTAGGCAGGTAGCTAGATGAATTGATGTACCCCTAGGAAGACATCTGTGTACCCCCCAGGGTAGGCACACCCCTGGTTGAGAACCCATGATCTAAGGAGCCTGAAGGTTTGGAGGGAGGAAGAAAACTAAAAGATAAAATATAAAAACAAATGCAAAGAAAGAAAGAAAGAAAGAAAGAAAGAAAGAAAGAAAGAAAGAAAGAAAGAAAGAAAGAAAGAAAGAAAAGTGATGGGTGGATTTATAGATACATAGGGAGAGAGAGAGACAGGCATAAGAAACAGAAATGGAGATACAGTAGAAAGAACTATCACCTGTGGCACAAAATAGCCCCCTTTCTTGGGGGAGCATTAGACACTGAGGATTAAGCCGAGACTGATCTCCGATTGCCACAGACTGCGCCTCTACAACACAAGGCTGAGACAGCGGCAGAGTGTTTGTGCATAGCTGGCACTGCCCATTCTCATGATGCCCAGCTCTGGGGATCACCTCTTTGTCCAGGGGGAGGCAAGTCAGAGTGTTAAACCCAGCGAAAAGGGAACTATTTAACACCGACACAAAATATACCAACAGTGACAACCACAGGGGGATTCACTTCAATGTGTACGTCTCTGGCCAGGAAGGGGCAGCATTTCTAACGAAGAGGAAGGAGATTGAGGTTAATACAGTTGCACCTGTCTATTGTCTCTGTGCCCGGCAGAGGGCAGCTTTTCTCCTAAGACATCAGAGGCAAAGGGTTACTCCAGGGCATGGTTCTGTTTTAGGGAGACTGGGGGCTTGTCCCTGATTGGCTGGGCTCGTTAATGTGTCTGATCCCTCCAACAAGGAGGGCTGCAGACAGATTTTGCATTGCTGTCCTGGAGGCCGGGGAAAGCACCATCCCTTGGCCTCAGTGCGCTGAGGGGTAACCCGGAGCAGCAATGGAGAGGCAGCTGACAGCCTTGTCAGTGATACTGTCCATTCAGTTCTACTGTAAGTCTAGGGGGAGTTTGTCTGTTTAGACTGTGAGCTCATCAGGGCGGGGGCTTTTCCCCACTGTGTCTATGCAGTGCCCGGCGTAACAGGGATCTCAGTTCCTGGGGGTCTCTGCAGCGTCCGGCACAACGCCCCTCCCCCAGCTCAGTTCAGTTCTGTTGTATGGTTGTGGAGGTTTTGTCTGTTGAGCTCTGGGGGACAGGAATTGTCTTGTACTCTGTGTCTCTACAGCGCCTGGCACGAGGGGCTCTGATCTCGGCTGGGTCTCCAGGTGCTATAATAATAATTCATAGAGTTTAATGCCGGTAAGGATCTAATCTGACCTCCTGCACAATGAACAGGTCACAGAGTTACACTGAGTTACTCCAGTATTGAGATAATAATAATGTGGGGATGAGGAAGGTCTGGTGCTTTAGCCACTAGACGTGAGCTCATTTCCTGGCTCCACCAGAGACCTGACCTTGGGCAAGTGACTTAGGCTTGGATTTTGGAAGGAGACCAACAGAGTCAGGTGCCCGAATCCCATTGAAACTGCAATATGCGTTGAGTTCCTGGCTCCTGTGGAAACCCCCTCCCTGACTGCTCGGTGCCTCAGTTCCCCGGAGCAGATCTAGTCCCTGACGACCTAAGAGGCCTCTCCATTCTCCAGGAGATACTGTGCTGAATATCACAAGAATGGAGCCGGCACTCAGTTGCTGCTTATCAGGGTAGGTGCATTGACTTTGATGGAGCCACACAGGTTTACACCAAGACCCAGAATATTAAGAGATTCTAATTTATTTTGGCTGAAGAAGAAACAGTGATAAGGAGCAACCACTGGGGAAGACGAGGGGCTGATGAGAACCGAACAAGCTCATCTGTTGCTTCTCCATTTGCCTTTGTCTACAGGGGTGAGCTGCCAAATTAAAGTGGATCAGAGTCCTCCATCTCTGACCAGATCCGAAGGGGAGATCTCCATTCTGACCTGCAGCTACTCAGGAACAGTGTCCTACGTACATTGGTACAGACAGTTTCCTGGGGAAAGTCCTGCCTTGCTGCTGAGCCTGTATCAGGATGGGAATGTTACCCAGGGGCCAAATTTCATAGCTGAGCTCTTGAAAAGGGAGAGACGGAGCCATCTACACATCGACAGTTCACAGCTCACCGACTCAGCCGGCTATTTCTGCGCTGTGGAGACACAGTGAAACAAAGTGGCCACCCTCCTGTACAAAAACTGTAACTGCTGGGGGGCAGTGTTGTGCCTTGAAAGGAGTGTATTGGAGATGAAGGTAATTGCATAGGTCTCTGCAGTGAGTCTGTATTTTGTCTGGGAGGGAAGGGCCTTGCTGCTGATAGGGCGCGAACGGAGGTGTCTTGCCTCTCAAGCAGGAGAAATGCAAGTAGATTAAGAAAGCTCCAGGAGAGGACGGAGAAGCCTGCAGGTGATAAATACACAAGGAGCCAGGAACCCTTCTGTCACGGACTCACAGATCGTGCCCACTCTTGGCCCCGTGCGGTCCGTGGGGGGTGCCCCTTTCAGTGAGACAGCCCTTCTCGGGGGTCCACTCTCTCTTGGGGTCAGGCCCCTCCACCTCCTGGAGCCGCACCTCTCGGAGCCCTAGCACACCTGTTTCTTGCCGTGGGCCCCCTCAGGGAGTCCACTCGCTCTGGACCCCCCGGGCCTCCACCCCCAAAGGGGTTGATGCCACCCTGTTCTCTAGACCGGAGTGACTCTCAGCCAGCATAAAACAGGAGGTTTATTGAGAGTTGAACACAGCACAGGAAACTCTCAGGGCCTCAGGCCTGGCCTCCCTCAGCCCAGCACACCCCAGTCTCTCTGCATCCAGGTGGGCTCTGCCTGCTCCCCCTCTCCAGCCCAGAGCCCCCCTGCTCCCAGCTGGGCATCTGAGATCACTGGCCCCAGGCCCCGCCTCTGTCCATTGTCTTCTCTCCAGGTAAACAGGGTCGTAAACTGGGGCCTCCTCTCCTCGCTTCTGTCCTCTGGCTGGAACCAGCTGGTTAGGTCACTGGGTCCTCACTCTGCAGCCTATTGTCTGCCCACTGGCCAGAACCAGCTGCGTCTCCTCAGCTGGGCCTCCGGGTCACCAGGTCGCCAGGTCACCGGTCGCTGGGGTATCCATCCTCCCGGCCACCGGCTGGGTCCTCAAGTCCTCTCTCCGGTCCTCTGCAAAACACACTCCCTCTCCCCTCACCTTGTTAAACCAGTAATACCCAGGGAAACTGAGTCCCACTCCCTGCACATGCAAACCATTGAAACTCCACAGAAAACAAGAAAACCCCCCACTTCGTCACACCTTCTAGGTCACGGGTCACAGAAATGAGGGGCAGCGCAAGGAAGAGTGTCCTGGGGCCCTACTAGTGATCCTGGTCATTTGTCTTTACTGTAAGTCCCGCGGCTGTTTAAACCCCTTGATAATAACGGGAGCCAAGATTCTCAGGCGTGACGAGTGAGTCTGGGTGCCTCGGTTTCATAGATTTTAAGGCAGAAGGGAACATTGTGATCATTTAGTCTGACGCCCTGCGCCCCAGGCAACTTCCCCAGTGATTCCTGGATTGGGCCCATGCTCTGTGTCGAGATGGAGAAAGACATCCAGTCTTGATCTAAAGACTCCAGGCTGGAGAATCCACCCACTTCCTTACGTAAGTTGCTCCAATGGCTAATCACCATTACAGAGGCGGCACCTTATCTCTTGACTGAATTTCTCTAGCTTCAGCCCCCTCCATCGGCTCTTGTCATGCCTTTGTCTGCTATATTAAAGAGCCAGTTACTCAGAAATCTCCTTCCCACCTAGATGCAGAGAGACTGGGATAAAGTTACCTTTTAAGAATTATTACAAGAATGGCTTAAATCATTCTTGCAGTCACACGCTAGAGCATTGCCCAATAACTGATGTTCCCAAGCTGAAATCAGAAGTCACTAGTATTTGTATTACCCCAGTGCCCAGGAGCCCGAGTCATGAACCAGGACCCCACTGAGCAAGGCGCTGCCCAAACACGGGACAGGAGATCCCCTTTCCCAGAGACCTTACAGGCTAATTAGCCTAGACTACAGATCACACTGAAATCCCATGCGCACGTCATTCTTGGCATCACAGTCTTAAAGTCACCTCAAATCATTCCTGTCGCTCTTTTCTGGCTGGCTGGGGACACAGCCTCTGATAATCAGACTCTTTGCGGTATCTCACATTGGGCACCCAAGAATCACGAGTCACTTTTGTAAATCTTAACCCAGGGGAGGCGATGAATGCCAGAATAATGTGAAAATGATGCGTTCTTCTGTTCTCCTGGGATTCAGGGATGATGGAGGGACCTGATTCATTGATCATTCTGTTTATAAATATAAATTCCCTTTCCCACTAGGTGTAAATTGCCAGGTTAATGTGGCGCAGAGCCCGCTGTCCCTGAGCGGCTCTGAAGGACAGGACTCCAGCCTGACCTGCAGTTACTCCGGCACGGTGAGAAATGTTCAGTGATACCGCCAGGCCCCAGGGGAAAGCCCTGCCCTCCTTGGGGTTTTGTACAAGGACAAGCGTCCCACGTGGGGATTGAATCTCAGAGCTGAGCTCCATACCACAGAGAAGCACAGCTACCTGAACATCACCGAGGTGCAGCTGCAAGACGCAGCCAGGGCTGGTGCAAGGAAGTTTCGTGCCCTAGGTGAAACTTCCACCTTGCGCCCCCACCCAGCCCTGCGGCAGCTCCCCGCCCCCCCCTCCGCCCTGAGGCGCCCCCCCCCCCCGCATCAGCTCCCCCGCCCTGCCCTGAGGCGCCCCCTTGGGCAGCTCCCCGGGGAGCCGTGCGGCAGCTCCCCACCCCAGCTCACCTCTGCTCCGCCTCCTCCCCGAGCACGCTGCCCCCGCTCTAATTCTCCTCCCCTCCCAGGCTTGCGGCGCCAAACAGCTGATTGGCGCGGCAAGCCTGGGAGGCGGGAGAAGTGGAGCGGCGACTGCGCGCTCAGGGAGGGGGCGTAGCAGAGAATGCTGTAAAAAAAAATTGGGGGCACCGCTTTTTGGCGCCCCCAAATCTTGCCGCCCTAGGCAACCGCCTAGTTTGCCTTAATGGTAGCACCGGCCCTAGACGCAGCCACCTACTTCTGTGCAGTGGAGGCACAGTGGCACAAAGGGCATCCCAGCCTGTGCAAAAACTGTAGGCTGGTATTGTCAAAGGTGCCTAAGAGTTGTGCACCTAACTCCTTGGGGTCCTTTGAAAATCCCAGCAGACGGATCAAAGAGTACAATTTCCAAAAGTGCCTAAGTGGGTTAGAAAGGGCTTTTCAGAAAGGGCTTAGGGGCATGTTTGTAAAAGTATTTAGTTGCCTAAAGATGGAGATAGGTGCCTAGTGGGATTTTCAAAAGTGGTTAGGTGACTAAGTCCTGTTAATAAAGTTCCTACATGCTTTTGAAAATCCCGCTCAATGCTGATCTGCTTCTTTAGGGGCTTAGGGCTGGTCTACACTAACCCCCCCACTTCGGACTAAGGTACGCAAATTCAGCTACGTTAATAACGTAGCTGAATTCGAAGTACCTTAGTCCGAAGTTACCGCGGTCCAGACGCGGCAGGAAGGCTCCCCCGTCGATGCTGCGTACTCCGCTCGCCGAGCTGGAGTACCAGCGTCGAAGGCGAGCACTTCCGGGATCGATCCGGGGCACTTCCGGGATCGATCCGGGATCGATTTATCGCGTCTTAACCAGACGCGATAAATCGAACTCAGAAAATCGATTGCTTAAATCCGGACCCGGATGTAAGTGAAGACGTACCCTTAAATACCTTTAAAACCTGTCCCTTAGCAACCTGAGCCTCTGATAGTCAATGGGATTTAGGATCCTAAATGACGTAGGTACTTTTGAAAATGTTACCCTAAGTGCAGAAGCAGTGGATAGATTGCACCCTGGGCTTTCCTCTGATCTCAGGAAGATCAGGAAGTAAAGTTTTGCAGATCTTGGTCTGAAGCCTTGAAATTCCGGGGTGGGGTGGTGGTGGTGGTGGTGGTGGGGAATTGATCTTCGGAACCTCGCTGCCCAGTTTTTCTGCCAAGCCACAGTGCATAGCTGTTCTCCCTGCTGGTAGTGACGTATGCTGTGAGCGCGGGTGGCACTAGGGAAACCAGATGCTGAGTGTAATAGCATTTATTTTAACCACTGGAATAAATTGCCTATGGAGGTTGTGGAATCTCCATCATTGAAGATTTTTAAGAGCAGGTTAGACAAACACCTGTCAGGGATGGTCTAGATGGTGCTTGGTCCTGCTATGAGTGCAGGGGACTGGACTAGATGACCTCTCACTGTTCCTCCAGTCCTATGATTCTATTCTATCTCTGGGGTTGTCCCCTATTATTCATGATAAGGAAAAATCATCAGCTCTAAGTAACGGTGCAAGTTTCCATTGGAGCTATGTCTGATTTCCACCAGCTGGGGACCTGGCCCATTGACCTATCAATGGAGCTATGGCCGATTGACACCAGCTCGGAGGTGGTTCGTAATCAGTAACATGAGATGATCCTTGGTTTCTGTAACATCTTGGATTTATTTTCTCTTTTGTACCCAGGGAGGAGCTGCCAAGTGGAGGTGCATCAGGACACGCCGGTGGTCACTTTGGAAGGGCAGAGCAGCAGGATCTCCTGCCGATACCAGGCTCTGGTCCTGTCCAGTTTGCATTGGTTCAGACAGCCCCCAGGGCAGAGCCCTGCCTTCCTCCTGATGCTGTATCAGGATGAGAACACCGCACAGGGCGGGAATTTCACAGCACAGCTCTTTCCAGACAAGAAGCTGAGCTACCTGCATATCAGCAACTCCACGCTCGGAGATGCAGCCAGCTCCTTCTGTGCAGTGGAGACACAGTGACACAGGGCGGTTCCCAGGCGATGCAAAAGCTCTGCAGCTGGGCTCTAGCCACATTTATTAACAAGGGGGCTTGCAAACTTAGCAGCTGCTTCTCTACAGCCTCACCTGGATGTTGCCCTTCGTACTAGATGCCTGTGCTATGCTATGCAGGGGATCAGACCAGATGATCATAATGGTCCTCAAAAGTATATTTATTAGGGAATGCGGGAAAAAGCTCCCCATTTCACTAAACTCTCCTGTGATAAGGAGAAAGACATTCACAGTCGTAGCCACCCCTACTTTCCCCTGAAATAAAAGCAAACGAACACAACCTCCTCCAAGCAGAGCTGTGTGTGACCCGAAACAGGAGAAGATGTAGAAACTTCCTGAAGTCCCATGAAGAATTTGTGATGTGGAGTAGCAAGGAACTGAACCTGAGCTTCCAGTGCAAAGCTGTGGCACAAGAGGGCTCATGTGGTCCTTGGATGTATGAACAGGGGAGTAGTGAGTAGAAGTAGAGGCGATTTTACCTCTGTATACGGCATTGCTGACACCAATGCTGGAATACAGTGGCCACTTCTGATATCCACATTTTAAAAGGATGTTGAAAAATTTGAGAAGGTGCCACAAGAGCCACAAAAATTATTCAAAAGCTGGAGAAAATGCCAAACAGTGTGAGACTTAAAGACTCAATCAGTTTAATCAAACAGATCAAGCGATGATTTGTTTATGGAGTATAAGAACCTTCCTGGGTAGAACAATCCTGGTTCTAAATGGGCTGTTTAATGTAGTGGAGAAAGGCACAACAGGAACCAATATGTCTGGAAGCTGAAGCCAGCCAAATGCAAATTAAGCATAAAACCCCCCAAAAACATTGAGGATGATTAACCACTGGCACAAACTACCAAGGGAAGTGGCAAATTCTCTATCTCTTGATGCCTTCAACCCAAGATTGGCTGCCTTTCTTTGAAAGGGTTAGTAGCCTAATGCAGGGGTTCTCAAACTTGGTCTGTGGCTTGTTCAGGGTAAGCCCCTGGTGGGCCGTGAGACGCTTTGTTTACCTGACCATCCGCAGGCACGGCCGCTTGCAACTCCCAGTGGCCACGGTTCACCGTTCCCGGTGAATGGGAGCTGTGGGAAGTGGTGGCCTGGCCTGCACTGCTTCCAGCAGCTCCCATTAGCCAGGAACAGCGAACCGCGGCCAGTGAAAGCTGTGAGCGGCCAAACCTGTGGACGCTCAGGTAAAGTGTCTCGCAGCCCACCAGGGACTTACCCTGAACAAGCCACAGACCAGGGTTGAGAACACCTGGCCTAATGGATTGAGAGAAGATGTAGACATGGTATAATCTGGATTTTAGTCAGGTCTTTGAGACAATCCCACATGTTTTTCTTATAAGCAAACTAGGGAAACCTCATCTACATGAAACTACTATAAAGTGGGTGCAAAACTGGTTGAAAGACTATATTCAAAGAGTAGTCATCAACGGTTTTCTGTCAGACTGGGAGGGCGTATCTAGTGGGGTCCCATGGGGGTCAGTCCTGGGTCCAGTCATATTCAATATTTTATTAATGACATGGATAACAGAGTGGAGCATGTGCTTATAAAATTTGCAGATGATGCCAAGCTGAAAGAGTTTGTAAGCGGTTTGGAGGACAGGCTTAAAATTCAAAATGACTGTGACAAATTAGAGATTGGTCTGAAATCAACAAGCTGAAAGTCAATAAAGGAAGTGCAAAATACTTCATTTAGGAAGGAAAATAATTGAATGCACAGCTACAAAATGGGGAATATCTACCTAGGCGGCTGTAGTGCTGAAAAAGATCTGGGGCTTATTGGGGATCACAAGTTGAATATCAGCCAATAATGTGATGCAGTTATGAAAAAGGCTAATACAGTTCTGGGGTGCATTAACAGAGTGTTGTGTGGAAGAGCTGGAAAGTGATTCCTGCTGTACTCAGCACTGGTGATGCCTCCGCTGGAGTACTATGTCCAGTTCCGGGTGCTGCACTGTTAGAAAGCTGAGGACGAATTGGAGAGAGTCCAGAGAAGAGCAACAAAACTGATAAGATTTAGAAAACCCGACCTATGAGGAAAAACGAATAAACTGGGTCTGGTTCGTCTTAAGACAAGAAGACTTGGGGGCGGGGGGGGGGGAACGGACTTGATAACAGTCTTCAAATATGTGGGGCTGTTACAAAGAGGACGGTGATCATTGTTGTCCATGTCCACTGATGGTAGGACAAGAAGCAATGGGCTAAATCTGCAGGCAGGGAGATTGAGATTAGATAGTCGGGAAAACTCTCGAACTCTCAGGGTAGTTAAGGGCTGGACTAAGCTTCCCAGGGAAGTTGGGGAATCCCCATCAATGGAGGTTTATAGGACCAGGTGGACAGATACCAGTCAGGGATGATCTAGGTTGGTCCTGCCTCAGCACAGGGGGAGGGACTAGATGAATTCCAGCCCCACATTTCTGTGATCCTTTGAAGATACTTTAGGCAAACACAAGTTTTGGGCTCAATACATGGGTAGCTGGATGAAATGTAATGGCTTGTGATATAGCAATACAGGAGGCCAGACTAAAGGACTCTTGTAGACTTCTAAGAATAAAAATCAATTGGACAGTATTAATGGAACTTGTGCTCCTGAATCCCCTAGGTACTTTGGAGAAATCTCTCCCTACATCTTTAGATTGATAATTGAGAGGAGTCATTTCTTCATGGAGGCTGCCTAGGAGATTTGGACACTCGGGTCAATGGGAGTTGGGCACCTGACTCCCCTTTGAAAAGAACTGAATATTTCTGCACTCGCTTATACACTTGGCCACACGGGGGCAGCTTTCACAGGGTGAAGGGCACTACGGAAAGGAGTTCTAGACAGTGGCACACGGCTGAGATGGGAGAGAAGGGGCTGGTCCCTCATTGGCTGGGCACACGGGGGGTGGGGAGAAGAACGTGTCCGATCCCTCCAGCAGAGGAGACCCCAACACACGGGCCAGCCCCAGGGGAGAACCCAGCAGGGTCCCCGCGCCCTGGGCTGTCAGGGAGCGCAGGGATGGGGAGGCCGCGGGGGCTGTCCTGGGTGATCCAGCTAATGCACGTGTGGGGTAAGGGCTGGGGAGACAGACCCGCTGGTTACTGGCAGGGAGCTGGGGCTGGATTTCATTGACTGTGTGGTGGGGAAGAAGGGAGTGAAATGGGGAGATCGGTCGGTCTCTCCCCCCACAGCCTCTCTTCCCACCCTGTCCCGCGGTTCCCGGGGGCAGGTGGCTCGGGGCAGTGTCTGACTCGGTTCCCCCTTGTCTCTGTTATTCCCAGTGGCCAGCGGGCAGCTCTCTGTGGAGCAGAGCCCGCAATGGCGGGGTGTCTCCGAGGGGCAGAATGGCACCGTGACCTGCACTTACTCCAGCGCTATCACCCGTTTACACTGGTACCGGCAGGCTCCCGGGGAGCGGCCCCTTTTCCTGCTGATGCTGTTCGGCAAGGGGAGCGAGACACAAGAACCGAATTTCACTGCGGATCACGATCCGGAGCAGAAGCGGAGCTCCCTGCACATCCGCGGCTGCCAGCTGGGGGACACCGCCCGCTACCTCTGCGCCGTGGAGACACCGTGACACAGGGCGCAGCGCAGCCTGTCCAATAACTCTGGGGGTGACCCGGGAGGGGCTGCGGGGCGCTGGGGGCGCGCGGGGCGGGGTGGGACAGAGCCCCTTGGGGAGACGGGGACAGGCGTTTATAGCCCTGCTGGGGGGGGGGGCGCTTCCCACAGGGGGCCTCCCCTCACACCTCTCTCCAGGACCGTCTCTCCTTTAACGAGCGCCCTGCCCTATTTAAATAGTGCTCTGCCTGCTTCACCACCACAACTGGGGGTCGGGGGGGGGGGGGCAGCCCTTCTAATTAACCCCCATTACACCCAGCAGGGGTCACTAATGAGCCCTTATGTTGCCTGCTCATCAGTGAGCTGGTAGCCGAAGCTAGCTTGCTGCAAAGGGCCGCCCAATCCCTGCTGAAACTTTCTTATTATTGCTCAGTTGGGTCTGATGGTGCTAGGCGCTGTACAAAGAAGCGACTCGTGCAAGGTCACTTAGGAGGCCAGAGCCAAGATTGTCAGAGCATTTTATAGGAATTAGGTGCTTAACTCCCATAGGCACCTTGGAAAAAAATCCAACCCTAATCTCCCTGGGTTTCAGTTCCCCATCTGTGTAATGGAGGTGGCTAATAATATTTTCTCTGTCTTTTCTATTTAGATTGTAAGTTTCTTAGAGCAGGGACTGTCTCTATATATCCGTGCATTGCCCAGCAAAATAAGGCTCTGATCTCAATTGGTACCATTTATTAACTTTTGATATTATAGTAGCACCTAGAAACCCAACAGCAGCTCTGAATCCAAAGGCCAGCAAGTAGAAATAAGGCAAACATTTTTAACAGTGTGGGTAGTTAACCATAGGAACAACCTGCCTGGGGTGTGAGGGATTCTCCATCCCTTGAAGTCTTTACATCGGATTCGGATGGGACACCTGATAATTCATGGGATGGTGAGGGGGACTCAGCACTGACCTCAGTGCCCCAGCAGGCTGCTAGGGGGCGCTGTGCTGCAGGCAGCAGGGTGGGGGCTCTTTATGGGGCTCTCTTCCCTGAGAGCTAGTGCTGAGCCCGATGTGACACTAGGGGGCGCTGTTCTGCAGGGAGCAGGTTGAGGAGCTCAGGCGGGAGGGCCCCGTTTTAGCCAGGTCTGATTGCAATCTGCCGGTGGGGTGGTGCTGTCACTCAATCAGTGGTTAACTCCGCCAGGAAGTTTGGCTCTGCTGCCAGTCTCCAATCAATCAGGAAACACTAATTGCTTGTTTGCAGCAGAGCTGTCACAGACCCGTCGGGTGTCATGTCGAGGGCCACGCAGCAGCCTGAGAGCTAACAAGACTTGTGGTGCAGAAGAAGAGAGAAAGTGTGAGACTGGGGCAGGAAGAAAATCTTTTCATTATGAAGGAAGAAAACCTACTGTGGGCTGTGACCGCTTTGGTATTACTTGGCAAATAGAGACTCTACAATTGGAATCTTCTTAACTCAGAGCCAGACTAGAAGTGAGGGTTGGGGAGTCTTGGTGAACTGGGCAGGGGTTTTCAAAGTGCGGGTTTGGGTAACTAGTTCTCTTAGGCGCCTTTGAAAAAATCTCAGCCTGAAGCTTTGAAAAACCTTGGATGAAGGGGGTGGATCACTTGATGATTCCCTGGTCTGTTCATTCCCTCTGGGGCACCTGGCATCGGCCACTGTGGGAAGACAGGATACTGGGCTAAATGAACCTTTGGTCTGACCCAGTATGCCTGTTCTTATGTAACGGAAAAATATCGCAATGCTGCCCAGTCCTTGGGCCATTCTTGCTATTGGTAAAAAGTTGCAATGGAAATCACTGGGAATGTGAGTAAAACTGATGGTGGGGTTGAAACAGTAATAACATAATAATAATAATAATAATAATGAATAATTAATAAATAATAAATATTTACCAATAATTAATCAGCTGCAACAGCCCATGATTTCCACTAGGGGTGGGTGCTGTGCAAATCAAAAATAACTGTCAGTGCCTGATCCAAGATGACGATGAAGATTGTTGTCATCATCAGGATAATCAATGAGGGACGCTCTCCATAAATAAATTCAGGGGCAACATTCTATGACTAACCTCTCCTTCACCCCCTCTTTGTAACAGGCTCCAGCATGGAGATGCTGTAACACAGACCCAGCCGGCAGCGTCAGGCGTGGAGGGTGTTATACCAATAAAAACTAGCAGGATCGTATTAAATGGGACAAGATAAAGATGCCACATTTATTATGATAACAATTTGATTTATGACCAATAACTAATATATTAATCCTTATACACACACATTATACCTAATACCTATATACACACACACACACACACATCCATCAGATGTTCTGCAGCTGCTGCATAGTTACCAGTCCTGCTTGAGTCTGTGGCTTGAGTTTGCAGCTTGGGTTCGTAGCTCGTGGCGGCTAACTGGCCAGGAAAGCCTGGCACAAGGACGAGCTGGGTCTCTGTCGGGCATGCACCGATGCCCTTCCATGTTGGCAGCAGAATGTTACCCTCCTCCAAAGTTTTCCATCTCACCCATCCTTTTTGTAGGCTTTAGTTTGAATCCAGAGTCTATAGGTCTTGCTGTGTCACGCTGCCTCTGGGTTTGGTGACTGATCACCCGTCAATTGCAGACATGACTTTCAGCCTTGGACCGGGCTTTGATCTTCCTCCTTTTCTTTTTAGGGTGGATTCTTCTTACTTTGTTAGGGCTCTTGTCTGCATCTTCAGCCGTTGGTGTTTGAACTCTATTTAATCAGGACAGGCTGGGGCTGGAGGTTGATTCCATCATCCATACATACCTCATTCACACATCTAAACTAAACTAATAAGATTACAGCAGGGTTTGCAAAAATGAAGGTTGCAGCAAGCCCTTACAAAATGGAGTAAGTGTTTTAAAATGGGGTTTGAATTACAATATGGCAAACAGTGAACAGAAGTTACAATATAGACAAGTATAATGGATGGCAAACAGTGAACAGAAGTTACACGGTAGGCAAGTGTAATAAATGGTGAACAGAAGTTACAATACTGAACCAGTGCAAGTCTCAGTGATTTAAGCAGGAATTGGATTGACAGTGAAACTTACAAAGGCAGCTGACTGAACAGGTATGGCTCTTAACAAGCATCTTAACTGTTAATTAGCCAGTTATTGGGGTAACCGGTTTTATGAATGAATATTGTTTCATTCATAAAACTTTACTTATGAAGTTACATTAATAAAGTAAACAATTAAAAACAATTTCATTCATCAGTCCTACAAGGGTGGGTCTGTGACCTTGGACTGCGCTTACGAAACGGACGCTAGCTATTATTCTTTGTATTGGTACAAACAACATGGAGCGGAAAAGCTTGTTTTCCTACTTTGGGAATATTCCGATGGATTAAAGAAGAATGAGGCTGGGGAGAGATGCTCTGTGGACATCAAGAAATCCGAAAGCTCCATCAGTTTGAGGATCACGGGTGTGGAGCTGAGGGACTCAGCCACGTATTTCTGTGCTTTCAATAGAGATTAACAGGGAGCCCCGCACAAAAACCCTGAAGTTTTCTCCTTCCCTGAGAAACTGACTCCTACATGCGAAGTTAGAAGGAGAGCACAGACAGAAAAGGGGGGGGGGGTGTCCATGTGTAGGGGGAGAGGGAACTGCTGCAGCTGGGTTGAATTATGAATTGAATTGAATTATGAATTAATGGAGATATCCTATCTCCTAGAACTGGAAGGGACCTTGAAAGGTCATTGAGTCCAGCCCCCTGCCTTCACTAGCAGGACCAAGTACTGATTTTGCCCCAGATCCCTAAGTGGCCCCCTCAAGGATTGAACTCACAGCCCTGGGTTTAGCAGGCCCATGCTCAAACTATCGCTCCCCCACAGAGGTTCCTGGAGATGAAAACCTCTAACTGACTTCTGGGAATCAGCACCACAGTTGTGCTCAGAAATTCACCACAAAGGGGAGAGCTGGAAGGAGACACAGCAGAATGTGACCCAAGGACTGGAAGGACCTTTATTGGGAGAAGTTTTCTGGTAGCCGAGGGTGTGACGTTATCCGATTACAATATAACCATATAAATCATTGTTGCAACCACTGTTATATATTTGCAGCAAATCTTGCACAAAGGTTGCCGAGTGAGGTGTCGATGAAAAGGTTATGATTTGCTGGTTAGGATTATGCTATCTGCATGCATGTATCATTTTTGTATGTGAAGTTATAAGTATTGGAATATCCACCCACTTTATGGGGATTGTCTGCTCCATTCTTTGCAGTTCACCCTAATGGAGTGACCACAGCTATCCCCCACTGGGACACTGGTCACAGCCAGATCTGCCATGTAAGATATCTGCAAAATGTTATAATTTGCCAGATATGATAATCTTGTTTGTATGTTTGTATCATCTTTGTATTATGAGTTATAGCTATGTATGTATGTCTGTATTTCAAACTTGTGCTGTGCTTCTGGGTGAAACCCCCAGACAGTTCGGCATCAGCACTGCCCAGCCTGCTTGATGGCCCATTAAGGACCATCAGCTACACAACTGACCCATTGAGAGAAGGCAGATACACCATGTGACTCAGCAAGGCACGCAGGGACCAGGGCCGGCTCCAGGGTTTTGGCTGCCCCAAGCAGCGATCGCGATCTGCGGCGGCAATTCGGCGGGAGGTCCTTTGCTCCCAGTGGGAGTGAGGGACCGTCCGCCGAATTGCCGCCGAATACCTGGACGTGCCGCCCCTCTCCGCAGCGGCCGCCCCAAGCACCTGCTTGCCAGGCTGGTGCCTGGAGCCGGCCCTGGCAGGGAGATGCCTATGGAGAGAACTCTAAGGCTTCCAAGCCATGTGCTGGGCAGCTTGTATTTGAAACAAAGGAAGCACGGGCCGCCTGGCAAGAGACTATAAAAAGCAGCTGCACCTTCTCCATTTTGTCCTGCTTCTTCTCTCCGGAGGAACTTTGCTACAGACTGAAGCTCTGAACAAAGGACTGAAGGACCCATCCAAGCTGTGGATGGACTCCAGAGACTTGACTTAAGCCAGCAATTTATTTAGGGCTACCATACGTCCGGATTTCCCCGGACATGTCCGGCTTTTCGTTCTTTAAATAGCCGTCCGGGGGGGATTTCTAAAAATGTCCGGGATTTCCCCCCAGTCGGCTATTTATAGACCGAAAAGCGGCGGCCAAGCGCCGCTCGGCAGCCAAAGCCCCTTCCCGGCTCCCCCCATCCCCTGCAGCCTTAGCACGCCGCCTGGCCCCGCAGCTGTCCACCCCTCCCCCAGCTCACTTCCCCCTCCTCCCCTGCCCTGAACGCTCCGCCCCCCTGCTCCTCCCCCTCCCCTGCTTCCCGCGAATCAGATGTTGGTGGGAAGGCTGAAAACAAGCAGGGGCAGGCGGGCAGCAGCAGGTAAGCTGGGGTGGGGGAGACGCGAGGAGGAGGGCTCCGGGGAGGTGCGGCGCGGCCCAGTTTGGCCCTGGCCGAGTGGCTCCCTCCGGCCCCGGCCAAGCGGCTCTGGCCCCAGCGGCTCCGGCCCGGCTCGGCTCGGGCCCCGGGGCACCAGCCCCAGTTCTGGCCGAGCGCGCCGGCCCGGCCCTGGCCGAGCGGCGCCGGCTGGGCAATCCCAGCGGCTCCGGCCCTGGCCCCAGCGGCTTCGGCTCGGGCCCCGGGGCGCCGGCCCTGGTTCCGGCCGAGCGCGCCGGCCCCGGCCCCAGCGGCTCGGGCCCGGCTCGGGCCCCAGGGCAGCAGCCTCGGTTCGGCTGAGCACGCCAGCCCGGCCCCAGCCGAGCACCTCCGGCCCGGCCCCAAGCCCCGCGACCCTGGCTGGAGCTCCGGCCGGAGCGCAGCCCGATTCCTGGGCTCTTGCTAAAGCCGGTCCTGGTCAGGGGACAGGGAGGGTGGGGTTTGATGGGTTGGGAGTTTGGGGGGGCTGTCAGGGGGGCAGGGGTGTGGAGAGGGGTTGGGACAGTCAGGGACAGGGAGCGGGGGGGTTAGATGGGTCGGGGGTTCTGGGGGGGCTGTCAGGGGGGCAGGGGTGTGGAGAGGGGTCAAGGCAGGCAGGGAGCAGAGGGGGTTGGATGGGTTGGGAGTTCTGGGGGTCCTGTCAGGGGGCGAGGGTGTGAATATGGGGTGGGGGTGTGGATAAGGGTTGGGGCAGTCAGGGGACAGGTAGGGTCCTAGGGGGGCAGTTAGGGTGGGGAGTTCTCAGGAGGGGGCAGTCAGGGGACAAGAAGCAGGGAGGCTTAGATAGGGGGTGGGGTCCTAGGGGGCAGTTAGTGGCAGGGGTCCCAGGAGGGGGCAGTCAGGGGACAAGGAGCGGGGGGGGTTGGGGGTTCTGAGGGGGGCAGTCAGGGGGTGGGAAGTGGGAGGGAGTGGATGGGGCAGGGGCGGGGCTAGAGTGGGGCTCCACCCCCCCAGTGTCCTCTTTTTTGATTGTGGAAATATGGTAACCCTAGTTTATTCCATCATTCCTACAAACCTGAACCAAGAACTTTGCCATTACTGGATGTAATTGATTTCTTTAACCATTTTAACTCTCCCCTTTCTTTCTTTCTTTCTTTCTTTCTTTCTTTCTTTCTTTCTTTCTTTCTTTCTTTCTTTCTTTCTTTCTTTAAATAAACCTTTAGATTTTAGATTTTTTTTTAAATGATACTAAATGATTGGCATCAGAGTGATTTTTGGGTAAGATCTAAGTTATCTATTGACCTCAGTGTGTGTGGCTGGTCCCTTGGGATCAAAAGAACCTATGATTTGATGAGACTGGTTGTAAAGAACTACTCATCTCTGGATCCAGTGTTTTTGGTGGTGATATCAGAACTGGAATGCCTGAGGAAACGGCCTTTATGGTTTATTGTTAGCCAGTGCAGTGAAAGAGGAGTTTACTTTTGTGGCTGGTTTGGTATATCTTATAAAAGAATAACCACCAGTTTTGGTTATTCTCCAAATGTAAACAGATGGACATCATACCAAATGGACTGAAGGTATCTGTTAGTCTTTAAGGTGCCACCAGACTCCTTGTTAGTTTTGGGTTGTGTTTGCCCTATTTCCAGGGCCGGCTCCAGGCACCAGCCGACCAAGCACGTGCTTGGGGCGGCACCTTGGAAGGGGCGGCCAATCTTGGGATGGCGGGCGGCGCTTGGGGTTTTTTGTTTTTGTTTTGTTTTTTGGTTCGGTGGGGCAGGAGGTTTTTTGTTTGTTTTTGTTTCAGCGGCGCGGCACTGGGGGGGGCTGGCGCGGTGCTCGGGGAGGCGGGGACTTCAGAGGCGCGGCGCTGGGGGAGGGGGCGGGGGTTGGCGTGGCGCGGTGCTCAGGGGGAGGAGGTGGGGGGTTGGGCGGCTCAGCCCGGCCCGGTGCTCGGTGGGGGAGCCAGGGGTTTCTGCGGCCCGGCGCGGCGCTCGGGGGGGGGGAGATGGGGGTTTTGGCGGCCCGGCACGGCGCTCGGGGAGGGGGGAGATGGGGGTTTCGGCGGCCCGGCGCGGTGCTCGGGGGGAGGAGATGGGGGTTTCGGCGGCCCGGCGCGGTGCTCGGGGGGAGGAGATGGGGGTTTTGGCGGCCCGGCGCGGCGCTCGGGGGGGCTGGGGGTTTTGGCGGCGCGGTGCTCAGGGGGGGCGGGGGTTTTGGCAGCGTGGCACTGGGGGGGGCAGGGGTTTCGGCGGCTTGGGGGGGGTGTTACGGCAGGGTTGGGCTCTTTTTTTTTTGCCTGGGGCGGCAAAAAAGTTAGAGCCGGCCCTGCCTATTTCTCAGCAGTTTGTCCTGAATTTGGCATCCTCAGTTGTGACCCACAAAGGCATGGTTACATAGGGTCTTTAATCTAGCAGAGCAAGTCAGAATGAGATCCAATGTCGGGAAACTGAACAAACTCAGGCTAGAAATAAGGCAAAAAATTTCCAGAGTGAATGTTTCAGTTACCCATTGCATCAACTTATCTAACGAGGTGGTGGGTTCTTCATCACTTGGATGGTTCAAACCCAGACTGTATTTCTCTTTCTAAAAGACATACTATAGCTCAGGCGTAGGGCGCACTGGCTGAAATTCTTGGGCCTGTGCAATACAGGATTGCAGATCACATGATCATAATGGTCCTTTCTGGCCTTACAAATCCATGAACCTGCTGAATAAATCCCTGGTTGTGAAGGCTGGAATTGTCACAGGCTCCTCACGGTGTTAGGCACCCACATTCTATTGACACTCAAGGGGGATTGAAGTGCCTAAATCCCAATGGATCCTTTGAAAATCACAGATGAAATTGTGCAGTTGATCAGCAAAAAGGCCTGTGCACCACTTAAATCTTAGTTCAACCCTCAGTGCATAATTTAATTTGTGCTGGCCCCTCTGAACAGGGGCAAACCTCACTGTATCAAAAGAGGTGTTTAGGCAGAACTGAAAAAAGTACCTCCCAGAGTTATACTGATACTGGAATTTTCAAAGGATGATCAAATCCCATTGAAATTAAAAGGGATTTGGGCACCTAACTCTCTTAGTCTGCTTTGGAAATCCCATCCTGAATGGCCAAACACCATTAATTTTAGGTATTAATTAACCTGCCTACCCTTAGGCAGTCTTCACTGTTACAGCCTGCATTTTCAAGTCACAAGCAATTATAAGATGGATTGAAAGTAGAAGGGTACCCATAACCCAAAAACAAAAGTGAAATAATAGAACTGTTTCAAGACCCAGTGTGTTTATTTGTACAGAAAATTTAATAAAAGTGTGACCTGTCCTTGTGTGGAAGGAAATAGCAGGTTTGTGTTCAAGTGCTGCCACCTAATGGCCGTTTCATTCAGTGCTCACATCTACAGAAAGATGGTATTCAATTGTCCTGAAGTTTTCCACCACTGTTCTACTAGACTGATGTCAAACATCAGCATAAATCCTCATGTCATCCGGGACATTTGACCTGTAAATTAGACACATAATCTAATATACTCTGGACACAACCCACCCATTCCCCACTCACCCACACAAAATTCACTCATACAATCAAACTTACACACATAAAATTTACTCCCACGTACTCACACAGTCATTCACAAACACCCACATCCCAGCCTCCACATAATTCACCATCCCGGCCTGAAGAGATTCTATCTCTGCTGGGCTGCTGGAATAGTCCCTGTGGATCTGCTCTAAGCTAGGTGTCTGTGCTGGGGTTGCAGAGCTGTGAGAAGGCAGTTTGGTTAGGTGCTTAGCAAGCAGAGGCAGAGATGAGACAGGCAGCCAGTGTATCTCAGTGCCTTGAATGTCTCAGGCGTCAAAAAATTAACACCACTCAACGGAGAGCCATGAGGCTGAAATTCCCCTTGGGTCTTTCTTCACTTCTACTGTAAGTTTCTGCTCAGAATACTCCGGCCTCTTCCAACCCAGCTGCTTCGCTTGTGGGTCATTGAACCAGAAATGGCTGAAGCAGCATTTGATTCGGGGTTTAGGATGATTAAGAGTTACTGCACACATAAAGAGAGAGGGGGCTGCCAACTGGATGTGTCACTGTTCTATTTCAGTATTTGTAGTGATTTGGAGCATTCGTTAGCATTGCTTACCTCCTTTTTTCAAGACTTCAGAAGAGCATCAAGATAGATAGATAGATAGATATGGAAACTGCATTTTACAACAGATTGATGTATGGCTAGATGATGAAGAGGGACGGACAGATAGATATGGAGAGATAGGAGAATTAAGAAATTAGAGTCAACAGAAGAAAGAAAGGTAAATAGATACAAAGATAGACAGGGAGAGAGACATAAGAACATAAGAACGGTCATACTGGGTCAGACCAAAGGTCCATCTAGCCCAGTATCCTGTCTACCGACAGTGGCCAATGCCAGGTGCTTCAGAGGGAATGAACAGAACAGGCAATCACCAAGTGATCCATCCCCTGTTGCCCATTCCCAGCTTCTGGCAGACAGACAGACATGAGGTTAAACAGGTGCTGTAACACTCTGATATACGTCGTTCTAATGCTGTCATTTTATTTCCCTGAAGTCTCCTGCTGTGAGGCCCAGTTGGTTCCGAGACCCGAGTCACTGGTTGTTCAGGAAGGAGACATCTCCACCGTGA
This sequence comes from Emys orbicularis, assembly GCF_028017835.1. Lineage (NCBI taxonomy): Eukaryota > Metazoa > Chordata > Testudines > Emydidae > Emys > Emys orbicularis. Next base: position 55,919,569 of record NC_088694.1, on the reverse strand, counting down.
CCTGTGCTTACACCGGTGCTTACCAAACCTACCAGTGGTACCAGCAGCTCCCCCCGGAGAGGGCTGGGCCCTCAGTGACTGTCAATGCTAGGGAGAAAGTCACTGATGGGCAGTTCATGGGCGAGCACCTGGAGGATTTGAACAGCAGCTTTCGGCCCAGCTCGGAGTCCCAGCTGGGGGACTCAGACCCCTGCTTCTGTGGGGTGGAGGTACAGCGACCCAAGCTGGGCTCCGTGTAAAAAACCCCCATCCTCTGCAAAGCAGCTTGGTGGGGGAGATACAGGCACAGAGGTCCCCAGCTGGTGTGAATGCATCATAGCTCAGCTGGAGTCAATGGGACAGATCCCCAGCTGGTGTATATAGACACAGAGAAAGTCCCTGCCCCCAAGATCTCACAAGCCATATGGGCAGGAGAGAGACAGGCAGAAAGTGAAAAGAGAGTCACAGGGAGGGGGAGGGGGTTTCCCAAGGTCACACAGCCGGGGATAGAACCTAGCAGCCCTGAACCCCACTCCAGCCAGCTATCCACCAGACCACACTGCTTATCAAATACACTGACTTTATTGCCATCACTGTGGGTTTACACCGACGTAACCAGCTGTAGGGCCGAGAGTCCCTAGTGCTGTTCTTTGCTACTTAACACTCCTTAAAACATATGGCCACAAAAATGAAAAATAACAGGTTAATCCTGGAGGAATTTTACAGGGAAAAGTCCCTTCTCTGGACCACATGGCATCATCCAGCGTTTGCAGCAATGGAAAAATCCACCGGCAGCCAAGGGGAAAACGTTCCCAGCTTTTGGAACGAGCAGGTCACTTGGGAAAGAGATGATGGGTAAGTTTTCTACTGGCCCTGGGTCTCTCTGCAGTTCGGGCTGTTGTCCTCCAGAGGACGCTGCAGCACAGGCAGCATTGCTCTCTATAGACAGGGCGCACCGGTTTATTCCCATGGTCTAGTTCTCCTGCCAGCCCCCTCATTCGTGGTGAGGCCTGTGGGGGGCTCAGCCAGGGGCGCTGGAACAATGTGCACAGTGGGGTGCTGGGAACCATTGAACCAAACTGTAAACCTGGATATGATGGAAACCACGTCAAGCCAGGGGGTGCGGCAGCCCCCCCTCTCCCCAGCACCCTGAGTTCCAGCACCTGTGGGCTCAGCTGCAGGGCAGGTATTGAGGGGAGGGGAGAGGAGGTTCATACTTGGCCGCAGGAGTCACTCACACCTCCAGCTGTGGCATCACTGCCTGATTTCTAATCTTCACCATTCAGACAGCGGCTCTCTCTCCTCCCTCAGCCCAGGGCTGCACGGGGAGGACAAGAGCTGCTGCCTGCGTGACTCTCTCCCAGGCTGGCTGGAGAGAAAAGCGGCAGTGCCCTGCAGAAGAGCCGAGACGCTGAGGCGATGGCCACGGTCCGGGACTCAGCCATTGTGCTGATTTTGCTTTTCAGTGAGTAAGATTCCAAATCCCATTCCTGAAAGATTCTCCACGTGCCTCCCCCTTCATTACTGGCGCTGAGAGATTAAACAGACCTTCCTCCTCCTCCTTCCTCCTCTGCAAGAAGGGATGCTCTCAGGCAGGGATTTAGGTGCTCAAATCCCACTGGAATTGAATTTCAATGGAATCTGGGAGTCTAAATAAAGAGGAGGGTGATCTGTTCTCTATGGCCACAGACAGCGGGACAAGAAGTAAGTGGCTTAGTTTGCAGGAAGGGAAAGTGAGATTAGATGTTAGGAAAAACTTTCTAACTATAAGGAGAGTTAAGCTCTGGACACGTTAAGTAGGGAGGATGTGGAACCCCCATCGTTGGAGGGTTTGAAGATCAGATTAGACAAACACCCATCAGGGATGGTCTCATGGCCTCAGCCCGGGAGGCAGGGGGGGGGGGGGGGGCTCTACACGACCTCTTGAGGTCAGCCCGACATTTCCATGATTCCATTAAATCCCTTCAGCGCCTTTAAAAATCCCAGAACCAAGAACTCACCTCAGTGACAGCATCCTCTGACTAACCTCTCTTTCCCCCTCTCCTTGTGCCAGGCTCCAGCATGGAAGATGCTGTAACTCAGACCCAGCCTTCAGTGTCAGGGGTGGAGCATGAGTCTGTAACCCTGGACTGCACTTATGAAACTGTGGCTAGCAGTTATATTTTTTATTGGTACAAACAGCCCCCTGGGGAAAGCCTTATTTTCCTTTCTTGGCAACATTCTGGAGGAGAAAAGAGGAATGAGGCAGGGGAGAGATTTTTTTTCAGTTTGGAGAAATCCAAAAGCTCCATCAGTTTGAGGATCACAGCTCTGGAGTTGGGGGACGCGGCCATATACTTCTGCGCTTTCAGTAGAGATACACACAGTGTTGAAATTCATAGGGAGCCCTGAACAAAAACCTGACACCTCCCCGCTACTGTAAGAAACTGTCTCCTGCAGGTGAAGTTAGGAGGCGAGCACATGCAGGCAAGGGATGGGGGTGGGGTAGAGGGCTATGAAGTGGGGTGAGACCTGCCACAGCTGGCTTCCTGGAGATGAAAACCTCTTCCTGATTTCTGGGGAAAGGCGGCACCACAATGGTACTCAGAAATTCGCCGCAAAGAGGAGATGGAATGAGACAAAGGCAGAATAAGATCCCATGGCTGGAAGTCGGAGTGAGACAAATTTAGACTAGAAAGAAAGTGCACATTTTTAACAGTGAGGGTAATTAAACACTGACACAACTGACCCAGGGAGATGGTGGATTCTCCATCATTTGAAATCTTTAAATCATGACTGGGTGTCTCTCCTCTATGTCAACCACAAGCTATGGGCTGGGTGCAGGAATCCCTGAGGATCATTATCTGGCCTGTGTTCATGCAGGAGGTCAGACTAGATCAGTGGCTCTCAAACTTTTTGACTGGTGACCCCTTTCACATAGCAAGTCTCTGAGTGCGACCCTCCCTTATAAATTAAAAACACTTTTTTATATATTTAACACCATTATAAATGCTGGAGGCAAAGCGGGGTTTGGGGTGGAGGTTGACAGCTCGCGACCCCCCATGTAATAACCTCGCGACCCCATGAGGGGTCCTGACCCCCAGTTTGAGAACCCCTGGACTAGATGATCACAAAGGTCTCTTCTCACTTTAGGATCTATCCATCAATCAATCTATTAATATCTCACTGGGGGCTGGCGAAGTCTGGGATGGGTTCCTTGTGGAGTTAGGGACCCCGAGTCTATTCAAAACCAATGAGTGCTGAGCATCTAAGTCCCCTAGGCTCCTTCGGAAATCCCAGCTGAAATTCCATCCTGGGTTGACACTTAACACAAGGGACACTTAACCCTCACTTCTGCCTTCAATTTATGGACTTAATTGGGACCTGGGGCTGGCACTGGCCCCTCTGCATAGGGACAAACATCGCCGTATGGGCAGAAGAGCTCAGTCATTCCTGGAAAGAGAGCTCTCCGATTTATACTGAGGCTGGCATTCTCAAAAAGGCCTAGAGGATTTAGAGGATCAACTTCCATTGAAATTCAATAGGATTTGAGCATCTAATTCCCTTAGGCTGGTTTCAAACTCTCAGCCTGTGTTTTCAAGTCACAAGGAACTATAAACTGCATTGAAAGTAGACGGTTCCCCTTTACCTAAAACCGAGAGCGAACTAGCAGAGCTGCCTCAGGCCCTGCTGGGTTGATCTGAAAAGAAAATGTAATAAAAATGTGGCAAACCCTGGGCTGAAAACAAACAACAGGCTTTTGATCATGTGCTGCCATCTGGTGGCCATGGCGTTTCACTTTGACAGCTGCAGGCATTAATGAAAAATTGCGCATGAGTTTTCCACCAATATTTTACTCTACTATTATCAAATATAAAGGCACATCTTCAATTCAGCCTGGGCATTGAAATTTTGTTTAGACATACAACTACTTATGTATTTTGCATACATACAGACACACACATCACTCTCTCTCTCTCTCTCTCTCACACACACACACAAATTCATACATATGTGAACTCACAGTTCACACACACACAAAGTCACTCACACCCAGAATCACATATATACCAAAGTGGTGCTTACATACATCAAACACCTACATAGTCACTCACACACACCTCAAATTCTCTCACTCACACATTCACAGTGACACTCTCACACACACAAGCGAGCACAAATACCAAACTCACTCACATGCAGATCAAACACAAATGCACACTCTCGGGGTATGTCTACACTACGGGATTACTCCGAATTTACAGAATTCGATTTTTGGAAACCGATTGTATAAAGTCGAGTGCCTGCAGCCACACTAAGCACATTAATTCGGCGGTGTGCGTCCATGTACCGGGGCTAGCGTCGATTTCCAGAGCGTTGCACTGTGGGTAGCTATCCCATAGCTATCCCATAGTTCCCGCAGTCTCCCCCGCCCATTGAAATTCTGGGTTGAGATCCCAATGCCTGATGGGGCCAAAAACATTGTCACGGGTGGTTCTGGGTACATCCCCCTCCCCCCCCCCCCCCAGTGAAAGCAACGGCAGACAACCGTTTCGCGCCTTTTTTCCTGGGTGAATAGTGCAGACACCATATCATGGCAAGCATGGAGCCCGCTCAGCTCAAGACAGCAGTCATGAACATTGTAAACACCTCACGCATTATTGTGCAGTTTATGCTGAACCAGAACCTGCAAAACCAGGCGAGGAGGAGGTGGCGATGGCAGCGCAGCGACGAGAGTGATGAGGACATGGACACAGAATTCTATCAAACCGAGGGCCCCGGCACTTTGGAGATCATGGTGTTAATGGGGCAGGTTTTAGCCATGGAACGCCGATTCTGGGCCCGGGAAACAAGCACAGACTAGTGGGACCGCATAGTGTTGCAGGTGTGGGACGATTCCCAGTGGCTGTGAAACTTTCGTATGCGTAAGGGCACTTTCATGGAACTTTGTGACTTGCTTTCCCCTGCCCTGAAGCTCCAGAATACCAAGATGAGAGCAGCCCTCACAGTTGAGAAGCGAGTGGCGATAGCCCTGTGGAAGCTTGCAACGCCAGACAGCTACCGGTCAGTCGGGAATCAATTTGGAGTGGGCAAATCTACTGTGGGGGCTGCTGTGATGCAAGTAGACAAAGCAATCGTTGAGCTGCTGCTACCAAAGGTAGTGACTCTGGGAAATGTGCAGGTCATAGTGGATGGCTTTCCTGCAATGGGATTCCCTAACTGTGGTGGGGCAATAGATGGAACCCATATCCCTATCTTGGCACCGGAGCACCAGGGCAGCCAGTACATAAACCGCAAAGGGTACTTTTCAATGGTGCTGCAAGCACTGGTGGATCACAAGGGACGTTTCACCAACATCAACGTGGGATGGCCGGGAAGAGTTCACGACGCTCGCGTCTTCAGGAACATTAGTCTGTTTAAACGGCTGCAGCAAGGGATTTACTTCCCAGACCAGAAAATAACCATTGGGGATGTTGAGATGCGTATAGTTATCCTTGGGGACCCAGCCTACCCCTTAATGCCATGGCTCATGAAGCCATACACAGGCAGCCTGGACAGTAGTCAGGAGCTGTTCAACTACAGGCTGAGTAAGTGCAGAATGGTGGTAGAATGTGCATTTGGACTTTTAAAAGGTCCCTGGCACTCGTTACTGACTCGGTCAGACCTCAGCCAAACCAATATTCCCATTGTTATTGCTGCTTGCTGTGTGCTCCACAATCTCTGTGAGAGTAAGGGGGAAATGTTTATGGCGGGGTGGGAAGTTGAGGCAAATCACCTGGCCGCTGATTAGGCGCAGCCAGACACCAGGGCGATTAGAAGAGCACACCAGGAAGCACTGCGCATCAGAGAAGCTTTGAAAACCAGTTTCATGACTGGCCAGGCTACGGTGTGAAAGTTCTGTTTGCTTCTCCTTGATGAAAACCCACCCCCTTGATTAACTCATTCCCTGTAAGCAACCCACCCTCCCCCCTTCGATCACAGCTTGCTTTCAAAGGAAATAAGGTCACTATAGTTTAAAAATCATGTATTCTTTATTAATTGATTATAAACATAGGGAGAGAACTGACAAGGTAGCCCGGGTGGGGTGTGGGAGGAGGGGAGGAGGGAAGGAAAAGGCCACTAAAAAAGTTCAAAATAATGACAGCCTTTTGCTTGGGCTCTCCACTGGGGTGGAGTGGGAGGGTGCACGGAGACTCCCCCCCCCCCCCCCCGCATTCTTGGGCGTGTGGGTGAGGAGGCTTTGGAACGTGGTGAGGGGGGAGAGAGGTTATACAGCGGCTGCAGCGGCACTCTGTGATCCTGCTGTCGTTCCTGAAGCTCCACCAGACGCCGGAGCATGTCCGTTTGATCACACAGGAGCCCCAGCGTTGCAGCCTGCCACCTCTCATCTCGAGTGTCCCTCATGGCCTCACGTTCACTGGCATCTTTCCTGTACTTTGATACCGTGTCCTTCCACTCATTCAGATGAGCTCTTTCATCGCTGGTCGACTGCATGATTTCCGAGAACATGTCATCTCGTGTGCATTTTTTTCGCCGCCTTATCTGAGATAGCCTTCAGGATGGAGGAGGGAGGCTTGAAAAATTTGCAGCTGCGGGAGGGAGGGAAAAAAGGGAGAGAAGTATTTTAAAAGATACATTTTACAGAATAATGCTTATACTCTTTCACGGTGAACAACACTATTCACATTACATAGCAAATGTGATTTCGGTACAAGATCGCAGTTTGCATCTTATATTGAGTGCCTGCGGCTTTGGTGTTAGAGATCACAGCTGCAGGGCCGGGCAACAGAATTCGGCTTGCATGCAGCCATGGTAAGCCATTGTCTTTCGGCTTCGGCAACCTTCATAAAAGCAGCGCCCTCCTTTCCCATACCAAGCAAAGCCCATTGAGTGCTGTGGTTTTCCTGTTAACGTGCAGCAGCAGAAACCAAACTAACCCCCCCCCATCCAATTATCTGGGATGATCGCTTTACTCCTCCCCCCACTGCATGGCTGGTATCAGGGAAGATCCCTGCTAGCCAAACATGAAAAGCTCAGCGCCAATGCCCCCCCCCCCCCCGCCCCCCGCCGCTTGGCTAACTGCAGGGAAGGATTTCTTTTTGGCCACAGGCAAACAGCCCAATAGGAACGGCCACCTCTGTCCCCTTAATTAAATTCCCGTATTTCAACCAGGTTACCATGAACGATATCACTCTCCTGAGGATAGCACAGTGAGATAAAGAACGGATGCTGCTTGAATGCCAGCAAACACCGGGACCATACGCTGCCAGGCTTTGTCATGCAATGATACCAGATTACTTGCTACTAGTATGGCGTGGTCAAGTGTCCTACCATGGAGGACGGAATAAGGCTGCACTGCCCAGAAACCTTCTGCACAGGCTTTTGGAGTACCTCCAGGAGAGCTTCATGGAGATGTCCCTGGAGGATTTCCGCTCCATCCCCAGACACGTTAACAGACTTTTCCAGTAGCTGTACTGGCTGCGAATGCATCTCAAGTCCTTGGGGCAAATTAATAATTAAAAAACGCTTGCTTTTAAACTATGTTTTATATTTACAAAGTACACTCACCTGAGGTCCCTTCCATGGGTTCATGGTCTGGGATACCGCCTTGGGAGGGTTGGGAGGGTACTTCAGTCAGGCTGAGAAAAAGATCCTGGCTGTTGGGGAGAACGGAGTGCTGTGTGCTCTCCGCAAGCTTGTTGTCATCCTCCTCCTCATCTTCCCCATCCGCAGAATCCTCAGGCATGGCTGAGATTACCCCCTCCTCAGAATCCATGGTCAGGGGTGGGGTAGTGGTGGCGGCCCCCCCTAGAATTGCATGCAGCTCACCGTAGAAGTGGCATGTCTGTGGCTCTGACCCGGAGCAACCGTTTGCCTCCTTTGTTTTTTGATAGGCTTGTCTGAGCTCCTTAACTTTCATGCAGCACTGTAGTGAGTCCCTATTGTGGCCTCTCTCCATCATGCCCTTGGAGATTTTTTCAAAAGTTTTGGCATTTCGTCTTTTGGAACGTAGTTCTGCTAGCACAGAATCATCTCCCCATACAGCGATCAGATCCAGTACCTCCCGTACGGTCCATGCTGGTGCTCTTTTTCGATTCTCGGCCTGCATGGTTACCTGTGCTGATGAGCTCTGCGTGGTCACCTGTGCTCTCCATGCTGGGCAAACAGGAAATGAAATTCAAAAGTTCGCGGGGCTTTTCCTGTCTACCTGGCCAGTGCATCCGAGTTCAGATTGCTGTCCAGAGCGGTCACAATGGTGCACTGTGGGATAGCTCCCAGACGCCAATACCATCGAATTTGGTCCACGCTAACCCTAATTCGAACCAGCAAAGTTGATTTTGGCACTAGTCCCCTCATCGAAGAGGAGTACAGAAATCAATTTTAAGAGCCCTTTATGTCAAAGTAAATGGCTGCGTTGTGTGGGCGGGTGCAGGGTTAATTCGATTTAACGCTGCTAAATTTGACCTAAACTCATAGTGTAGACCAGGCCTGAAAGTCTCAAACACAACAAACTCACTCTGCTCTCACTGCACAGAGGTAGCTGCCTGAGTCCCCAAGCTGGGAGTTGGTGATGTGCAGGGAGCTGCGTTTCCCATCTTCCAGGGGCTGCCCCATGAACCGCTGCTTGGCAGCATTCTCCTGAAGGCTCATGGCCAGCAGGTTAGGAACCCATGTCCTGTTGAATTCAAGGTTGGGATTGCCAAAGAGAGCTATAGGACCTAGGTAGCCAAACTTCACTGAAATTCAACAGGACACAGGTTCCTAATTCCCTTTGGTTCCTTTGAAAATCCCAGGCTAAATCCATTCATGTCTGTGTGGTGCTGAGGTACTGCAGGGGTCAAGGGGAGACAAAAGCACCCAGGTAGCTTTTAAAGTATTTTCAAAGGAGCCCAAGGGAATTAGGTACTCAGCTCCCAGTGGAATGCAAGGGAAATTGGGCTATGAATTCCCTCAGAAATCTTTGACCATTCCAGCGTAAAACTGCCTGCATTAGGTGTTTCTCTGGCCATATTACCACAGTGTCAACCCACCTCACAATCTTCCTTTATTGGTCCACACAACACCCCTGCGAGGTGGGAAAGTGCTGTTAGCCCATTTTATGGCTGGGGATCTGAGGAACAGAGGGGCAGATTTTTAAAGGTCTTTAGGTACTTGGTGCGATTTTTCACAAGTGCCTCGGTGCCAAACACCATTTGAAATCAATGGGTGTTAGGGGCCCTGGGTGTGTTTGAAAACCCCACTGGGCATCCCTTTAAAAACGTGGCCCTGAGTGATTTGCCGAAAGCCACCCGGAATGTCTGTGGTGAAGGAAGGACTCAAACCCAGGCCTTGGTTAGTGTTATAGCTACTGGTCTCTCCTGCCGCACCTTGGCTGCTGCTGTTCGGACACCGCTAAGGAATCCCCTCGTGCCGGGTGCCTTTGTCTACGCTGGGGGTGTACAGCTCCGAGAAGGCAGTTGAGCTTGTGCAGGAGCAAGCGGCAGCAGTTACAGGAGCCTAGGCCGGTGTGTGTGTCACATGATGTGTCTGAACATAACAAAAAACCAGGCAGAGATGAGCCAGGCACCCACTGCATCTCAGTGCCTGGTTGCTACAGGTGTCCGAAATTCACCTCACCCCCCCTGAGAATCATGAAGCTGCAAGTCCCCTGGGTCTTTCTTCCTTTGTACTGGAAAGTGGGAAATGCAGCTCTCTGCACATCACCGACTCCCAGCTGGGCGACTCAGCAGCTACCTCTGTGCGGTGGATGCACAGTGACACAGGCAGAGCTGGGCTCAGGGCAAAACCCTTCATCCTCTGACAGGCATCTGGGCCGAGGAGCTGCAGGACGGATCCCCAGTTGGTGTAAAGTGACTGTTGCTCCACGGGAGTCACTGAATCAAACCCCTAGCGGGTGCAAATCAAAAATATCTTCATTTACATCACTGGGCCAGATCCTCATCTGGTGCGACTCAGATGCTCACTATTGTAGCTAATGGGACAGATCCTCAGGGGGTGTAAATCAGCTGTAACTCCATTGGAGTAAAGAGGTGAAGTGGTGCCTGGTTCTCAGGGCCAGCTCTACCATTTTTGCCGCTCCAAGCAACAAAAAACAACCGAACTGCCGAAGCGCAAAAAAACCCACAAAAACCACGCTTGGAGTGTACCACCCCAAGAATAGACAGAATACTGCCCCTTAGCATGTGTCGCCCCAGGCACGTGCTTCCTCTGCTGGTGCCTGGAGCCGGCCCTGGTGGTTCTGTATCATTCCTACCATCTTCTACCTGGGATTCCCCTGAAGCCAAGAATTTCTCCCCTCCCCCTTCTGTGCCAGGGCAGCAGATGGCGCTAGAGTGCTCACAACCTCCCCTGCAAACCCTGGTTAATTCCCACAGCCTGAGATCTGGTCTGGACCCAGCCCAGCCCAGTTCACAGAGCTGCTGGTCCTCCCCGGGGCAGACAATGAAACAGCAGGCTCTGTAGGCAGAGAATCCTTCCCCTTGAGAAGGGGGTAACCTGAGGGGAGGGAGAATTCTCGTTTCCACTGGTCTCCTGCAAACCTTCCTCGGATTGACTCTGCTTCGGTATATTCCTCTGAAAGGGAGAGAAGAAACGGAGCTCACCATGGCCTCAGAGAGTGGAGCTGCTCTGTGGAGCCTTCTCCTCACCTTTGCTTTTCTCTGTGAGTGAAACAAATATTTTCTCGTTCTAAAGGGTAAAAAGATGCAAACTCTTGGAAGTCAGTGAAGGGCAAGATCCCTTAGCTCTTCTTAATTCCTCTCTCTATATATATCTTATCTACCTCTCTAAGAGCTACTGCACCCATGCCAATGGGACATATCTCAGCCTCTGATCTTTTTGGACAGTAATATTGCTTTGGAGTTCTTTGTTAGCCTTTCTTGTCCTGTTTTTTTAAGATTCGGGGAGAGAACAGAACTACATAAAAGATGTTGATGGAAGGATCTATATCAATCTGTATCGATATATGGACATGTAGCTATAGATACCGGGGATGGAGGAATAGAAGGATGGATGTAGGCTGCAGAGGGGAGACTGGATAGATAGAGCCACAGATAAACAGGCAATGTGACATTCTCGTATTCTTCATGTTAACTGCTATTGTTTTGTTTCACTCCAGTCTCCTGCTACGAAGCCCAAGTGGATCAGAGCCCCGAGTCGCTGGTTACTGGGAAAGGGAAGGTCTCCACCATGTCCTGCTCTTTCACCAGCACTTACCGAACCTTCCAGTGGTACCAGCAGCTCCCTGGGCAAGGGCCGACCCATCTGCTGACCGCGAGCTCTAATGAGAATGTCACTGTGGGGCGGTTCATAGGCGAGCGCCTGGAAGATGGGAAACGCAGCTCCCTGCACATCACCGACTCCCAGCTGGGGGACTCAGGCAGCTACCTATGTGCGGTGGATGCACAGTGACACAGGCAGAGCTGGGCTCAGGGCAAAACCCCTCATCCTCTGACAGGCAGCTTAGGGGAGGAGATGCAGGGACAGATCTCCAGATGGTGCAAATCAGCACAATTCTGTGACATTCAATCACAGAATCATAGAAATGTAGAACTGGAAGGTACACTGATTGGTACTATAGTCCAATCCCCTTCACTGATGGAGGAATAAGATAATACTTAGTCCTGCCATGAGTGCAGGGGACTGGACTAGGTGATCTCTGGAGGTACCTTCCAGTTCTGATTCTATGATTATCTGGACCATCCCTGACGGCTGTTAGTCTAACCTGCTCTTAAAAACCTCCAATGATGGAGATTCCACAATCTCCCTAGGCAATTTTCTTCTAGGTGCTTACAAATCGATTATTTGATCATTTGCTCCATTATCTTTCCAGATACTGAAGTTAAGCAGACTGGTTTATAATTCCCCAGGTTGTCCATAGTCCCCTTTTTATAGATAGGCACTGTATTTGCCCTTCTCCAGTCCTCTGGGATCTCTCCCGTCCTCCATGAGTTCTCAAAGATAAATACTAATGGCTCAGAGATCTCTTTATCCAGTTCCTTAAGTATTCTTGGATGTATTTCATCAGGCCCTGCTGATTTGAAGACATCTAACTTGTCAAGTAATTCTTAACTTGTTCTTTTCCTAATTTAGCCTCATATCCTACCCCATTTACACTGATGTTCACTATGTTAGCTGCCTGACCACTTAACTTTTTTGGTGAAAACTGAAACAAAATAGACATTTAACACTTCAGCCATTGCTGCATTTTATGTTATTGTCTTTCCCTCCTGAGTGAGTAATGGGCCGACCCTGTTCTTGGTCTTCCTGATGCTTCTTCTGTATTTGTAAAATACTTTTGTTACCCTTTATGACCCTAGCTAGTTTAATCTCATTTTGTGCCTTGGCATTTGTAATTTTGTCCCTAAAATCTTGTGTGTCTTTTAAAAATATTCATCCTTTGTCATTTGACCTAGTTTCTACTATTTGTATATGACTCTGTTTTTGAGTTTCCGGTCATTGAAAACCTCCTGGTTAAGCCAGGGTGGTCTCTTACCATACTTCCTAATTTTCCTACACATTGGTATAGTTTGCTCTTGTGTCCTTATTAATATCTCTCTAATAAACTGACAAATCTCCTGATCTCTCCCCCCCCCCCCCCCCCGCAATAGACTTGCTTCCCAGGGGATCATACACCAATTCTCTGAGTTTTCAAGGAGACAGATCCTCAGCTCTTGTGAATTGGCAGCGGTCCATTGGAGTCAGCGGAGCCATATTCCCAGCTGGTGTAAATCAGGATAGATCCATTGGAGTAAATGGGTGGTGAAGCGGTGCCTGGTTCTGTGTCATTCCCATGAATTTCTAGCTGGGATTCCCCTGTAGCAAATAATCCCGCCCCCCGCTTCTGTGCCAGGGCAGCAGATGGCGCTAGAGTGCTCACAACCTCCCCTGCAAACCCTGGGTAATTCCCACAGCCTGAGATCTGGTCTGGACCCAGCCCAGCCCAGTTCACAGAGCTGCTGGTCCTCCGCGGGGCAGACAATGAATCAGCAGCCTCTGTAGGCAGAGAATCCTTCCCCTTGAGAAGGGGGTAACCCGAGGGGAGGGAGAATTCTCGTTTCCACTGGTCTCCTGCAAACCTTCCTCGGATTGACTCTGCTTCGGTATGTTCCTCTGCGAGGGAGAGAAGAAACGGAGCTCACCATGGCCTCAGAGAGTGGAGCTGCTCTGTGGAGCCTTCTCCTCACCTTTGCTTTTCTCTGTGAGTGAAACAAATATTTTCTCCTTCTAAGGGGTAAAAAGATACAGACTCTTATCTATCTATCTATCTAAACAGCTATTGCACCTGTAAGGAGAGAGGGGTCTGCCAATGGGACATACTGTATCTCAGCCTCTGACCTGTTTGAACAGTAATATTGCTTTGGAGTTCTTTGTTAGCCTTTCTTGTCCTGCTTTTTTAAGATTCGGGGAGTGACCAGAACTATATAAACAGATGTTGATGGTAGGATCTATATCAATCTGTATCGCTATATAGACATGTAGATATAGATACTGGGGCTGGAACAATAGAAGGATGGATGGAGGCTGCAGAGGGGAGACTGGATAGATAGAGCCACAGATAAACAGGCAATGTGACATTCTCATATTCTTCATGTTAACTGCTATTGTTTTGTTTCCCTCCAGTCTCCTGGTGCGAAGCCCAACTGGTTCAGAGCCCCGAGTCACTGGTTACTGGGGAAGGGAAGGTCTCCACCATGTCCTGCTCTTTCATCAGAGCTTTCCAAGCCTTCCAGTGGTACCAGCAGCTCCCTGGGCAAGGGCCGACCCATCTGCTGACCGCGAGCTCTAATGAGAATGTCACTGTGGGGCGGTTCATAGGCGAGCGCCTGGAAGATGGGAAACGCAGCTCCCTGCACATCACCGACTCCCAGCTGGGGGACTCAGGCAGCTACCTCTGTGCGGTGGATGCACAGTGACACAGGCAGAGCTGGGCTCAGGGCAAAACCCCTCATCCTCTGACAGGCAGCTGGGCCGAGGAGCTGCAGGGGCAGATCCCCAGCGGGTGAAAAGCAGTGTAAATCCATGGTAGCCAAGGGGACTCATCCTTAGCTGTTATAAATGGGCAGCGCTCCAGTGGAGTCAATGGGTCATATCATAAGGCGCTGGGGACTGGAACCCAGGTCTGCAGATCCCGGGACAGCTGTGTGAATAGCAGCATAAATCCGGAGTCACTCCATAACTGTTCTTTGCGGTGACTAGATCACAACAAATCCGAGACACAAGTTCATTTTCTTTCCTCTTCTTCCTACACGACAGTTTCTAAAGGAAAGTTCATTACTAAACATAACCAGTGGGAAGCCATCTTCCCTTAAGGGAGCGAAATGGAAAATATCTCTGGCTTCAAAGCTGTAAGATCACCCGCGTTTCAATAGCAACAATAAACAAACACAACTAACCTAGCCCCTCCCCCCACTCTCCTTCCTTTAGAAACCGCGACTCCGCTATGGAAGCCAGAACTTCTGCTCCCCCGTATCCCTGTGCAGCTCACACAAGAGCCCGACAGGAACGCTCCAGAAATGAGACACTTTCTGGAGTTTCTAGACACCTAGTTCTCTCTCCATCTCCTCCCCACGCCGCCCCCCAACCCCTCCCGGGCCCTGCCAGACTTTTTACCAGCGCAGCGGAAAGGCAGCGACCGACCAAGCACAGAGAGATTTGATGCTTGACGCCAGGAGTCACAATTTAATTTGGAGCAGAAGCAGCGTTCCCGGATTCCTTCAGCCCCCAGAAGACAGAGGTCGGCTTCCCGCTGCCAGGGCCGTCTCTAGGATTTTTGCTGCCCAAGGCAAAAACAATTTTGGCCGCCCCCCTGTTTTTTAATTACCCTACCCCCGGCCCCGCCTCAACTCCGCCCCTTCCCCAAATCCCCAGCCCTGCCTCCTCCCCGCAGGCTCTCAAGCCTAGGAGGGAGGGGGAGAAGTGGCGCCCGCGCCGTGGCCACTCGGAGTCTCCCCCTCCCTCCCAGGTTTGAGAGCCTGGGAGGGAGGGGGAGACTCCAAGTGGCCGCGGCGCGGGCGCCGCTTCTCCCCCTCCCTCCCAGGCTCTCAAGCCTGGGAGGGAGGGGGAGCAGCGGAGGTGAGCTAGGGTGGCCGGGGCACATTTTTAGGGGCGGCATTCTGGCGCCGGCCATGCCAGCTTGTTTTGCTGGTGCCTAGAGCCGGCCCTGCCCGCTGCGAGGAAAGGGCCTAATTCGTTTCTTCTGACACTGCTGGGGGCGGGGGTGCCTGAGCAGAGAGAAAACGGAGCCGCTCCGTGCAGAAGCGCAGAGACACCGAATCTTCATGGAGAGGATGCTTAAAACCCTGGTCTCCACGCTTGTGCTGATCCTTGCTTTGAGTGAGTCAGATTCCCACGTGGCATTTCTGGGCATTATTCTCCCCTCCCCCCCTATTTATTAATTTTCACCTGTGTCCGGGTGTCCTTCTCGATGACACTTCACGCTGCTGCTGCTCTTGATAGTTTCCCTGTCTATATCTGCGGGATTTTCATGCTCTGTTATTATTATTTTTCCACCCAGGCGGAGAGGTGGACGCGAAGGTTTCTCAGCCTGCTGCGCTGTCTTTCCTGGCGGGGGGCAGGGCTGACCTCCCCTGTAACCACAGTGTCGCTGGCTACGACAGAGGTTTTTGGTACTATCAGAGCCCCCGAGCTGCCCCTCGAGCTGTGATCTCTGGCTACAACTCCGCGGAGACGTCGGAGCGGTTTGAACTGTCCATTGACCCCTCCAGCCGGTCCGCCCCGCTGCGCATCACCAAGGTGGCGGTGGAGGACTCGGGGGTGTATTACTGCGCCGTGAGAGGCACAGCGAGAGGAAATGCAGGGCGAGCTGAACAAAAACCTCCCCGACTCTGAGGAAGAGAAGGGAGCTCAGATAATCAAATTACAGGCTGGGATCCTCAAAGGGGCCAGGAGAATGGACTCATGGAACTCCAGTGAGCAATGAGCGCCCAACTCCCTTGGGCTCATTTGAAAATCTCTGTATCCAAAGCGACTCAGGTAATTACAAGCCTAATTGCTATTGTCTTCCAATAAAAAGAAGGCTCTGAAGGGTCAAATTTGCAAAGGTATTTAGGGACCTAAAGATACAGAGAGGCACCAGGGACCAAATTTGTAGAGGTACTTAGGTGCCTAAAGAATCTGCTGGTGCCTAGTAGGATTTTCAAAAGCACCCAACTCCCTTTGGCTTCCCTGCAAGTTAGGGGCCTAGCTGCATTTGGAAACCTCATTAGGCACCCAGCGTCTGAGTCTCTGGGCTCCCAAATACTGGTTTGACCAGAGCATCAAGTCAAAGTCTGGGGCCCTGTGGATGTCCCTGTTGGGAGTAGAAATTACAGTCACAGGTTAGCAAGGGCCATCTACTCTAACCCCCTGCCAAGGTGCAGGATTTGCGGGCTTGGTAATTGTCATAAATATAAAGGGAAGGGTAACCATCTTTCTGTATACAGTACTATAAAATCCCTCCTGGCCAGAGGCACAAAATCCTTTTACCTGTAAAGGGTTAAGAAGCTCAGGTAACCTAGCTGGCACCTGACCAAAAGAACCAATAAGGGGACAAGATACTTTCAAATCTGGGGAGGGGGAAAAGGGCTTTGTTTTGTCTGTTCTTTGTCTGTCTGTTCTGTGTGCTTGCCTGAGTCAGATCAAGGAAGCAAGCAATCCAACTCTTATAGAGTTAGTAAGTATGTAGCAAGGAAAGGTGTTAGTTTACTTTTATTTTGGCTTGTGTTTTCCTTTGTGTAAGAGGGAGGTTTATGCCTGGTTTTGTAACTTTAAGGTTTTGCCTAGAGGGGAGATCCTCTGTGTTCTTGAGTCTTTTGTTATTCTGTAAAGTACTTACCCTCCCGATTTTACAGAGGTGATTCTTTTACCTTTTCTTTAATTAAAATTCTTCTTTTAAGAACCTGATTGATTTTTCATTGTTTTAAGATCCAAGGGTTTGGGTCTGTGTTCACCTGTACCAATTTGTGAGGATATTATTCTCAAGCCTCCCCAGGAAAGGGGGTGTAGGGCCTAGGGGGGATATTTGGGGAAGGTAGGGCTCCAAGTGGCCCTCCCTAAATGTTTGTTTAAATCACTTGGTGGTGGCAGCGTTACTTAATCCAAGGTATCAGAGAGAAATTGAGCCTTGGGGAGTTTTTAACCTAAGCTGGTAGAAATAAGCTTAGGGGGTCTTCATGCGGGTCCCCAGGTCTGTAGCCTAAAGTTAAGAGTGGTGAGGGAACCCTGACATGGTGGCAGAGCGGTGGGATCATTTTGAACCAAAAGCCCAGTAGAGTTTTAAAAGGACATTTCCCCCCCCTTTTTGGCTGTTTAGAAAACAGATAGAGATCTTATCTCTCTTTGCCTGAAGGCAGAGGTATCAGGTCCTTGTAACAAGGGATGTTTTAAGCTGTGAGCAGCTGGAGATTTTTGTCTCTGCCTGAGGGCAGGGTAGTTAACTTTCTACAAAGGAATTCACAAGCTAGGTTTTTTTTTTCCTTTATAGCTCTCGGGTTAGGCTAGTTAAGTACAAAAAGCAGGAACATGACTACCAGTGAAACAGCTAATAAACTAGAGCTGGCTAGACTGGAAGCAAAGGAGAAAGAGAAGGAACATAAGAGACTGATCGAATTAAAACAACTAGAAATTAAGGCACAGGAAGCTGCCCACAAGAGAGCTATGGAGGCAGAAGAGGCTGCCCACGAGAGAGCCCTGGAGTTACAAGAAAAAGAGAGGCAGCATGAACTGGAGGTAGAGAAGGCAAGGGCTAAGCAGAATGTACCAGACAACCCTGGAAATCCTTTTCCAGGTACCGCTTCCCAGCCCAGAAAGTTCCCCACCTACAAGGCAGGCGATGATACCGAGGCCTTCTTAGAAAATTTCGAAAGGGCCTGCTTTGGGTACAGCATCTCTACCGACCAGTACATGGTAGAGCTGAGACCACAACTCAGTGGACCTTTAGCAGAGGTGGCGGCTGAAATGCCTAAGGAACCCATGAACAATTATGAATTTTTTTTTTTAAAAAGGCCAGAATTAGAATGGGGCTAACACCCGAGCATGCCCGTCAGCGGTTCAGAGCCCTAAAGTGGAAACTGGATGTGGCATTTTCCCGACATGCCTACCACATTGAAAAAAATTGGGATGCCTAAATATCAGGAGCAAGTGTTAAATCTCGGGAAGATCTGTCTTTCCTAATGAAAATGGAGCAGTTCCTAGAGGGTGTTCCTGAGGAAATAGAAAGGTATATCCTAGATGGGAAGCCCAAAACTGTAATCGAGGCGGGGGAGATTGGAACCAAATGGGTGGAGGTGGCAGAAAAGAAAAAAACTAGTAGCAGTTAGAGCAGATATCAGAAGGGGCAAGCCGAAACAAAACCTTACCACCGGGGACAACCCAAGGCCCCACCCACATCCCAAGGGAAACCCCAGATGCCTTCTCACCCCACCACACCCGTCTCCAGCAACCCACCTCGCCCCAGTGACCAGTCAGCTGGGCGATGTTTTAAATGTAATGAGCTGAGGCATGTGAAGGCCAACTGCCCCAAGAACCCCAACAGACTGCAGTTCATTACACCGGAGTCACACCAAAGGTCCTCAGGCCCAGATGCCTCCCAGGTACCCTCAGAGCGAAGGGAAACTGTGAGTGTGGGCAGGAAGAAGGTTATCGCGTGGAGGGACACTGGAGCACAAGTGTCAGCTATCCACCAGTCCTTAGTGGACCCCCCCAACTTAATCAACCCAGAGGTCCAAGTGACAATTCAACCCTTCAAGTCAAACTCCTTTGACTTGCCTACAGCCAAGTTGCCTGTCCAGTACAAGGGCTGGTCAGGATTGTGGACTTTTGCAGTCTATGACGATTATCCCATTCCCATGCTGCTGGGGGAAGACTTGGCCAGTCATGTGAAGATAGCCAAGAGGGTGGGAATGGTCACTCGCAGCCAGGCTAAGCAAGCCTTCACACCTATCCCTGTTCTGGAGCCTTCCACCAGGGCCCCGTCTGTGTTACCAGAGACCCAGACTGAGGTGGTGGAACCGGACCCCATGCCAATGTCTGCGACAGCAGTAGTGGATCCAGTCCCAGAGACCCAGACAGAGCCAGTCCCAGAACCGGAACCGGCAGAGTAACCAGCACCAGAACCATTGCCAGCACTGAGTCCAGCGCTTGCAACCCCATCTACAGCTCCAAAACCAGAGGGCACCAGCAAGCCTGCACTGGCAGCAGCAGCAGATAACCCTACACAAGAGGCTCAGCCAGAGCCTGAAATACCACATAGTGCACCAGCGGAGAGCGGTCCAGAGTCAACGGAAACAACCCCAGCACCTGCATCGCTTCCAGAGGGACCAAGCCCGAGTCCACAATCCAATGAGGAGCTGATGTTTCCAGCATCAAGGGAACAGTTCCAGGCCGAGCAGGAAGCAGATGACAGTCTCCAGGGAGCTTGGACGGTGGCACGGAGCAACCCACCGCCTCTCAGCTCTTCTAACCGATCCCGGTTTGTTGTAGAACAAGGACTTTTATACAAGGAAACTCTTTCTGGTGGACACCAGGAAGATTGGCATCCTCAAAGACAGTTGGTAGTTCCAGCTAAATACTGGGTAAAGCTCTTGAGCTTAGCCCACGATCATCCCAGTGGCCATTCTGGGGTGAACAGACCCAAAGACTATTTGGGGAAGTCATTCTACTGGGAGGGAATGGGCAAGGACATTTCTACCTATGTACGGTCTTGTGAGGTGTGCCAAAGAGTGGGAAAACCCCAAGACCAGGTCAAAGCCCCTCTCCAGCCACTCCCCATAATTGAGGTTCCATTTCAGCAAGTAGCTGTGGATATTCTGGGTCCTTTCCCGAAAAAGACACCCAGAGGAAAGCAGTACATACATGGATTTTGCCACCCGATGGCCGGATGCAGTAGCTCTAAGCAATACCATGGCTAAAAGTGTGTGCCAGGCATTAGCAGACATTTTTGCCAGGGTAGGTTGGCCATCCAACATCCTTACAGATTCGGGAACTAATTTCCTGGCAGAGACCATGAAAAACCTGTGGGAAGCTCATGGGGTGAATCACTTGGTTGCCACCCCTTACCACCATCAAACAAATGGCCTGGTGGAGAGGTTTAATGGAACTTTGTGGGCCATGATACATAAATTCGTAAATGAGCACTCCAGTAATTGGGAACTAGTATTGCAGCAGTTGCTCTTTGCCTACAGGGCTGTACCACATCCCAGTTTAGCGTTTTCACCATTTGAACTTGTGTATGGCCGCGAGGCTAAGGGGCCATTGCAGTTGGTGAAGCAGCAATGGGAGGGGTTTACGCCTTCTCCAGGAACTAACATTCTGGACTTTGTAAACAACCTACAAAACACCCTCCAAACCTCTTTAGCCCTTGCTAGCGAAAACCTACAAGATGCTCAGGAAGAGCAAAAGGCCTGGTATGATAAACATGCCAGAGAGCTTTCCTTCAAAGTAGGGGACCAAGTCATGATCTTAAAGGCGCTCCAGGACCATAAGATGGAAGCGTTGTGGGAAAGGCCATTCACGGTCCAAGAGCACCTGGGAGCTGTTAATTATCTCATAGCATCCCCCACCTCAAACCTAAAGCCTAAGGTGTACCATATTAATTCTCTAAAGCCCTTTTATTCCAGAGAATTAAAGGTTTGTCAGTTTACAGCCCAGGGAGGAGATGACTCTGAGTGGCCTGAAGGTGTCTACTATGAAGGAAAAAGTGATGGTGGCGTGGAAGAGGTGAACCTCTCCATGACCCTTGGGTGTATGCAGTGATAGCAGATCAAGGAGCTGTGCACTAGCTACGCGCCGATGTTCTCAACCACCCCAGGACAGACCGAACGGGCATACCACTCCATTGACACAGGTGATGCTCACCCAATTAGAGCCCAACCTTACTGGGTGTCTCCTCAAGCCAAAACTGCTATAGAATGAGAGATCCAGGACATGCTACAGATGGGTGTAATCCGCCCCTCTAACAGTGCATGGGCATCTCCAGTGGTTCTAGTTCCCAAACCAGATGGGGAGATACGCTTTTGCGTGGACTACCGTAAGCTAAATGCTGTAACTCGCCCAGACAACTATCCAATACCATGCACAGATGAGCTATTGGACAAATTGGGATGTGCACAGTTCATCTCTACCTTAGACTTAACCAAGGGGTACTGGCAAGTACCGCTAGATGAACCCACCAAGGAAAGGTCAGCCTTCGTCACCCATGCAGGGATGTATGAATTTAATGTGCTCCCTTTCAGGCTGCAAAATGCACCTGCCACCTTCCAAAAACTTGTAGATGGTCTCCTAGTGGGATTGGGAGAATCTGCAGTCGCCTACCTTGATGATGTGGCCATCTTTTCTGATTCATGGGCAGAACACCTGGAGCATCTACAAAAAGTCTTTGAGCGCATAAGGGAGGCAGGACTAACTGTTAAGGCTAAAAATTGTCAAATAGGCCTAAACAGAATGATTTACCTTGGACATCAGGTGGGTCAAGGAACTATCAACCCCCTACAGGCCAAAGTGGATGCTATCCAAAAGTGGCCTGTCCCAAAGTCAAAGAAACAGGTCCAATCCTTTTAGGCTTGGCCGGATATTACAGGCGATTTGTACCACACTACAGCCAAATCGCCGCCCCACTGACAGACCTAACCAAAAGGAAACAGCCAAATGCAGTTCAGTGGACTGAAGAGTGTCAGAAGGCCTTTAACCAGTTTACAGCGACACTCATGTCTGACCCTGTGCTAAGGGCCCTAGACTTTGACAAACCGTTCCTAGTAACGACAGATGCGTCCGAGCGTGGTGTGGGAGCAGATTTAATGGAGGAAGGACCAGATCAGGAATTCC
Source organism: Emys orbicularis (assembly GCF_028017835.1). Classification (NCBI taxonomy): domain Eukaryota; kingdom Metazoa; phylum Chordata; order Testudines; family Emydidae; genus Emys; species Emys orbicularis. The sequence goes on along the minus strand of NC_088694.1, from coordinate 55,897,789 downwards.
ATCCTGTAGTCTCTCTCAGCAAGAAACTGTCTGAGAGGGAAAGCCACTGGTCAATCAGCGAAAAGGAACGTTACACCATTGTGTACGCGCTGGAAAAGCAATGCCCATACGTTTGGGGATGGCGTTTCCAACTACAAACCGACCATGCTGCGCTGAAGTGGCTTCACACTGTCAAGGACAATAACAAAAAACTTCTTCGGTGGAGTTTAACTCTCCAAGATTTTGATTTTGAAATACAACACGTTTCAGGAGCTTTTAACAAAGTGGCTGGTGCACTCTCCCGTGAAAGTTTCCCAGAATCAACTGGTTAAAATCGTCCTTGAAATGTTGAAAATATTGTTAGTTTTTATATAGTCAGTAGGATATCTAAAGGTACATGTGTCTTATTAACTCTGTTTTCTCCTAGAGCTCCAGGAAGAAATCACAGCCAGAGTGGAACCGGCTGTCCAACACTATCTGTGATTTGGGGGACGTGTCATAAATATAAAGGGAAGGGTAACAGCTCTCCTGTGTACAGTACTATAAAATCCCTCCTGGCCAGAGGCACAAAATCCTTTTACCTGTAAAGGGTTAAGAAGCTCAGGTAACCTAGCTGGCACCTGACCAAAAGGAATAATAAGGGGACAAGATACTTTCAAATGTGGGGACGGGGGAAAGGGCTTTGTTTTGTCTGTTCTTTGTCTGTCTGTTCTGTGTGCTTGCCTGAGTCAGATCAAGGAAGCAAGCAATCCAACTCCTATAGAGTTAGTAAGTATTTAGCAAGGAAAGGTGTTAGTTTACTTTTATTTTGGCTTGTGTTTTCCTTTGTGTAAGAGGGATGTTTATGCCTGGTTTTGTAACTTTAAGGTTTTGCCTAGAGGGGAGATCCTCTGTGTTCTTGAGTCTTTTGTTATTCTGTAAAGTACTTACCCTCCTGATTTTACAGAGATAATTCTTTTACCTTTTCTTTAATTAAAATTCTTCTTTTAAGAACCTGATTGATTTGTCATTGTTTTAAGATCCAAGGGTTTGGGTCTGTGTTCACCTGTACCAATTTGTGAGGATATTATTTTCAAGCCTCCCCAGGAAAGGGGGTGTAGGGCTTAGGGGGATTATTCTCAGGCCTGCCCAGGAAAAGGGGTGTAGGGGCTTGGGGGGATATTTGGGGAAGGTAGGGCTCCAAGTGGCCCTCCCTAAACGTTTGTTTAAATCATTTGGTGGTGGCAGTGTTACTTAATCCAAGGCATCAGAGAGAAATTGTGCCTTGGGAAGTTTTTAACCTAAGCTGGTGGAAATAAGCTTAGGGGGTCTTCATACGGGTCCTCACGTCTGTACCCTAAAGTTCAGAGAGGGGAGGGAACCCTGACAGTAATAGATATTTATTTGCTGTGGTTTTACTGATTTACAAAGAACGTGCAAAGTTCTGTAGCTCTCAACGCAGAAGGAATAAAAGAGCAGGAAACAGCTTCTTTTGCTTCAGCCAACACCAGGTTCCGAAGCTCTCGCACTCACTTTCCTCAGGGACCCGCTGTGCACAGAACACAGGCTGCTGCTTGGCTTTCGGTGTCCTCTCTGTTCCTGTCTGTTTTCAGTTTCTCTGTGATCTGTCTCCCACCCCCCCGCGGCATCATTTCAGAAAAATCGGGGTGTGTGTGTGTGGGGGGGGAGCTGTGTGAGCACAGAAAATTCAATGTGATTCTATTATATCCTGCGACAACTGGGGAAGTGGGGAGGAAGTGGAGCACCCAGGGAAAGTCTGCGAGGAGGCAAGCCAAGGTTCTGGGGACAACGGTCCCTCTTGTCCCATAGCAAATGACCCCCTGAGCCCTCATCTGTTTACAATACCCACTGGAACCGCCCCACCCCAACTGGGCAGACTCTATTAGGCTTTGTTTTAGGTGTGGTCCCTTAAATGTTTCTCACAACTCTCTTAAGTGAAGGGCACGTTCACACATCAGCTCAAACAATGTTTTAGCTCAGCCCATAACAAGGTTTCCCCCCATTTATAAGGACGCCTTTAAAAATCTGGTCCAAAATCACTTTGAAAAATGGTACTTAGCCTTTAAGTCATGAAGGCACTGTTGAAAATTGTACTCCAAATCCCCAAGTATTTAGTTCCACCTGCACTGATGTAATTCTAGAGTAGCTCCATAACTGCACCGGAGTGACTCTGGAGCTACTACACAGCTGTGAGTGGGGGCCCAGTTTCACCCTCTCATTCGGTTAATGGCTCTCAGCAAGCGCCTTTCCATCATAAAAATAACACAACTTAGAGTGACTTTCTTCTGTTCAGCCCCATCACCCACCCACCCAACCAAAATCCTTCTTCTGACATGTTATTATTAATCCTCATTATCAAATTCTACCCCCTCCATCTCACCCTGACACCCCTTCTCCACTCCCCCACCCTCCATCTCATCCTGACACCGCCTCTCCTCTCCCCCACCCTGCATCTCACCCTGACACCCCTCCTCTCCCCCACCCTGCTTCTCACCCTGACACCCCCTCTCTTCTCCCCCACCCTCCATCTCACCCTGACACCCTTTCTGCTCTACCCCACCCTCCATCTCACCCTGACACCCCCTCTCCTCTACCCCCATCCTCCATCTCACCCTGACACCCCCTCTCTCCTCTCCCCCACCCTGCATCTCACCCTGACACCCCCATCCTCTACCAAACTCCATCTCACCCTGACATTCCTTCTCCTCTACCCCACCCTCCATCTCACCCTGACACCCCCTCTCTTCTACCCCACCCTCCATCTCACCCTGACACCCCCTCTCTCCTCTACCCCCACCCTCCATCTCACCCTGACACCCCCTCTCTTCTACCCCACGTTCCATCTCACCCTGACACCTCCCTCTCTCCTCTACCCCCACCCTCCATCTCACCCTGACACCCCCTCTCCTCTACCCCCATCCTCCATCTCACCCTGACACCCCCTCTCCTCTACCCCACCCTCCATCTCACAAATACACACCCTCTCTATCAGACACTCCTCTTCTCTATGAATCCTGCCACACCTCTCTCTCCTTTCCCCCCTGCATTCTCCCCTAGTCCCCTCCCACCCACCCCCACCTTTCTAAACACCCGGGGCAGTCACTGGATGGGGGCTGGTGAAAGGGGATTTACCCCTAGGATCCCCCAGAAGTTTCACACCCACTGAATCAATTCTCTTGCTGGTTTTCTCTCCTAGTGGACCCGGGCAGAGCCGAGATCCAGCAGCTGGGCTACACAGAAGTTTTGGAGGGAGACAAACTGAACCTGACCTGCTCCCACTGCGCCGCCAAGGCGAGTGACAGCACAGTCTGGTACCGGCAGCTCCCGAACCCGGGACCCAGTTTGCAGTTACTGGATACAAGGAAACTGTTAATAGCCCAGAGCTGAAGGGAGCTCTGTACATCTCCGCTGACAAAGTGTCCGGCACCCTGGCCCTGCACCATGTGAGGCTGGCAGACACTGCGGTGTATTTCTGTGCTCGGAGCGACACGGTGTGATAGCCAGGAGTGGCCCCCGGGCAATAAATATCCCACCCCTACTCCGGGGCTGAGTGTGTGTGTGGGGGTGGTGTGAGCAGAAGGTGAGGAACACTTCCGTGGGTGCGGGGGAGAGGGGCAACCAGGGAGAACAAAAAGAGAGGAATAAAATATTTAGGGCCAAATTTACAAAAACGTCTCTATGCGCCTAACTATTTACACGTGCGACTACTGAGATGTGATACTTTGGAAAATTTCTAAGAAAGTCCCCCTTAAGAGGGAATGAAGAAGAACAGTAAAGGGGAGGGTAAACCATGGAAGTAAATAAACCCTTCCAAGCCATCGGCAAGCACATTATCTAGATGGATAGATACGTTATCTATCTATCCAACTATCTATCACCATATGCCTCCATCTCTCTCTCTCACTTCCCAATGCACCCATCTATCTATCTATTTATTAATTAATAGGCAGCAGATAAGTCAAACACAAGAAATATTTCTTCACACAATGCACAGTCAACCTTTGCCAGAGGATGTTGTGAAGGCCAAGACTATAACAGGGGTCAATAAAGAACTAGATAAGTTCATGGAGGATAGGTCCATCAATGGCTATTAGCCAGGATGGGCAGGGATAGTGACCCTAGCCTCTGTTTGCCAGGGACTGAATGACAGAGGATGGATCACTCCATAATTGCCCTGTTCTGTTCATTCCCTCTGAAGCACCTGGCATTGGCCACTGTCGGAAAACAGAATAGATGGACCTTTGGTCTGACCCAGTGTGGCCGTTCTTATGTTCTTATCTATCTATCCATCCCCATATGCACCCATCTATCTAGCTCTCCATCCATCTATCAACACCATCCTTGTCTTGCGGGGTTGCCACACATACTGGAAAAGATGATTTACACACCGATTGGCTAGTAAAGCAGAATGTGATTTAATCATTTCCTACCACGTAGCGCGAATTCGGAATTAATTTGTAAGGTTTCACTGCGCAGCCTGATAACTTCCTCCCTTTCGCAAGTCGCCAGCGAATTCTGCAGAGACAAACTCCCTTGGGGAATGTGATGGAGACGGTTTCCCGTGCTGGGAACTCGGGCCGTCTCCCGCTAGGGGTCGCTGCAGTACAAGCAGAAGTCGTCCCTATTTAGACATAATGACACCGGGGTCTGCGGCTTCGCCGGGATATTCATGCAGTCGGGTTCCCCTGTCCCCGTCCTGAGCCCGCGCCCGCCGCCTGCTTAGACAGATGCAGTGAGGCAGTTTTGGAGGCTCAGATGAAAGGCAGTTACCCAGCAATGCACAGAGAGAGACAGAGAGGGAGAAAGGTGTTGATGCGGATACTCCCCCTCCCCCCCAGTCCCTCACACCTCCAGCTCCATCCGGCAGCAGCATCTTGGCCTGTTATTTACTCCTCCCCGCTCTAGGAAATGGGCAACGCTTCCCTCTCGCCCGTTTGCGCAGGGCAAGGCAGCGAGCCCAGGGGCTGATCCCGGGGAGGAGCAGAGACACCGAGATTCCCCTGTGACCATGGTACCAATGCTGGGCTCGGCGCTTGTGCTGGTTTTTGTTTCAGGTCAGGAAGATCACACATTTTCCAATCTCTCTCTCCCCTTCCGCGTTCTCCCTTCTGCGCTCTTCTAACCACCCCCGGCAGGCACAGGGAAAGGACGGGGTTTGGCGACATAAAAACCACTAAATTAATTCGCTGCTGCGTTTTCTCTCCTAGGCGCCCCGGGCAGAGCCGAGATCCGGCAGCCGCGCTCCGCAGAAGACTCGGAGGGAGCCGAACTGAACCTCATCTGCTCTCACGGTTCCGTCGTCACTGAAACTAGAGTTTGGTACCGGCAGCTCCCGAGCCGAGGGCCCCAGTATATAGTCTCGGGATACCAGGGAATCGTTAACAGCATCGACCCCGAGGGAGCTTTGCACATCCGTCAAGACAGAAAATCCAGCACATTGTCCCTGCGCAGGGCGAGGCTGGCAGACACAGCGGTGTATTATTGTGCTCTGAGCGACACAGTGGGACAGCCAGGGGCGGCCCCCGTGCAATAAGTGTCTCACTCCGGTGTGTGTGTGTGTGTGTGTGGGGATGTGGGGTGTGTTTCCGGGCGGGGTGTGGAGGGTGGGAAGCAAGGGTGATCAGAGAAGAAAAAATAAATTAATAAAACACTTAGGGCCAAATCTACAAAGGTCTCTGTGCGCCTAATTATCAACCGAGGCAACTAGTGCGATTTGATACTTTGGCAAAGGTCTGAGGCCTTGGCTACACTTGCAGATGTACAGCGCTGTGAGTTAAACCTGACTTCGTGCAGCTGAGTAGGGAAAGCGCTGCAGTCTGTCCACACTGACAGCTTCCCAGCGCACTGGCGTGGCCACATTTGCGGCAATTGCAGCGCTATTGGGAGCGGTGCATTATGGGCAGCTATCCCACAGAGCACCTCTTCCCATTCTGGCGCCGTGGGTTGTGGGAAGGGGGCGTGGGTGCGGGGCATTCTGGGTCCTGTCCCAACACCCCGTGATGCATCGCTTCGCATCCCAGAAATCCCTTTGTTTCTGTCCACCTTTGGCGCCATCTTTCAACGGTTTCTGTGCAGCGCGATCTGTCTGCGGGAAATGGAGCCCGAACTGCTGAGGCGTATGCTGACGAGTCTCGCCAGCACGTCACGTTTGGCTGTCGAACTATTCCTTAAGATCCAAAGTGACAGTGAGAGTGAGGAGTCCGATGATGCTATCGAGCCGCGTAACGCGTACGACACGAAATTGCTTGTGGCATTCACGGACATGCTCAGCACCGTGGAACGCCGCTTTTGGGCTCGGGAAACAAGCACCGAGTGGTGGGATCACATCGTCATGGAAGTCTGGGATGACGAGCAGTGGCTGCAGAACTTTCGGATGAGAAAAGCCACTTTCATGGGACTGTGTGAGGAGCTCGCCCCCACCCTGCGGCGCAAGGACACGAGATTGAGAGCTGCCCTGCCAGTGGAGAAGCGGGTGGCTATTGCAATCTGGAAGCTGGCAACTCCAGACAGCTACCGGTCGGTCGCAAACAAGTTTGGAGTGGGAAACTCAACCGTTGGAATCGTGTTGATGTAAGTTTGCAAGTCCATTAATCGCATCCTACTCAGAAGAACCGTGACTCTGGGTAACGTGCAGGAAATAGTGGATGGCTTTGCACAAATGGGGTTCCCTAACTGTGGAGGGGCGATAGATGGGGCACACATTCCTATTCTGGCACCACCCCACCTAGGATCTGAGTACGTTAATCGGAAGGGGTATTTCTCTATAGTTCTCCAGGCACTTGTGGATCACTGTGGGCGTTTCATTGACATTAACACAGGCTGGCCCGGAAAGGTGCACGATGCACGCATCTTTCGGAACACTTGGCTGTTCAGGAAGATGCAAGCCGGGACTTTTTTCCAGGGGGGAAGATCACGGTAGGGGAAGTTGAAATGCCCATTGTGATCCTTGGAGATCCCGCTTACCCGTTAATGCCGTGGCTCATGAAACACTATACAGGGAGCCTTGACAGCAGCAAGGAATGGTTCAACTACAGGCTGAGCCGGTGCTGAATGATTGTGGAGTGTGCCTTTGGCCGTTTAAAGGCCCGCTGGCGATCTCTGTATGGGAAACTGGACTTGGCCAAAAACAGCATCCCCGCGGTTATATCCGCGTGCTGTGCCCTCCATAATATTTGTGAAGGGAAGGGTGAAAGCTTCACTCAGGCATGGACCTCTGAGGTTCAACACCTGGAGGCTGAATTTGCACAGCCAGAGAGCAGGGCTATTACAGGGGCCCAGCACAGGGCAGCAAGGATTAGGGATGCCTTGAGGGAGCAATTTGAGGCTGAAAACCAGCAGTGATATCTGGTGCCCTGCACGGGAGTGAAGTGCAGTAGTTCCAATCTTTAGGAATCAGTGTTTGCTAAGCAGACAAGCAGACTTGCAGTGCCTGTTTATTTCCTGGGCTAAGGAGTCTTTTACTTTATGCAAAAATAAAGAATGTTTTCAAAGCCAAAAAATCCATTTATTGAAAAGAAAAAAAAAATTATTTATTGAAAAGAAACAAGGTGGTGGAGTGGGGAACGGTACAATCACAGATTCGCGTATGTCCTGTCTGGTGTGCTGTGCAGTGAGTGCTGCACTTCAGGACAGCTATACTGCATGGTGATGGGGGTTGAGTGTAGAGGGTAAGGGTCGTGGTTTTCAGGGCTGGGTGGTGAAGATACTGGTGTTGGAGGCAGCGGGTGGCGTGAAGAACACGGAAGTTGGGGAAAGTGGGTTGGAGGTGACAGTGGGGCACAACGGAAAGAGTTTTGGGGCAAGGGCTGTAGGGAGGGTGGCGTTTGCGTTTGCGGTACTGCTCCTCTTTCTGCATGGCTACCAGCTCCTGGATAGCGTCTGCTTGGCGCTCCAGGATGCTTATGACCCTATCAGTGCTTTGCTGCCTGTGCGCGGTGCTTTGCCGCCAGTGCGCTGCGTTTTCCTGGCGGATCCTGCTTTCTCTCTCCCTCCAGTTCTGTGCTTTCTCATTCTCTTTAATAGATTGCCGCATCACTTCTTGCAGCATGTCTTCTTTGCTTTTTCGCGGTCTCTTCCTGAGTCTTTGCAGTCTCTGAGCAGGCGATAAAAGGGACGGCTGAGGTCTCAAGGTTGATGCAGCTGTATAGGCAAAATGCAACATTTAACAGAGGCAGTATTGTTTATACCAGACAGAGTAATGATTCCCCCCGCACTTAAGGAGTAGAAAACACACAGGGTCTACACAATAGCATAATTTTCCCCTCCGAAACAGAGCACACATATCCCACGGGAGCCTCAAAATGGTGAGTAAGGGGGACTGATTGTTTCAGGGCTGCACTGTCCTCTGGGTTTCTGTGCCTTGGGGAGAGCCAACAGCTTCAGGGGGCACCTACACTGAACACTGTCCCAACATTTTCCACAGGAGTTCGTCCTGGACGATATCTCGCTGCTGAGGGTGACCTGGGAAGCAAGGGAGGGTATTCTACTGCAATGCGGCTTCCGCCCTGGCCCATATGCAGCTTGCCTGTGTGCAGCAATGGTCCCCCCGCCCCTCGTGGCACAATGGCGCGGACACGTTAGCCTGGCTGGGACAAGGACCACGGTGGCTCTCCCGATAAACCTGCGCAAGCGCATTGCACACGTTCTGGATGAGACATTCGAGGAGATTACCAAGGCCGATTACCGCGATGTGATAAACCACATCAATGCACTATTCTGCATCTAGGCATGCATGCCTAACCCTCCTCTCCCAAAGAGCCCGCACCGAAAAAATTCCTTCCCGAAAAAAACCCGCTTACCGGGAACCTGCTCTTCTGTTTGTCCTCCACCAAGTACCGGCCGCTGCGACTGGCTACCTTCCTCCTGGCTCGAGAAGAGCTCCTGGCTGCATGGCTCCAGGGATTCCAGGGTGTCTCCATCCGGCCCACCACCACCACTCTCGTTTTCCTCCTTCTCCTCCTTCTCCTCCTCTTCCTCCTCTCCCCCCCCCCCCCCCACACCAGCTCTGAAGTGTCCATGGTGGTGCTCGGAGTGGAGGTGGGGTTAACCCCAAGTATCGCATCCAGCTCTTTGTAGAATCAGCAGGTCACGGGGGGAGCACCCGAGCAGCTATTTGCGTCGCGGGCTTTGCGGTAGGCACTCCGCAGCTCCTTCACTTTAATCCTGCACTGCAGGGCATCCCGGTCATGGCCCCTTTCCATCATGTCCTTTGATACCTTCCCGAAGGTATCGTAATTCCTACGGCTGGAGCGCAGCTGGGACTGTACAGCTTCCTCCCCCCAAACACTGATGAGGTCCAGCAACTCGCCATTGCTCCATGCTGGGGCTCGCTTGGCGCGTGGAGGCATGGACACCTGGAAAGATTCGCTGATAGCACTCCACGCCACGCCGGGCTGAGCAAACAGGAAGGGGATTTTTAAAATTCCCGGGGAATGTAAAGGGTGGGTCACATGGTTGGTTACCTGAGGCCAGGGCAGTAGAGTTTGAACTGATGACCAGAGTGGCTAGAACAGACATTGTGGGATACTGCCGAATACTTCTGGGGGCCAGTCACAGCGCATTGGGCGGCCACACTGGCACCGCAGCGCTGCAGCGGCAGCGCAATACTCGCTATTCCTCTCAGGGAGGTGGAGTACATGCAGCGCTGCAACCACGGAGATACAGCGCTGCAAATGCCTTGCCAGTGTGGACGGGGAGTGAGTTACAGCGCTGGGGGCGGCTTTACAGCGCTGCAACTCGCAAGTGTAGCCAAGGCCTGGCACCGTGACAGAGTCACATAGCAGAGCTGTACAAAAACCCTCGCAGCCCTGCTGCAGAGGATGGTACAGGCATTAAAACGGGCAGCAACGTCTTGAAACAGACTGAGTACTGACGCTGCTTAAAGATACAACTCCCCATAACAGTTACATGTTTATTTAAAGAGATAATTTAAACACAATCCTTGGATAATATAATGGGCATGAGCTTTAATTAGGAAATTATGAATACCTATTTTCTTAGCTGACGAGATGTCCTGTATCAGTGTAGAGTGGGGGGGGGGGGGGAATCAGTAGTAGTAAAATAAATGTTAAAGGTGAGTACAAATGTAGATGAAGTGAACTATTGTTGAAAATACAAATTGAGATTAAATGCGAATGAAAACATTCCTTTACGCATGGACAATATACTGTTAAATTGCTCATTTGTGGTGAAATGGGGGTAAAATACGCGAGTTAAAATACTGGGGAAATAGTTAGAAATACCCGGTTTTGAGTGGTGGGGTAAAGCTGCAGTTACCAATTCGTCAGGGGTCACATCAATACTCCTGTTTCAGAGACATTTGCATTTTGGGTCGATTTGTTTGGAAACGATTTAATTGCAAAACACTTTCCCCAAGAATGTATGTGAGAATCGTGAACTCTAAAATCATGTGGTACGTGGTAAAATCATGACAAAACACCGCCATCTGCTGGTTGAAAATATAAACACAGGTTGTCATTGGAAACCCTTCCACGCGCTGTGTCTTCGGTTTCACTCAGGCTGTCGGCAAAGGCAGCAGAGGAAAGACGAAAATGATTTAAAATAATTCTTTCAGGAGTTCTGGCTGGGCATTTCAAAGGAGGTTAATGGCGTTGGGTGCCTCATCCCATTACATTTGCTGTGATAATCCCAGACATTATTGCCGGTAAACATATTCATGCCCCACCCCACTGATACCTGGGTGCGTCAAGAAATCTCAACAGTCCCTACATGAGTTAGAAAAAACCCTAGGGTTAGGGCTAGGGAAACTGAGGCATAGAGGATGACACATCGTCACACACACACAGTCTGTGGCAGAGCTGGTCTCTGAATCCCAGAGCAGACCCTTGTCCACAAGCCCATCCCTCTCCCCTTAAGAACACCAATATCTCAGCTGGAGTCTGACCTGAACCCACTGTGTTTCCTGGATCTGCGGTGAGTTCCCCCAAACTCCCTCCTCTTCTTCTTCCTCGGTTTCTAATGAAGTTTCCACAGTTGTAGCTGCTGTTACAGAGATGACATTTATATTTCTCTGAGGCAGCGGCAGTAGCTGGGAGTTTGAAACTTGGTCGGTATAGATAGAAGATACTATGGAGACGTGTTTTATTCTCAGCATTTGGATATTTCTCCTAGGGAACTGGGCTGGGATTTCAAAGAGGTCTCAGGAAACTAGACACTCAATTCCCATTGAACCGTAAACCTAACCCCATACTTAACCGTTACCCAAGACTGTAACCAAAATGCAAATGCTACAATCTGACAGTTCACCCTCACCATAACCCTAAACCCTACCCCTGCCCTAGGGGGTGTAGACGTACAGCCCGCCAGCCCAGTCTCTTCCCTAAAGAACCTACAGTCTAAGGGTGACTACCCGTCTCTGCCACTGAGCTGCTATATGGACTTGGGCAAGTCCTTTCTACTCTCTGTGCATGTTTCCCTCCCATCCTCTTGTCTGCCTTTCCCTGCTGCGCAGGTAATCCCTTAGGGGCAGGGAGCCTTTGTGCCTGTTTGTTTTTAAAGCACCTATCACGCTACCTAGGGAGGCCCGTAGGCGCTTGCTGGAATAATCACAGTGCGGCACCAGCCTGTTCTGGAGATGGGACACCCGGCAAACGGATCGGCCAAGCCACTCTCGGGCGGGATACACCTGAGGGTAAAACCAGGCCGCGTCCCCATATCCCTTACCCTCTGCTGCCCCTAGCGGCTCTTCCACTCCAACCCCCTTCAGCTGCATCAATCCGCGTTGCATTGAAATCCTGTTTTCATTCGCTTCCCCTCATCTTTTTTTTTTTAATTCCTGATACAATTTTCTGTGCCTGATAGTGAGACAGGCTGGCGCTTCGCCTTGTTATCCTCTTCGGCCAGTGGCTTATAACCATCTTTTTGCTTCCTTGATGCCAGTGTGCGCCCGCTACATAAATATTGCTTAACCCCGGAGAGCACAACAGAGAGGGAAACCCATGAATTATAGGGACAGAGCCTTAACTGGTAGAAACCGGATCAGCTGCCCGGATTTAAATGCGGCTCCACTGATTTACATCAGCTATGGCTCTGCCCATGGTCTCCAGTGAAACTATGGCCAGTTTGCTCCGGGTGGGGAACCGGCCCAATGACTCTGATGGAACCCAATTAATCTGCACCAGTGGAGGATCAGGCCCAGTGCACTCAGGAGGAAAACCCTTTCCCTCCCCCACCCACTTGCACAGGGTAAATGTACCGAGTTCCTTCCAGCCTGAAGGCCGCCCCTGGAGGCTGAGCGGTGTCACAGCGTCACCTCATCCAGGTTCATCTGCAGCCACTTCATTCTGCAGCTGAGTCCCTGACAATGAGCCTGGCCGCTTTGCTGCTGGTGCTGGCTCCAGGTATTCGAGGCTCCGCTCTGAGCAGGGCGCCCCGGGTTGGGATTTCCAAACTCTCGGGGAATGGCTTTTCTGAAAGAAAGGCGCTCCGATACCACGGGGATGGGCGCCTGTGGGTAGGCAGACGGACAGTGCAGAGGGGCTGCAAGCCCCGCCCCCAGGAATCGAGCCGCGCTCCGGCCGGGGTTGCCGGGTTTGAGTCCGACCCGGAGCCGCACCGCTGGTGCTTGGGGCGGCACATTTTTAGGGGCGGCATGGCCGGCGCCAGAATGCCGCCCCTAAAAATGTGCCCCGGCCGCCCTAGCTCACCTCCGCTGCTGCTGCCTGGGAGGGAGGGGGAGATCCCGAGCGGCGCGGCGCGCGAAACAGCCGTTTCGGGCGCCGCTTCTCCCCCTCCCTCCCTCCATCCCTCCTAGGCTTGAGAGCCTGGGGGGAGGAGGCAGGGGTGGGGATTTGGGGAAGGGGCGTAGTTGAGGCGGGGCCGGGTTTGGGGTAATTAAAAAATGGGGGGGGGGGTCGGCCAAAATTGTTTTTGCTTTGGGCGGCAAAAATCCTAGAGCCGGCCCTGGCTCCGGGGGCTATTTAAAGTGCCGGGGCTCCAGCTACCTCTGCTGCCTCGCTCCTCTAAATAGCCGCGAGAGCCCCGCAGCTTCCCCAGGGCTCCGGCACCTATTTAAAGGGCCAGGGTGGTAGAAGCAGGGGGGGCCCTGCCCTGCCTGGAGCCAGCCCCTGCTGCACCCCCTGCCCCGCCTCCAGCCCTGCACCCCCTGCCCGCACCAGCCCCTGCCTGCAGCCAGCCCCTGCCTGCAGCCAGCCCCGCACCCCCTGCCCCCATCAGCCCCTGTCTCCAGCCGGCCCCTGCCTGCAGCCAGGCCCGAACCCCCTGCCCTGCCCGCACCAGCCCCTGCCTGCAGCCAGCCCCACACCCCCTACCTCCAGTCAGCCCCTGCCCTGCTCCTGCCCTGCCTCCAGCAAGGAATATACGTAATATATAATTTTGATTTTATTTATATAGTTATGGAAAGTAAATAATACATGGAAGAAATGAAAGGGGTTTTTTTACGTCTTTTTTTTTAGTCATCCCTGTCGGGACCCCGCCTAAAATGTTCAAATTGGGCCCCGCACTTCCTAAAGCCAGCCCTGCATACAGTAATGGCAAAGTTCTTGGTGCAGGCTTTTAGCAGTGATAGAATAAACTGCAGGTTCAAATCAAGTCTCTGGAGTACATCCACAGCTGGGATGGGTCATTCAGTCCTTTGTATAGAGCTTCCTTTTTTAGCAAAGTCCCTCCAGAGGTATGAAGCAGGATTGAAGACAAGATGGAGACAAGGCATCAGCCTTTTATAGTCTCTTGCCGTGTGGTCTTTGCTTTCTTTGTCCCAAGGACACTCTATCCAGCATGTGGCATAGAAAAACCTTAGAGTTCTGTCCATAGGCAGGTCCCTGCATGCCTTGCTGAGTCACAAGGTGTATCTACCTTCTCTCAATGGGTCAATTGTATAGCTCATGGTCCTTAGTGGGCCATCAAGCAGGCTAGGCAGAACTAACACCAACTTGTCTGGGGTGTTCCCCGGAAGCATAGCACAAGTTTGAAATACAGACAGTATAGAGCCAATATTCATAACGTCAACTACAAAACTGATACACATATACAGATAGCATAATTATAATCAGCCAATATAGAACCTCTCCATAGACCCCTTCCACAACAACCTTTATACAATATTGGCTGCAAATATATAACAGTGGTCGCAACGGTGATCTATACAGTTACAGATTATGTCAATAGCATCACAGGAGGTGACACGGCATCAGTGAGACTGATATTGGAATACTGCATCCAGTTTTGGTGTCCACCTTTGAAAAAGATGTTGTGAAATTGGAGCTGGGGCAGCAAAGAGCCACCAAATGTTCTGAGGGCTGGAGAAAAATGCCTTCTAGTGAGCGATTGAAAGAGCTCAACCTCTTTAGCTTATCAAAAGAAGATCGAAAGGTGACTTCATTGAAGTGTTGAAGTGCCTTAATGGAGAGAAAAGATTGGGTATTAAAGGGCTCTTTAATCGAGCAGAGAAAGGCAGAACAAGACCCAGTGGCTGGAAAGTGAAAAGAGACAAATTCATATGACAAATAAAGCACAAATATTCAACAGCGAGAATGATTCACCACAGGAACAAGCTACCAAGGAAAGTGGTGGATTCTCCATCTCTTGATGTCATTTCATGTAGACTAGATGCCTTTCTGGAATGTGTTTGCCCCCAAAGTAGCTATTGTGTCAACCAGGAGGCCTGTGACATGCAGGGGGTCAGATTAGATGCTCTCATGGTCTCTTGTGGCCATCAAGTCTACTAATTTCTGAAAAACTGAGTGTAGCATTGGGAGCAGCGTCTGAGGTTTTACTGTCTAGTCGGCTTGCTTCCTAAAATGAACACTCCTTGAGTGGGGTGATCCACAGGGAGTAGCTCAAACCTCCAAAGTGCCTGGCCAGGGGCAGGATATTAGCACAGCAAGGGAGGGGCGTGGCAGTGACATCACAAAGGCCTTTTGCAGGACCTCAGACTATTGGTCAAAGGTGCTGACCTCACAGAGAGATGCTGACATCAGCCAGGCAGGACAGAGGCGAGTGGCCCGGGAAACCTCAGAGACTCCTGTGGCTTTGCTTCAGCAAGTCTCTGTCTCGAGGTCTCTCTTTGAGGACTGAGAGAACATTCGGTTTCACGTACGTGAGCGGCAGGAGGAACCTCTGTCGAGTTTTCTCCTTCCCTTTCCGTGATTGTACTAGAAAGCAGACGTCCCTGTTTAGAAGGTAAGAGCCTCCTCCAGGTTGGAAACCTCTTCAGTCTGATCCATCTGGTGACAGTTGAATTCTAGGCATGGAAAACACCAGCTTACGGAGGCAGAATTTCATTCCGCACCTGGGATTTTGTCCCTTAGAATCACTGGGGACATTGGGGTTTGTCCTTTTGGTTTCACCTTTTCCTCCATCCCTCCCTCCTTTCTTTTCTTCTCTTGCTTCTTTTGTCCTTTCCCTGTTCCCTTCCCAATACCAGGGTGTGTGTGTTTGTGTGTCGCGGGGGAGTGCTCTGCAGCTCCCACTGGGGGAGGTCCACCCAAAAATGTGGGGCTGAAGTAGTGCCCCGGCAGTGATCCCCACCAGTAGCGTAGCTAGGGGGGGTGCACGGGAAGCAGCCACTTCCCCTCAGCACATTTTCCAAAAGCGGCGCCTTAGTTAGGGGTTACCATGGCGCCAGCAGGAGGGGCCCACACTCCGCTCTGAAGCTTGGCCTGCCTGGCTGGCGCTGACCTCCTGCACGCAAAGGGGGGGCGGCACGGCCGGAGGAGCCATGGGGGGGTCACGGGGGCGGAATGGCACCGCCGGAGGAGCCATGGGGGGTAGCGCCGGCTCTAACTTTTTTGCTGCCCCAAGCAGCAAAAAAAAGCGCCGCCCCCCGAGCCCCTCCCGCCGAGCGCCGCACCGCTGGAACTCCCCCCGAGCGCCACGCCCCGCGCCGCCCCCCCCGCCGAGCGCGGCGCCGCCGGACCCCCCCGAGCACCGCGGCCCGCGCCACCCCCCCCGCCGAGCACCGCGGCGCCGGAGCGCCCCCGGCCCCCCGCGGAATGCCGTGCCGCGCCGCGCTGCCCCCCGCCACCCCAAGGTTGGCCGCCCCTTACCAGGTGCCGCCCCAATCATGTGCACGGCATGGCCGGAGGAGCCATGGGGGGGGCGGCACAGCCAGAGGAGTCATGGGGGTCGCGGGGGCGGAACGGCACGGCCGGAGGAGCCAGCCAAGGGGGGGGCGCGGAGTGGCCGCAGGAGGAGCCAAGGGGGGCGTGGCCAGAGGAGGAGCCAAGGGGGGGGCGCCTTTTTAATGTTTGCTCCTCCTGCTCTTAGAACCTGGCTATGCCACTGATCCCCACCAGTGACCTGGGCCATCCTTTGGGCTCTCTGGTGAGAACCCTCAGCCTCCCGTCCTCAGCCTCTACCCTGACTGGCTGAGCAGGGGGTTATTGACAGGGAGGAGACTCAGGTCCTTGTTCTCTTTTAAGACCAAGTAAATGAGTCATAAGCAGTTCTAGGTTTGATGAATTTTGCTGCTTCTCTGCATTAATTGTCTCTGAGCAGCTCATGATTCTCTCTAACATTGCAGTTCTCCTCAAATACTTGCTGAATAATTACTGAGCACTGTTGTTGGTCTGGAACTCATCTGAGAGCCCTTTATTCAGGTCATTCAATGTATGAAATTCTAGATCCGATGGTTAGTTTGAAAATCAGGGCTCTTGGGTCCTAGTCCCAACTCTGCCACTGACTGGCTGTGTGACCTAAGACAAGTCAATTCTCCTTTCTCAGCCTTAGCTTCTCCCTCTTTCAAGTAGGGATAATAATGATCCGCTCCTACCTACCTCACAGTGGGTGGAGGATGGGGATCCATTGGAGAGTGTCACTAGGAGGAGTGCATAATATGAGGTGTCCTAGCACGTTTACTCAGATCAGATTGTGAAATAGTTGAAATGGTCTATTTTAGTTGTATTTTTTTATTTTGAAATTGATAAGAGCAGCAACTACTTAGCTCAGACTGAGGCATCTTATCTCATTTTCGAGATCTAAGTGTCTCCTCTTGGTGTGCGACGAGACAATTTAACACACTGTGACAAACAGGAGATGCTTTTGTTTTGCAACAAAATATTTTTGCAAAGAACTTTCATCCCACTTGTTAGGAATTCAAGAAACAAACTGGTTTAGTCTGAATGGGATTTTCTGACAGAAACGGTTTCAATGAAATTTCCCCACCACCTCGATTCCTGGGCTCTATCCCTGCCCAGGGGTGAAAGGAACTTAAAGGATTTACCGTTACGCCGGAGTCCTGAGCGGGGGTGTGGCCTCAACCGGAAGAGGCGTGGCCTTTCAAGATTTTAAAGCCCTGGGGCTCCAGCTGTGGCTGGGAGCCCCAGGGCCTTTAAATCACCCCGGAGCTACCAGCTGCAGAGGCGGCTGGGAGCCCCGGTGCTCAGGGGAGAATTAAAGGGCCCGGGGCTCCGGCCTCCGCGGAGCTCTGGGCCCTTTAAATCACCGCGGGAGCCCGGCTGCCGGAGCTCCGGCAGCGCTTTAAAGGGCCCGGGGCTCCCCGCAGTGGCAGAAGCTCTGTCCCTTTAAATCACCACGGGAGCCCGGCTGCCGGAGCTCCAGACCCTTTAAATCCCCACCCAAGCCTGGCTGCCGGAGCTCCGGCGGCGCTTTAAAGGGCCCGGGGCTCCCCGCAGCAGCAGGAGCTCCGGCCCCTTAAAGAACCGCGGGAGCCCGGCTGCCGGAGCTCTGGCAGTGCTTTAAAGGGCCCAGGGCGCCCCACAACAGCAGGAGCTCCGGCCATTTCAATCCCCGTCCGAGCCCGGCTGCCGGAGCTCCGGCGGCGCTTTAAAGGGCCCGGGGCTCCCCGCAGCGGCCAAAGCTCCGGGCCCTTTAAATCCCCATCCGAGCCCGGCTGCCGGAGCTCCGGCGGCGCTTTAAAGGGCCCGGGGCTCCCCGCAGCGGCCAAAGCTCCGGGCCCTTTAAATCCCCATCCGAGCCCGGCTGCCGGAGCTCCGGCGGCACTTTAAAGGGCCCGGGGCTCCCCGCAGCGGCTGGAGCCCTGGGCCCTTTAAATCACCGCCGCAGAAGCCGGTCCAGTCCGGCACGGCGTACTGGCTCTTGCCGGTACGCTGTACCAGACCGGACCGGCTTACTTTCCCCTCTGCCGTGCCTCTGGGGGGTTTGTTGTCCATTAGAACAGGAGTCAGGACTGGTGGCTTCTCTTTCTGGCTCTGCCACCGCCTTGCTGTCTAGGCCCTTGGATAGGTCCCTTCCCTTCTCTGTAGCTCAGGCTCCTCCCCATCTGTCCAATGCGAACAGGGACAAGTCTCGAACTCTGGGCGGTCATGAGCCTAAGTGAGATAAGGGGCGTTAAAGCCCTCTGTGAAGGAGAAAGGGGAATTTCTCAGTGTTTAGCACCAAGGAATTCTAAAGTTTGCTAAAATATCTAGTCTGCGGAAACAAGAAATGGTCGGGGCCAAATGTTTTAAGCATTGTCTTTTTAAAAGCCCATTCAGGGATGTGAGGCCCTGTCTTTTAGGTACCTGGGGTTCTTTGCCAGAAGGAGAGAAGAGGGTCCTGCCTCCATTTTTGTGGCCTTAACAAACCAGATGCTGTGCCCCAGTTCTCGTCTGCGATCCCTGAAAAAGAACCTCTTCCCATCCATTAACAAGACAGGACCTATCTGTAAAAGGGGAACAAAGAGAACCCTGGGACTTACAGACTAGCCAGCCTCACTTCCATAGCTGGAGAGAGACTGGAATACATCATTAAACAATCCCTTTGTCAGCACCTACAGGATAATTTGGTTCTTAGGACTAGTGAGCATGGACTTGTCAAGAACAAATCATTCCAAAGCAATCCTAGCTCCTTCTTTGGCAGGGTTCCGGGCCTAGTGGAGGTGGGTAACCAGTAGATGTGATCTCTCTTGGTGTTTCTAAGGCTTTTGACACAGTCCCATGGGACATTCTCCCAAGCGAACGAGGGAAATGTGGTCTAGATGGAATCAGTGGAATGGGAGTGCAGAGCTGGTTGAAAGCCCAGACTCCAAGAGCCCTTCTCCATGTCTGGCTGTCCAACGGAGAGGGTGTACCTACTGGGTCCGGCAGGGATCAGTCCGGGGGCTGGTAGTATTCAATATTTTCCTGAAGGATTTGGAAAATGGAGTGGAGAGCATGCTTCTACAATTTGCAAATGACACCAAGCACTTTGGAGCACAGGATTGGAATTCAAAACACCCTGAACAAATTGGAGACTTGGTCTTCTTGAGCCAAACTCCATGGCTGGGCCCCTCTCTCTAGACTGGGCTGAAGTGAAACCCCAGAGCCAAACACTCCTCCTCCTGGGCAGTGCGCTCCCACCTTCAATGGGCAGATGCTGCTTAGCGCTGTCAGAGCAGCTTTTGCTGGGGGCTTCTCCCAGCACTTTCCAATAGTGGGAAAGTATGAAATCCCCATTTGACTGCTGGGGACAGAGCCAGAGAGGGGGGAGCAATTTGCTCAAAGTCCCACAGGGAAAGGAAAACACCCAGCAGTGGAACCAACAGGAAACCCAGCAATGGAACTCAGGAGTCCTGACTCCCAATCCCCTGGTCCAGTCACTCCAGCGGAGCACACGCCCTCTCAAAGCAGGGGGAGTGGACGTGAGGGCCTGCTTGTGATTGCCAGCTGTGGGAGGGAGTGTGCAGCAGTGGTTAGCGAAGGGGCCTGGAAAGAAGGCCTGCTGGGTCCCATCCATTCTTCTGACACTTGGTGTGACCCTGAGCCAGTAGCTTCCCCGCCCCAGGCCTGGTTCTCATCAGTGGGGTTGGGGTCGCAGTCCCGACAGCCCAGGCGGGTTGGGAGGCTCCAGGAAGGTGTGTAAAGTGCTGGGATGTCGGGATCCCGGATGCGCTGTCACCCCGCACTAGGGCGGTGTCCGGCACCCCCTGCTGCTGGCCGAGTTTCTCTGTCCCTTGGCAATAAGACAGACTCTTGTTTTCACAGCCAGCCGATCGCCCCGTGCCATCACCCTGCCTGCTTGCTGGGCAGGGTAACTCCTCAGGTCACCACCACCCTCTCCAGCCTGCCTTGGGCTTGGAGAGTGAGGAGAAGGGCGAGGGACGACCCTGAACATCCTCCATCCATCGCTCCATCACCAGAGCAAGTGAGTGGCATTAGGGTTCCTCGGTGGCGTCCCCTGTCTGTCCGGGGAGAGGCAGAAAGAGGGGGAGAGAATCTCTCCCAAAGGAGATTGGATTTGCAAACAGCCCCCAGGAACCCCTCGCACTCAGACCAGGGAGGGGCTTCTCCAGAGCCATCTCTAGTGTGTTTGGCCAGGTCCCAGCAATGGGGCTCCCAGCCCTTCCCTTGTGGGAGACTGTTCCCCAGGCTGAGAGTCTCTGAGCTGGGCCAGACCCGGTGAGCTGCTGAGCATGGAAATCAATGGGAACTGAGGGGGCCCTGGCCTTGCTATGCCTAGGGACTTTGAAGTGGGGAATGGTTTCCCAGAAGAAGTCCGGACTCCTGGGTTCAGGGCTGGCTTTAGCAAGTGCGGGGCCCGATTCCTGGGGAGGCACTTTGGATTGCCGGCTGGGGGAGCGGGCCCCGCCGGGCTTGCCGCGCTCCGTCTGGAGGTCTGGCCGGGGTCGCGGGGCTGTCACGGTCCAGCTTGGGTCGTGGGGCTGCGGTTCTGCCGCGCTCCGGCCGGGGTCACGGGGTCACAGGGCTGCCGTGCTCCAGCCTGGGTTGTGGGGCTACGGGGCTGCCGCGCTCCGGCCGGCGCTCTGGCCAGGGGAGCGGGGCCCCCGAAGATGACTGCCGCCGGGGTGAGTGTGCAGGGCCCTCTTAGGCGCGGGGCCCGATTCCGGGGAATCGGGCGAATCAGCCTAAAGCCGGCCCTGCCTGGGTTCTGTTCCTTCTCTAGCCTGGGCGGGGGTCGGGGGGTGTGAGTGTGGTCTGGGGTGGCAGGAGGGAGCTGCTTGTCCAAAGTGACCAGTGGTCTTTGTGACTGACCCCAGTGCTCGAAAAGGACGAGACTCCCCGGTTCTTGCAGCCCCAGGGATGACGAGGGGGAGCGTTGAGGGGGAGCAGATCATGCAATGAACCCCTGCCAGTGTGTGTAGCTTGCCCTCCCTGCACCCCCGTGGGGGAGCAGGAGCTGCTCTGGCTGGGGCAGGGATGGGGAGGGAGCAAACAGGCTGGTTAGTGAGAGGCTGCCTTGACCCCAGACTCACGCCTGCTCCCCGCTGGGTTCCAGGATGGCCAGGCTCCTGAGGATGTTCAGGAAGAAGGCTCTGCAGGTGGCCCCAGAGCCTGAGGGAAGCAGCCACCATCTTCCCCAGGAGCGGAGCGGCCCCTCCGTCCCCGCTGGCGGGGAAGGAGCTCCCGGCCGCGCCAGGAGGTGGAAGTGCCCAGCCTTCTGGCGGAAGAAACCCACTCCCGGCGCAGGCGCCGAGGTGGGAGCATCACCTCCCAGGCCAAAATGGAGCTGGGCCAGGCTGCGGCTGGGCAGGCAGAACCCAGCCCAGGGGCGGAACCAGGCAGGGTGGCTCTGGGGCTTGTGGTTGTGTGGGCAGCAGCGGCCCCAGGAGCCCAGCCCCAACTTCCAAGAGGGGGCATCGCCCTGCTCGGTCAGTGAGGACCTTCCAGCCTCCCCAGGGCAGGAGGTGGAGGATCCCTCTGCCAGCCCCAGCAGCTCGGGCCGCTCCCCATCCAACAGCAGCAGCGCCTGCGACTCGGACAGCACCCTGGCCGATGGACGCTTCTGCTTTCTTCCAGGTGAGGAGCCAGGCTGTGTTCAGGGAGGGGTGAGGAGGGGGCTGTGAACACCCTGGGCCCAGGCCCTCGAGCAGTGCTATGGGGGTGGGTCTCCAGCCCAGGTGTCTGGCCTGAGCCATGTGAACCCCACCCACACTAGATGCTGCCACTTTGGTCCTTGGTGCTCCATTTTGCGTGATGGGGGGGAGGCACCTCCAAGGGAGTCCAGGACAATGGGGGGGGGGGGTCTCTTTGCTATGGGCTCCTGAAGGAGTTGGGGGCTGACGACATCACTGAGAGGGGGGAGTGTGGGGCCCAATCTGCCCTATGTCCCGGAGGTGGGAAGGGGACACATTGTCCCACCATGCCCCTGTCCTTCCCCCGAGTGGCAGCAGGCGTCATCCTGTCCCCTTCTCTCCCTGGTGCAGCGTCCGCCAGGGACTCCGAGGACGAGGAGGAGGAAGAAGAAGGGGTAGACTTGGTAACAGAGGAGGCTGCTCTCATGAACATCCGAGAGCAGCTCCATGGCCGAGAAAAGGTACAAACGTTCCCCAGCTGTGCTGGAACTGAGATTGTCCTGCTCCTTCCCAGCATCCCGACCCCCTGCAGAAGGTCTTGGCCCTAATGGGGACCTTT
Organism: Emys orbicularis; assembly: GCF_028017835.1. Classification (NCBI taxonomy): domain Eukaryota; kingdom Metazoa; phylum Chordata; order Testudines; family Emydidae; genus Emys; species Emys orbicularis. The sequence continues at coordinate 55,875,521 of NC_088694.1, read as the reverse complement.
CTCCTCCATGATCTGGGACCCCCAATATGGGGGTGTTTGTCACACACCAGCCGGGGTCTCCTCCCCCCACAGGCACTGTCCCAGTTCCTGACCCTGATTGTGGAGGAGTCGTGGGTGATTTGGACAATAGGCGGGTCCCCACTATCCCCCATTCAGGCCTAAGTCCTGCAGCTGGTGTGGCTGGGGCAGGGAGGTCCCTGGCTAACTGGCTCTCTCTCCCCTAACCCCACTCCTGGTGGGCGCAGGACGAGGCGCAGCAGCTCGAGTTCCTGCACGCCATCTACCCCGCGTGCCTCGCTGCCCAGGAGAGAGGGGAGGACACATTGGAGCCACACTGCTCGAAGGCGGCTGTGGTGGAGAGGATTGTGGTGAGTGAGACACGGCGCCCGGCAGCTGGAGGGAGGACAGAGGCATGGGAGGGGCAGGGGTCTCCCCGGGCCGATGGTTGGGGGATGGCTGGTGCTGGAGGGCAGCTGAGGGCAGGGATTGCTGGGGCTGAAGATTGGGGAGAAGAGACGGGAGAACTAGTGGGCAGGAATCGGAGGAGCGGGAGGCAGCTGGGGGGATCCTGCTGGCTGTGTAATCTCCTCCTTGGGAAGTGTCAGTGAGGCCCAAATCTCACATGCTCCTTTGTCTCCTTTGGGTCTCACAGGAGCTCATTGAGGAGCTTCCTCCTGACTCTCCACCCGGCGCCGTCCTGGCCAACTCCCTCTTTGCTGTGGCCAACCTCAGGTACCGAGACCCTCTTGCCCGGTTCCCCTAACCCCGGTGCTGCTCAGGCCCAGGGCTGGGAGTCACTGCCCCTCCCACTCCCAGGTCACCTCCCAAGCCAGGGGGGCTCCTCTGGCAGAGGTGGGGGGAAGGGTCACTCCCTCGCCTGGCTGCTCTGTTCTTTTCACTCCAGTCACATTGCAATGGCTTTGGGGAGAGGCTGACTCCCAGGATCAGATACAGGAGGGGCAGCAGGGTCCAGGGAACAGGCGCTATTCCTGCCCTGCCACTGTCGGTCTGGGAAACCTTGGCCTTATCATTCCCTGGCTCAGTGCCTCAGTTTCCATTCTCGCCAGCCTCTGCCTATTTCCCTGCAGTTTCACGTCCGTGTCGGTGCCAGTCCCACCCCCGCACTGCACAGTCTAATACCGGCTCCTCTCTCTTGCCAGCACCATGACACCTGCCCTGGAGCCGGAGCTGGAGACCCACCTCCTCCGAGCCGCCCTGCACGCAGTCTTCACCCTGGGCACGGAGAAGAACACCACCCAAGTCCAGGTAGATCAGCTAAATCATGGATTGAAGAACCAGCTGTCATCCTGCCTGAATCCTTGCTAATTGCCTGCAGTGGGATGTGAATGAGAGAGGCCAGGATATGTGTTTGGGGGTCTCACCAGTGCTTCCCAGAGACCCCTCTTCCCATCCTGTGGCAGGTGTAGCCCCAGTTTCCCTAAGTCTGACCCATGGTTCTCCCTTGCTTTGCAGGATCTGCATAGGCTCATAGCAGAGCTTCTGGACGCCATGCTGGAGAACCTGCTGGCAAAGACCCCAGACGTTGACAAGCTCCACTACATCTTGGAGGTGAGCCCGATGAGAGGGGTGGGGGCAATTTGACCTTCACTCTTAGATCCATTTTCCAGTCTGTCCTCCTAGCTGGGCCCCCAGTGGCCGTCCTTGGTCAGGGCAGTCAGTGCAATGCAGGGTCAGGCCCTTCCTCCTTGAAGGACAGAGGAAGGAGCTGGGACTTCACCCAGAGCTCTGCCTGGTTGTGTCGAGCACTAAGCACAGGGCCGCTGGCTGGCTTGGGGAGTGAGAGTCTGAACCCCTCCTGGGAGATCCAGAAGATGATCCTCAGAGAAGAGCCACAGCCTCATTCCTAGAGAAACAGGAGGGCCCCAGAGAATCAGCCCTTGTCTCTGACGGGCCCCGAGATTCCTGGGGGGATTGTGCTCACACTCAGTCCCTTCACCCAGCCAAGGACTTGAGAACCAGGGAGGGGGGAGGGGTCTGTCTCCTTCCTGGGGAGCTGCTCAGGAATCAGGAGTTCAGGGAGGATGGGACCAGCCCCGACACCGAGCATTGTCCCAATCTAGAGAGACAATGACAAGCTGTGACCTGCAGGATACAAGCATCGTCCTGGGGGCAAGAGTCCCCTTCTAAAGCTCTGCGGTCAATGAATCTGATATTCCACCCCCACCGCATACAATGTCTCAGCCCCCTGGGGATGGAGAGGGGCCATTAGCACAACACATGCACCCCCCCATCAATCCTGAGCTGCCTCCTTTCCCCACAGCACATTAACTACTGGACCGTGTCCAGGGTGCCACAAGAGAGAGCCAGGGCCATCAGGAGCAGCGCGGCCCTGCTCACATCCGTCATCACCCTCCCTGACTTTGACGTAAGTGGCCTGTGAGCCCAGCTTCCTGACTCCAGGCGTAGGGGGGCTGGCTCCAACGGGCTGGAGGAGCTGCTGCTGCAGGGGCTGTGGGCTAGGAGTGGTCCTCTTGGGGAGGCAGAGTCAGAGCAGAGAATGAGCCTGGCTTGAGTCAAGTTCTTCTTGTCCTGGTTAAGTGGCAACTCTCGCTTGTAAGGGGAGCATGCTCCAGGTTCTTGCCTTCTTGTCATCCTGGAGCAGCTGGGGAAGCAAATCCTCATGGAGGGCCCTGCCCGCATCCCTGTTCTCCGGGCTCCCTTGCGGGCAGAGAGAATTAAGGATCCAGCTCTAGCTCCTATCCTCTAGCATCTCCTGCAGAGGGGCTGAGGGGAAGGAGAGTCCTGGCCCAGGCGGGGACTGGGAGCTGACAGGAAAATGCTGATGGAGTCCCCTCTCCCTTCCATTAGAACTCAGCCGAATTCCCCAAGATGGGCCACCACGTGGCACAGCTGGCTCTGTCCATCAGTGACCCAGACCAGGACGTCAGCCAGCAGGCCAGGGAGGGGGTTTACCGGCTCTACCAGCTCCTGCTGCGCCAGAGGGGTAAGGAACCCGGCTGGGAACTGGCACCCGCTAGACGAGTGAGACTGGGACCCCAGCCAATTTCTCTCCGAGTGACCCCGGCTGGCGGATAAGTCTCTCTCGATCTCTTTCTGTGTTCTCCACCACCCCCGCAGTTCTGTTGGGCTCTGCCCACTGTGCAGCCACCAATGGGATTGGAAGGACACAAGCCCTGCAAGCAGAATGATAAAGGTGTGTGTGTCTCTCTCTTTCCCAGGGCTGAACATCCATGAGGTCGAAGACCTTTGGTGCTGGGACTGGCACCAGGACAGCAGGCTCCTGGGCTACAAGAACACAGCCAGGGTCGGGGAGGTAAGGACACTCTGCCAGGGCATGGCACAGCTCTGCAGGGCAGGTGGCTGCCTCCTGGAGCCACGCGACCGAGTGGCCGTTCTAGGCCAGGATTTGGAGCCTGATTCTGGGCAATCTGCTGAAGCCTCACATCTGCTTGGTTTCAGGTCTTTGGCAAATTCTTCTGCGAGGGGCAGAGAAGATTCTTCCTGCAGACAGCAGTGCTGGCCATGCACGACCCCCTGCTGCGTGTCAGCCAGGCTGGGCTGCTCCTCACTTACTCCCTCCTGGGGCAAGCCCAGCAGCTGATGGGGAACAAGGTGAGCAGCTGCATTAGACTCAGGAGATTGGGGCGGGGCCCAGGCCTCATTCCCATCCTCTGGCCATTCGCCGGCCTGGCAGCAAGGCGACTGGTGGGGAATGAGAGTGAGAGCAGCTGCTCCTGGGAAGGGAGATGAATTCACCTCCATGAGCAGGAGGGAACCAGCTTGTCCCCGGAGCAGTTCCAGCCCAGCTCTTTAGCAAGGCTAATGAATGACAAGCATTGCCTCAGCACGGACTTCTGTTCTTGGGAAGGGCAGCAGAGTCCTCTACGTGCCCTCTGCGAGCCTCTCCTGTCACCCGCGCCACCACCCAGAGTTGTTCCCGTCACTGGCAGCCTGGGAGGCCAAGGACTGAGGGGTGATGGCGACTGACCGGGCAGTTCTGAGGCACATGGGCGGGGGAAGCTCGTCCTGCTGCCGGCAGCGCTGGACTCGCTCTAGAGAGAACGGGAGGATTCAGTCAGCAGGGGCTGCTGATCTGCCCCATTCACCAGGGCTGCCATCCTGTGGCTTCAGCCTCAGTGGCTGGGATGACTTGGGGAAAGGTCTCAAGCTCCCCACATCCCACTTCACTGCTGCCAGAATCCCTCTGCCCCCCCCCCGCTAAAGCCCCCTCCCTGCCCAACCTGGGTGGGGGTGGAGGAGAGTGGTCGGAGAACTTGAGCTGTGGATTGGCGGTGGAACAGATGTCAGGGGCACTGGGTGGGAGGTGTCAGGAGCTCCCCCTACAAGGAGGGGGGTTGGCACTGGAGGTCCCTAGAAAGACTCCATTCTGGGGGTCAGGAGGGGGACTCCATCCCTCAGAGGTGCGCGGGTGCTGGGTGGAAATGCTGCTGGTCCCAGGTGCCCTTAATTCCCCCTGATTCCGCGGGGCCTCTGAGTCTCTGATAGGTCCTCGTTCCCTTGCAGCAGGAGGACGTCACGGCCAACATAACGAACCAACTTTACATCATCCGGCACTTGCGCCAAGTGCCGGAGGCGCTGCAGGAGTTCTGCCTCCAAGGCCACCAGCAACTCCCGCTCCCTCTAAACGGGGAGTGTAGTGAGACTGAGTGGCCTCCCTCCGAGCAGGAGAGCGAGGGCACCTCTACACGCCCCTTGGAGGGCGGAGACTATATCGCCCCACCTCCCTCGCCTGTTGGACTGTTTGCTTCCCGGCCACCGGGGCCTCTGGTGGACTCCCTTGAGACTGAGTGGCCTCCCTCCGAGCAGGAGAGCGAGGGATCCCCTACACGCCCCTTGGAGGGCGGAGCCTATAGCGCCCCGCCCCCCTCGCCGTAAGGACCGGGGCGTGGGGCCGGAAATATAAAAGGCCGGCCCTGCACCACAGTTGGGGGACAGCCTGCAACAGAGGAGGACACTTGGCCTGTTCTCCAGGGGCCCCTAACCCTAACCCTAACCCCAGGCATGGACGAGGCCTGGCCCGGAGTACCCACTGCGGTTTACCCCAAGGAGCCGGAAGAGGCCTGGAGGCCAGAGGTACCAAACCCCGGGGAGGCAGGAAGTAGCCCAGGGGCAGCCCGGGAGCTGCTGGCTACAGAGCCCGGCGCGACTCAGTCGGCGTGTTGCGGCTGGATCCCCGCCGACGCAGGGGCAACCAATCCTGCCCCTGCCAGCGCCTTGGGCTGGGACGCGGGGGAGGAGGGTGGGACCGCGTCCCCCTGCCACCCCACCCCGGGTGGCTGACCCCCTACACGGTGCAAGGAGGCTGTAGCCCAGGACAGGAACTCTTTGTTGGCTGGCCACCGGGGCCCCGCCCAGGCTAGAGCCAGCCCTATCAAGTCTGTCTGTTTGCTGGCTGCCAGGGTTCCACCCAGGCCAGGGCCCGCCCTGGAAGTCTGGTTGTTTGTGGGGTGCTTGGGCCCCGCCCAGGCCTGAGCCACCCCCGATACACTGTGTTGAGGGGCTGACCACTTGAGCCACCTCAGCCCAGCAGCGGCGGCTCTACCAGTTTTGCCGCCCCAAGCAAAAAAACCCCCAAAAAACAACACTCGGACTGCCAAAGCGAGCAAAAAGAAAAGCAAAAAACCCCAACCACTTGGACTGCTGCCACCCGAACTGCCGAAGCAGAAAAAACCACCACAACAACGCTCGGACTGCCGCCGCCCGAACTGCCGAAGTGCCAAAAACAAAAAAGTCGCCCGGCCTGTGCTGCCCCAAGAATGGAAGGACTGCCGCCCCAGGCATGTGCTTCCTCCGCTGGGGCCTGGAGCCGGCCCCGCAGCCTGGTTGGGACAGCTGATCGCTGAGGTGGGGCGGCTGCTCCACCCCCATGTGAGAGGGGGCTAGAGTAGGCCAGAGCGGCTGCACAGGCTGGCAGCCAATCAGGGAAGGGCCAACTGAGAGCCAATCAGGGCCGAGATTAAAGCCTATATAATGGCTGCCCAGGAGAGCAGCAGGTAGTCTGTCCCAGAACTTCACGGGGGAAGGGCTGTCTCCAGAGCAGGAGACCAGCACCTCGGGCTGGGCAGTACTGCACCTGGCCATCCGATGGCCGAGACAAATTGTAACCGGCCCTTGAGACGAGGGGCTAGACTTTGGGGGTTGCGGTTGGCCCCCGAGGCAGGTGCAAGGACTGTTGCTAACCCCCGCCCCCTGGAATGGGGGGAGGATGGACTAGTGGGCACTGCTGGAGGGGCAGTGGCCTGAAGGACACAGTCAAGCGGTGAGCAATGCGCGTCCAGATGCCAACGGAGGACAAGAGACGGATGGGACGCTGCCAGCAGAGGGCGTTCCCCATGGACTGAGCTAATTCCCGGAGTGACCAGCGGGAGGCGCCATGGTGGTGAGTCCCAACCCCGTCAAAACCGCCCAGCCCTATTGTGGGCCCACTGCTACCCTGCAGACTCTGGTCCGGACCAGACTGGGCCAGCCGGAGTGGCCTCCCTCTGAGTGGGAGAGCGAGAAGGAGAGCTAGTGGAAGGGGAAATGGAGCCCCCTGGCACTCACAGAAACTCTCTCCCCTCTCTGTGGAGCAGGGTTCTTCCCTCTGCCCCCCAAATTCCTTCATATGGGGCAGGACCTCTTTCCCTCGCACCCACTCCCCTCCCCCCTTTCCTTGGTCTACCCCCCTCCCATTCCCGCTGCACCCAGGCAGAGCTCTCCCTGCCCCATATGGTGCAGAAAGGCCCTTGTGTCAGGGCCACAGCCCCACTGGAACTCGGAAAGCTCCACTTTTGAGGAGGTGGGGGTGGGATAGAGGCTCAGGGCTAGCTTCATCTCCTGCCCTTTATTCTCCCCTTGGCCCTTCTATGGGGTCTCTAGGTGTGACAGGAATAGGAGCCTCCTTCCCAGCTGTCTTCCAGGCCCTGGGATCTGGCACAGCCTCCCAGACGGGCGCATTCTGTAGCTGAGCCACGTCCGGGAGCAGTGGAGACAGGTCACCTCGTCCCATCCAAGCAAGCAATGCTGGCTCTCAAAGAGGCTTAGATGGAAGACCCCAGTCCCTCATGGAGGTAAGAGCCATTTACTCCTTGGGGCGTGTGGGTCTCTTGGGGAAGAAATGGCATCCCCGATGCATAGCCTGTCTGGGAGCTTCCCCGGTCCCTGGCTCCCAGTTCTGGGACAGAGCCTTCGCCATCATCCTACCACCCTAGTTTTGTTCCTAGGAAGGGACTCTCCAGAGACGTCCTCGAACCTGGACTCCTGAGAGCATTTCTGGCAGGAGACTCCAGCCCCTGGGGCATGAAGAGAGCATCGCGTAGTCTTGATCACCTGGCATCTCCGGTCTCCAGCTCCACTTCCCGTAGCAGTGGGGTTTCTCCAGCCCCCTCATCACACCTGTCAGCCTCTGAATGTCAGAGTCACCAGAACGAGCAAACTCCAGTTCCAGGCAGTGGGGCCTGTGTGTCCTCAGTCCCTCTGGAAACCAGGTCTGAAATGGGGAGCAAGGACCCCAGGCCACGAACAGTCGGAGTGGGCAGAGCAGGCCTGTAACAGGGTGCTTTCCGCTGGGCTGCACAGCCTGGGGCCTAGCCAAGCTGATTCTAGACTGAGCCCTAACTGAGAGGCAAAAGGAGAGGCCAGCCCCTCCCACCTCCGCTCCCCCTGGAGCGTCGCTAAACTATCAAAAATGAATCCAGTGGAGTCACATCTTACGCGGGGGTTAGGTTCTAAGGTCAGCGCATGTCAGGGTTCCTTCCCCACTCTCAGTGGGGCTTGGCTTTAGCTGCTGGGCCTGTGAGCCTAGACCAGGGGTCTCAAACTCAAATGACCATGAGGGCCACCTGAGGACTAGTTCATTGGCCCGAGGGCCGCATCGCTGACACCCCCCCTCGCTGTCCCCGGCCCTGCCCCAGAGGGGGCAGGAGGGGTGTGGCGAGGGCTCAGGGCGGGAGTTGAGGTGCAGGGGGCTCAGGGCAGGGAGTTGGAGAGGTGAGGCAGGGGGTCGGGGTGCAGGGTGCAGTAGGGGGCTCTGGGCAGGGGGTTGGGGTGTGGGGTGCAGCAGGGGGCTCAGGATAGGGAGTTGGGGTGCAGGGTGCAGGAGGGAGTGTGAGGTGTGGCAGAGGGTTGGGGTTCAGACAGGGGGCTCAGGGCAGGTTAGTGTGTAGAAAGGGTGGGGGATGCAGCAGGGGGCTCAGGGCAGGGAGTTGGGGTGCAGGAAGGATGTGGGATGCAGCAGGGGGCTGAGGGCAGGAAGTTGGGGTGCAGAAGGGGACTCAGAATAGGAAGTTGGGGTGCAGGAAGGATGTGGGATGCGGCAGGGGGCTGAGGGCAGGAAGTTGGGGTGCAGCAGGGGGTTGAGGTGCACGCAGGAGGCTCAGGGCAGGAGGTTGGGGGGTGGGGTGCAGGAGGGAGTGCGAGGTGTGGCAGGGGGTTGGGGTGTGGGGTGCAGGAGGGAGTGCGAGGTGTGGCAGGGGGTGGGGTGTGGGGTGCAGGAGGGAGTGCGAGGTGTGGCAGGGGGTTGGGGGGTGGGGTGCAGGAGGGAGTGTGAGGTGTGGCAGGGGGTTGGGGTGCAGGACGGCATTGGGCTCTGGCCCAGAGCCGCTTCCCTAGAGAAATAGCCCCGCAGGCCGCGTGTTTCAGACCCCTGGCCTAGACAGAGCACTCAGGTATTTCCATCAGCCTGCTCAATGGCCAATGCAGCCACCCAAAGAAGTGAAGAAGAATGGAAGTGAAAGAGTAAAGCTGGACCATCCGCTGAGCTGCTGCAATCAAGTGAGCAGAGCCGGGGAGAGAAGAGGGAGAACGTGAAGGTGGCTGGCGGCAGTAGGGAGGAGAAGCAGTTTGGGAGCCGGGAGAGGAGAAATAAATCGTTAATGACAAATGCTGCCGGCTTTCTCTTGGGTGGTGAAGGGTTGACAAGGGGTCTCTTTACTATCACGCTAAACTTTAAAATAGCTGTGTATGATGGGGGGGTGGCGGTCTATAAAGGTAAGAGGTCACTCTAGGGGCTTGAAGTCTCAGATTCTTGGGCTATTGCCTCCTTCCACCAGCTGATCTCAACCCAGCAACTCCCTCAGATGGTAGCAGTAGTGAGCTCTTGTCCTCCTTTTCTGGACGAGCCACCAGAAAAAGCACACAATACATGTGGCCAAGGCAATAGAGGCAGTGTTGCCTGATCATAGGGCTCTTGTGGGGGAACACGGCAGGTTACTCTGGACTAGGTAGGAGCCATATGTCTCCAAACCTGCAGATTCAGAGGCTCCAGAGACCTCTGTCCAGATCCCAGAGGTTCCTCAGAGTTCTAAAGAGCCAGATGGAAACTGGCCTCTCTCCCCGCAGCGCAGCAGTCCAGAAAAAGTTCTGTGTAGACATGTTGTGTCCTCTCCTACCACACTCCCCTGTTGGCGACTAATGCAGTCCCAGAGTCCAGGCTCGGTGTCAGGCATTCCTCTGGGCTGGGACAAGCAGGAGGACGTGAGCTGCAATGGATCCTCCTGTGCATGGGCTGAGTGGGCAACCTCTCTCCTGCCATCTCTGGTTTCCAGCCCACAGGCAGGAAGGAGAAGGTGATGCACTTACCCCAAAGGTGGGGGTGGGAAGAAGCCGAGTGAAGACGCGATCAGAGCGCCATCCCATAGCATTCCTCCTAGAGTCTCTCCAACCACCACCTGGCTCCTTCCTGCCGTAGGCCGCAGCCCCTAGGCTCCACAGGGAATTTCTGAATTAACCCTCTAGAAACCTGCCTCTGGCTTCCTACAAGCTCTCCCACGGCCCTGCCACGAGAGGTAAGGAATAAGGTCCTGCCTCCCCCAACTGCTCGGGGGAATCCTCTCCGAAAATCAGTGCAGGGCTTTATGCAGCTCAACAAACAGATCCCTTTGTGTGGTGGTGTCAAGAAGCTGCACCCCCCTGGGCAGCTCTTTCTAGAGCAACATTAACTCCCCCAGGGATTTCTGCTCTAAATGCTCCAGGCCTGAGGGAAGGATTCTGTGGAAAACAGGCCTTTCCCTTGCTCCAGTCCAGGCTCTGCTGTTCTGATGCTGCAGAGGCTTGAGGGTTCCTGGAGAGCATGCTGCAATGCCCGCAATCCCATGGGGCCTCAGCCCTCGGGACATGTTCTCTTTCTTCCCCAGCACCTTGCAACGGAGGGAAGAAAGGGACACGGGAGATGGAGTCTCTCACTGCAGGATGGGTTCTCTGTAAGCCAGGAACACCAGTGTGGACGCAGGGGAATGCTGTGCTGTGGTGTATGTGCCCTGCAGGATATCACTCGTGAAAGGAAGCAACACTGCTCTTGGCAGCGGAATCTGGGCAATAAGGAAGAGGAGTTGGAAATTCTCCCTGGGGAGGGGAAATGGGGAAACCCGGGGGGACGATGCGTATGACTGGAATGTTCCTGTCGCTGGTTACAGCCCATTGAGGTAGGGGAGAGAGGGTACAAAAAGTGGTGAGCAGGGAGGCGGTTCTCAAGCTGTGGGTCAGGACCCCAAAGTGAGTTGCAACCCCATTTTAATGGGGTCACCGGGGCTGGCTTAGACTTGCTGGGGTCTGGGGCCAAAGTTAAAGCCCCACTGACTGAGGCCGAAGCCAAAGCCTGAGGGCCTCAGCCCTAGGCAGTCAAGCTCAGGTTGCAAGCCCCTTGTCTGGGGCTGAAGCCCTTGGGCTTCGATTTTAGCCTCCCCACGCAGGGTGGGGGGACTCGGGCTTTGGCTTTCCCCCCGCACCTGGGGTTCGAGAGGGCTCAGGCTTCGGTCCCCCCTCCTGGGCTTGTGTAGTAATTTTTGTTGTCAGAAGGGGGTCGGAGTGCAGTGAAGTTTGAGAACCCCTGCATTAGACACATCATTACCTGGTTTACGTTATTGAGAACCCCAGGACCTCGAATGGACAGGGATCAATCTGCTAACTAACAGCCCAGCAGATGAACCGGTGGGGGGCTGGCACAGTTCACTGAATCCAAACCAGAGAGCAGGAAATGTTTCTCCTTTTGTACCTGTCTGTGACTTGTGGGAAGAAATTAGGTTAGCCCGGGGGACTTCCTATTGGGAGACAGACGGGGGAGGTCTCACGTAGCCAGGAGTAAATCGTCCTTGGAGATTTTGAAAAATTATAGATACTTTTCTAATACAAAGTTTTGTACCCAACTAGGGATGACTCTATTGTGGGCCTCCTTGTAGTTGAAAATGATGAACTGATCGCTGGACTGGATGGCCGTGGTTGCTCTGGGGCCAGTGATCATGACTTGACTACTCTATAAGGAGGTTTTGGAACAAATTGATAAATTAAACAGCACTAAGTCACCGGAACTAGATAGTATCCACCCAAGAGTTCTGAAGAAACTCAAATGTGAAATTGCCGTACTAACTAACTGTGGTATGTAACCTGTCCTTTAAATCAGCTTCCATACCAGATGCCTGGAGGAGAGCTAATATGACACCAATGCATAAAAAACGCTCCAGAGACGCTCCCCGCAATTACAGGCCACTAATGCTAACTTCAGTACCAGGCAAATTGGGTGAAATTATAATAAAGAGCACAATTATTAGACACAGAGATAAACACAATCTGTTGGGGAAGAGAGAACGTGGTTTCAGTAAAGGGAAATCATGCCTCACAAATCTACTAGAATTCTTTGAGGGAGTCTACAAGCATGTGGATAAAGGTGATCCCGTGGATATAGTGTACTTAGATTTTCAGAAAACCTTTGACAAGGTCCCACCCTAAAGGCTCTGAAGCAAAATGGGATAAGATGGAAGGTCCTCTCTGGGCTAGGTAACTGGTTCAACGGCAAGAAAGAAAGGGTCTAAGTGGTCAGTTTTCAGAATGGAGAGAGGTAAATAGTGGTGTCCCCCTGGGGTCTGTACTGGGACCGTTCTGTTCAACATACTCCTAAGTGATCTGGAAAAAGGGGTAAACAGTGAGGTGGCAACATTTAAATAAATAAATAAATAAAATAAATTAATGGAGATATCCCATCTCCTAGAACTGGAAGGGACCTTGAAAGGTCATCGAGTCCAGCCCCCTGCCTTCACTAGCAGGACCAAGTACTGATTTTGCCCCAGATCCCTAAGTGGCCCCCTCAAGGATTGAACTCACAACCCTGGGTTTAGCAGGCCAACGCTCAAACCACTGAGCTATCCCTCCCCCAAATGTATCACATTTGCAGCTGATACAAACCAACTCAAGTTAGTTAAGTCCAAAAGAGAGTGCAAAGTGTGACAAAGGGATCTCACCAAACTGAGTGACTGGGCAACAAAAAGGCAGATGAAATTCAACGTTGATAAATGCAAAGTAATGCACATTGGAAAACATGATCCCAACTCTACATCTAAAATGATGGGGTCTAAATTAGCTCTTACAACCTAAGAAAGATCTTGGAGTCATTGTGGATAGTTCTCTGAAAACGTCCACTCAATGTGCATCGGCAGTCAAAAAAGCGAACAAAATGTTGGGAAGTCATTAGGAAAGGGATAGATAGCAAGACAGAAATGTAATATTGCCTCTCTAGAAATCCATGGTATGCCCACAGCTTGAATACTGGAGCTGGTCCCCCATCTCAAAAAGAATTGGAATTGGAATTGGAAAAGGTACAGAAAAGGGCAACCAAAATGATTAGGGGTATGGAACAGCTTCCATATGAGGTGACATTTCTCCGTCTGCAAATGTGGGAACCATTTTAAAATCGAGATCCAATCAATTACAACACCTCAGGGAAGATTCTAGGCATCAATGATCTGATCATTGGGTTGATGGCGGTAAACAGATTCCCATAAGGCTCCCTCCCTCCCTCTTCCCAAGAGCCACCCTCATCCGCTCTCCCCTTTCTGCTCCTGCATCCTCTGCAAACTTTCGAAGACGGATGCCTCGTGATGGCCTTCGCTCATGGGGATGTTGCCTAGTGGTCAGGGTTTCGGCCCTTTGGGGGGGAAGGGCGCGGCAGATGGTGGGGGAGCCCAGGGCTATTGTCCAAAGTTTGCAGTTTATCACAGGACGCTCTGAAGGGTGCTTGGCACCTCTTCGCGGCCGGGTGTGGCATGGCAGCTCTCTCCTTCTTGGGGCGGCAGCTGCCTCTGTAACGCTGACAGATCTCGGTCGGCGACTTGTCGGTGGCCGGGATCGAACCGGAGACCTCTGGAGCTTAGTGCATGAGCCTCTACAGCATGAGCTAAAAGCCACCTGGCTGTTAGCTATGGCTGTAGAGAAGACTCGTTTTATCTCTCCCGCTAAGTGGTCTTGGTGCCACTAGCTGGGACACACCACCACACCCAGTAGGTGTGTGGTTACATACTTCCCCTAGCTGAGGAAGCGCGTCTTGTGTTCCCAGTTGTAATCCCGGACGACCCCTGTAACGATGCGGCCTCTGGCGGGACCCTACCGAGAGTATCAATTCCGGACCAATTGCTTGGAGCAGGGCAGTCACAGCCCAAGGCTGGGTGTCCTTTACTATTAAAGCATGCCACACCAGCCATGCAGAGAGGACTTTGGTTTTACCCCACTGGCTAATCGGACGTCATGCAAGCAATTCCTTCAGAGATTCCAGTTCCCTTGTATCACCACCAGCACCACTTCTTATGGGGATGAACGGTTATGAAAACCAAGACCCCAGTAAAAGAAAAAAGGTTCTCTCAAAGGACCCCAAAGGACCAAGCCCCACATCCAGGTCAATAGCCAAGTCAGATCTTACCCACAAATCACACTGTTGCCAATCCTTTAGCATCTAAAATCTAAAGGTTTATTCATAAAAAGAAAGAAATATAGAGGAGAGTTAAAATTGTTAAAGGAATCAATTACATACAGAAATGGCAAAGTTCTTGGTTCAGGCTTGTAGCAGTGATGGAATAAACTGCAGGCACAAATCAAGTCTCTGGAGAACATCTAGAGATTTGGATGGGTCATTCAGTCCATTGTCAGAGCTTCAGTTTGTAGCAAAGTTCCTCCCAAATGGAGGGGTTTCCAGGGCCTTTTCTATCCTCTGCCATGTGGAAGGACCCCTTTGTTCTTACTGTGGAAAAGCACAGCAGCAAGGTGGAGTTTGGAGTCACATGGGCAAGTCACATGTCCATGCCTGAGTCCGTTCTTTACAGGTAGAGCAGCCATTGCTCACATGCTACCTTGAACGTTCCTAGGAAGGCTTCTCATACGTGGATTGGAGTCTTCCAAGCTCCATTGTGAGTTAAGTGATTCTTGATTGGGCACTTCATCAGAAAATTCCTTTCTCAAGAAACTGACCAAATGCTTCACGAATGCTACTTAGAACCAAACACATTGCGATACAAGTGCATAGCCAACACTCATAACTTCAAATACAAAAGTGATACACACGTACAGACAGCATCATCATACCCAGCAAATTACAACCTTTCCATAGGTTTCAATAATTTGCAAATTACAACCTCACATGACCTCCTTCGTACAAGATTTGGTGCAACTCTAGGACCTTGGCTGCAGCAAGGATCGATACGGTCACAGTTCATGTCAATAAAGTCACAACCCCTCACTTAGAACACCAAGAGACCCCGGTCGTCAGCGGGCAGGATCGAACCTGGGGGCTTAGTGCATGAGCCTCTCCGGCAGGAGCTAAAAGCCAACGGGCTATTAGCTAAGGCTATGGAGCTGACGCCTTTAATTCTCTCTCTAGGTGGTCTCAGTGCCACTAGCTGGGACAGAACACCACACCCTGGTGCAACAGGAGCAGGTCCTCCCTTCCCTCGGGGCGAGGGACCTTCAGGTAGTTGCTGAGGGAGAGATCCTGCTTCCTTCAGTGCTTCTCTCCCGGGTACCAGCAGGGCTGGACGGCCTTTTCTCCCTGTGCTGTGGGGAGCAGGTCCTGGGGACTAAGCGTCTGAAGACGCTCTCAAGGACTCATTTTTAAACATAGTTTTGATCAGTGAATTGGGAGATAACGTAGAATCACTGCTGCTAAGATTGGCGGGTGACAAAATACTGCCGAGTGGTAACGACTGATGAGGAGAGCGGGACGGCGAGTTATATTCCCTGCTGGAGCCCAGGGGCCCGGCTCCACCAATATTTGGGGCCGGGTCTCCCCCCCGGCCTCACCTGCCGCCCCCACGCGCCTTCCCCTTGCTGCCCCCACGCACCTCCCCGGGGCCCGGGAGCAGAGCGTCTCTGCTTCTCCTGTGCAGATCCATGCTGCCTACCTGGATCAACTGCCGCCTCAGGGTCCTAGTGCCCCCTTTCTCCCTGAGCCTGAGCCTGCCCCCTTCAGACCCTTCCCTTTTTCGGCAGGACCTTCCACCAGCACAGCCCTTCACCCCCCCGCCCGCAGTCACCGCTCCTGCACCACACTAAAATCTAAAGGTTTATTCATAAAGAGAAAAAGATATAGATGAGAACTAGAATTGGCTTCTGCGTACAGACAGTGGCTCTCGTCTTCCACAATGTGGACTCTGCTCTAACCACTAGACCCCACTCCCCTCCCAAGGCTGGAGATAGAACCCAGGAGTCCTGACTCCCAGGCCCCGCTGCTCTAACCACCACTCCCCTCCCAAGGCCAGGGATAGAACCCAGGAGTCTGGGCTCTCAGCCCCAGCCCCGCCCCCCGCTCTAACCGCTAGACCCCACTCCCCTCCCAAGGCTGGGGATAGAACCCAGGAGTCCTGACTCCCAGGCCCCCCTGCTCTAACCACCACTCCCCTCCCAAGGCCAGGGATAGAACCCAGGAGTCTGGGCTCTCAGCCCCAGCCCCGCCCCCCGCTCTAACCGCTAGACCCCACTCCCCTCCCAAGGCCAGGGATAGAACCCAGGAGTCCTGACTCCTAAGCCCCTAACTCCTGCTCCAGCTGGGGAGGGAGGGGGGGCTATAAATTCTGATAGCTCAATTGACACCCCCTGGCACTGAAGGACCCCACTGAGCTGAAGCTGGGGGGCCGCAGGGGTGGGCTGGCTCAGCTGAGTGGAACAGCCCCTGGGGCCCTAATAGGGACCAGAACCGGGTTACATTGCAGCTCCCGTGGGCCCAGCAATTGCCAGCCGCTACGGAGCCCCTACAACGGTGGCAGAAATAGAACACCCTGGCAATGACTGACAACGGCCTCCGCCCATCACAGCGCGGCAGGCGGGACTGGTAGCCTAGGAAACGCTTTCATTGATAAAAGCTCCCCTCTTCCCCACCCCCCCTCACAGGAGGGAAGCCAGCTGTTTATCCTGCTGCCAGATGTTTCAGGGGGTTTTCTACTGCGAGGGGAGGGGGGAGCACAGGCAGAATGAACGTGTGTGAGTCTGAGGTGCACGCAATCGGGTCCGTCCACAGCCAAACACGAGTCCTGACGGTATCAGATATGGTGTTTCACCCGCGCCCCAGATTCCCGCGTGTGTGTTTTTCACCGAGATCAGGGCCCCTGTCATGCTGGGCAAACCTCCCCCGCCCTCCTCAAGTGAAATCAGTGCCCCCCGCGTGCCCGGTACTGCATGAACCCGACTTGCCCTTCCCTGACTGAGACCCCCGTCATGCCAGACACTGCATGGACCCCCCCAGCCAAACCCAGATCCCCCACTGCTCCAGCTGCTGCACAGACCCCCCCCCCCGGACCAAGATTAGGGCCTGCCATTGTTCCAGATGCTGGGCAGACACACAGTGAGAGACAGTCCCTGCCCCGCAGAGCTGACAGTCTAAACAGACAAAGGAGAGTTCTCCCCATTTTATAGATAGGGAAACTGAGGCCCAGATGCAGCATCTGAGGCGGAGCTGAGAACAAAACCAAGATCTCCTGGGGCCCAATCCAGTGCCTCACTACTTGGCCCAGTCCCCACTGGTTCTGTTGACAGGCCAGGGTCATTCCCCTTCCACCTCTCTCTGCCAGTGATAAAGCGTCCGTCACCTCTGCCCCATCCCTGCGTTCGATCTGGCTGTGTGCAGAAGACTGAGTAAACTAAACCCTGGTTCTTTCCTTCCGCCCCTCGGAACATTTCCCCCCTCTACTAAAAAGGACAGCAATTCACTCCAGACCCTTCAAAAACATTTTAAAAAGACGTTTCAAGGGCCTCCAAATGAAATGAAAAGTAGTTTCAAGTGCTCCGCTGTCCTCCAACTGAAAAGTAGTTGTAAGTGCCCCCCCCCCCAATTCCTTTGCCAAATGTTTGCCATTTTATAACCACATTTCCCTATATTTTTTAAAAACTCCCCAGTCTCGGTATCTTTACAGTCGCTCCTAGAAGCACTAAAGAAGGATCAACAGCCCACAGCGCCAGGCGCTGTACAAACCAGGGCCAAGACGACAAACCTTGCCTCTGAGAGCTGAGCAAGAGCTCTGAGCTCCTGCGAAACCACGTTGTAGCCACTTGGCTGGTGGGTCCGGCTCACGGAGGGTTGCCAGATTTGGGAAGAGGAATTCCCCCAGCTCAGACTGGCAGGGACCCTGGGGCAGACTTCACCTCCCTCTGCAGCGTGGATCACCTGGGCACATCTCAGCTAATCCGTTCCCTGGCACCGCGAGGGCCTCAGGCATTGGGGCCCCCTCAGTTTTGCCTGTTCTCTGCCTGATCCCACTCAACACAGAGGGAACTGGGTGAAACTGACCGGCCTGCGCTCTTCAGGTCAGACCAGATGATCTCAGGGTCTCTCTGGATCTACCAAACAAACTGGGGGAGCTGGCAACACACAGCACAAAGGGGACAGGCTGGAAACACTGATGCCAGGTCATCAGCAGGGCTGAGGCAGCAGGAAAGGACTAAGCAGAGAGTGCACAAGCACAGGGCTCTCCCATGGAGTGGGAAAGCACATAGGGCCTAGGAGGCTGGGGTATGCCCCATGGGATAGGCACACAGGGCTGCAGCATGGCATAGTGGGGTGGGCACAGCACAGGGGGCAGCAGGGTGGACCACAGCGCATGGGATTGGGGCAGCAGAGCTATTGCACGGGGGGCTGGGGCAGTTGGGGGACTAGTGCACAGGGAGGGCAGGAGCACGGATGTCACTGCACAGGGAGGCTGAGGAAAGGGGGCTATAGCACAGAGGTGTTGCAGCAGGGAGCAGGGGAGGTTCATGCAATGGGGCTGGGGCTGCAATAGGAAGCACGGGTCATGCAATGGGGCCAGGCTGTGGGGAGCAGGGGTTCCAGTGGGGCAAAGGAGAGTCATGCACTGGGGCCAGGTGTTGCAATGGGGGGAGGGGAGTCATGCAATAGGGCCGGGGTGTTGCAGAAGGAGCTGGGGTTGCAGTGGGGCAAGAGGGGAAGTCATGCCATGGGGCCAGGGGCTGCAGTGGGGGGAGGGGAGTCATGCCATGGGGCCGGGGGTTGCAGTGGGGACCAGGAGCTGCAGTGGGGGGAGGGGGAATCATGCAGTGGGAAGCAGTGGGGGTTGCAGAGGGGGGAGGGGGAGTCATGCCATGGGGCCGGTGGTTGCAATGAGGGCAGGGGGAGTCATGCCATGGGGCGGGGGGTTGCAATGGGGGGAGGGAGAGTCATGCAATGGGGCTGGGGCCTGCAATGGGAAGCAGGGGGTTGCAGAGGAGTGAGGGGGAGTCATGCCATGGGGCGGGGGGTTGCAATGGGGGGAGGGGGAGTCATGCCATGGGGCGGGGGGTTGCAATGGGGGGAGGGGGAGTCATCCCATGGGGTGGGGGGTTGCAATGGGGACCAGGGGTTCCAGTGGGGGGAGGGGGAGTTATGCAGTGGGAAGCAGGGGGAGTTGCAGAGGGGGGAGGGGGAGTCATGCCATGGGGCCGGTGGTGGGGAAGGGGGAGTCATGCGATGGGGCCGGTGGTTGCAATGGGGGAAGGGGGAATCATGCCATGGGGCGGGGGGTTGCAATGGCGTCAGTCCCCCCCGCGCACCTGGAGGTGAAGACCTTGGAGCAGCTGACGGGGGGGCTCAGGTCGCACATGGCCCGGTCCCCGGGGTCCCGCTCCCGCGAGCTCTCCGCGTGCAGCGCATACAGAGAGAGCCGCAGCGCCCGCTCCCAGCCCGGCGCCGCCATCGCCTGCTGCCACCGCGCGCCGTGCACGGGCACGCTCCCACTGGCGCGCGCATCTGCCAATCAGTCAATGGCTCCGGCCCATTGGCTGCCCCTTCAGGAGGTGGGACAAGGAAGCAAGGGATTCTGGGACGTGTAGTTTTATGAACCCAGTGGAGGAGACGGGAGAGCTATGGCGCTTATGGGGGGGGGGGGGGGGTCTAGTGGTTGGCCCAGAGCCCTGGGGTAGCAGGGGGCTCCGGGGGCTATTTAAAGTGCCGGGGCTCCAGCTACCTCTGCTGCCTCGGTCCTCTAAATAGCCGCGAGAGCCCCGCAGCTTCCCCAGGGCTCTGGCACCTATTTAAAGGGCCAGGGTGGTAGAAGCAGGGGGGGCCCTGCCCTGCCTGGAGCCAGCCCCTGCTGCACCCCCTGCCCCGCCTCCAGCCCCGCACCCCCTGCCCTGCCTGCACCAGCCCCTGCCTGCAGCCAGCCCCGAACCCCCTGCCCCCACCAGCCCCTACCTCCAGTCAGCCCCTGCCCTGCCCCTGCCCTGCCTCCAGCAAGGAATATATGTAATATATCATTTTGATTTTATTTATATAGTTATGGAAAGTAAATAATACATGGAAGAAATGAAAGGGGGTTTTTTACGTCTTTTTTTTTAGTCATCCCTGTCGGGACCCCGCCTAAAATGTTCAAATTGGGCCCCGCATTTCCTAAAGCCAGCCCTGCATATAGCAATGGCAAAGTTCTTGGTGCAGGCTTGTAGCAGTGATAGAATAAACTGCAGGTTCAAATCAAGTCTCTGGAGTACATCCA
This sequence comes from Emys orbicularis, assembly GCF_028017835.1. Classification (NCBI taxonomy): domain Eukaryota; kingdom Metazoa; phylum Chordata; order Testudines; family Emydidae; genus Emys; species Emys orbicularis. Next base: position 55,855,812 of record NC_088694.1, on the reverse strand, counting down.
CAGCTGGGATGGGTCATTCAGTCCTTTGTATAGAGCTTCCTTTTTTAGCAAAGTCCCTCCAGAGGTATGAAGCAGGATTGAAGACAAGATGGAGACAAGGCATCAGCCTTTTATAGTCTCTTGCCGTGTGGTCTTTGCTTTCTTTGTCCCAAGGACACTCTATCCAGCATGTGGCATAGAAAAACCTTAGAGTTCTGTCCATAGGCAGGTCCCCTGCATGCCTTGCTGAGTCACAAGGTGTATCTACCTTCTCTCAATGGGTCAATTGTATAGCTCATGGTCCTTAGTGGGCCATCAAGCAGGCTAGGCAGAACTAACACCAACTTGTCTGGGGTGTTCCCCGGAAGCATAGCACAAGTTTGAAATACAGACAGTATAGAGCCAATATTCATAACGTCAACTACAAAACTGATACACATATACAGATAGCATAATTATAATCAGCCAATCAGAACCTCTCCATAGACCCCTTCCACGACAACCTTTATACAATATTGGCTGCAAATATATAACAGTGGTCGCAACGGCGATCTATACAGTTACAGATTATGTCAATAGCATCACAGGAGGTGACACGGCATCAGTGAGACTGATATTGGAATACTGCATCCAGTTTTGGTGTCCACCTTTGAAAAAGATGTTGTGAAATTGGAGCTGGGGCAGCAAAGAGCCACCAAATGTTCTGAGGGCTGGAGAAAAATGCCTTCTAGTGAGCGACTGAAAGAGCTCAACCTCTTTAGCTTATCAAAAGAAGATCGAAAGGTGACTTCATTGAAGTGTTGAAGTGCCTTAATGGAGAGAAAAGATTGGGTATTAAAGGGCTCTTTAATCGAGCAGAGAAAGGCAGAACAAGACCCAGTGGCTGGAAAGTGAAAAGAGACAAATTCATATGACAAATAAAGCACAAATATTCAACAGCGAGAATGATTCACCACAGGAACAAGCTACCAAGGAAAGTGGTGGATTCTCCATCTCTTGATGTCATTTCATGAAGACTAGATGCCTTTCTGGAATGTGTTTGCCCCCAAAGTAGCTATTGTGTCAACCAGGAGGCCTGTGACATGCAGGGGGTCAGATTAGATGCTCTCATGGTCTCTTGTGGCCATCAAGTCTACTAATTTCCGAAAAACTGAGTGTAGCATTGGGAGCAGCGTCTGAGGTTTTACCGTCTAGTCGGCTTGCTTCCTAAAATGAACACTCCTTGAGTGGGGTGATCCACAGGGAGTAGCTCAAACCTCCAAAGTGCCTGGCCAGGGGCAGGACATTAGCACAGCAAGGGAGGGGCGTGGCAGTGACATCACAAAGGCCTTTTGCAGGACCTCAGACTATTGGTCAAAGGTGGTGACCTCACAGAGAGATGCTGACATCAGCCAGGCAGGACAGAGGCGAGTGGCCCGGGAAACCTCAGAGACTCCTGTGGCTTTGCTTCAGCAAGTCTCTGTCTCGAGGTCTCTCTTTGAGGACTGAGAGAACATTCGGGTTCACGTACGTGAGCGGCAGGAGGAACCTCTGTCGAGTTTTCTCCTTCCCTTTCCGTGACTGTACTAGAAAGCAGACGTCCCTGTTTAGAAGGTAAGAGCCTCCTCCAGGTTGGAAACCTCTTCAGTCTGATCCATCGGGTGACAGTTGAATTCTAGGCATGGAAAACACCAGCTTAAGGAGGCAGAATTTGATTCCGCACCTGGGATTTTGTCCCTTAGAATCACTGGGGACATTGGGGTTTGTCCTTTTGGTTTCACCTTTTCCTCCATCCCTCCCTCCTTTCTTTTCTTCTCTTGCTTCTTTTGTCCTTCCCCTGTTCCCCTCCCAACACCAGGGGGTGTGTGTTTGTGTGTCGCGGGGGAGTGCTCTGCAGCTCCCACTGGGGGAGGACCACACAAAAATGTGGGGCTGAAGTAGTGCCCCGGCAGTGATCCCCACCAGTAGCGTAGCTAGGGGGGGTGCACGGGAAGCAGCCACTTCCCCTCAGCACATTTTCCAAAAGCGGCGCCTTAGTTAGGGGTTACCATGGCGCCAGCAGGAGGGGCCCACACTCCGCTCTGAAGCTTGGCCTGCCTGGATGGCGCTGACCTCCTGCACGCAAAGGGGGGGCAGCACTGCCGGAGGAGCCATGGGGGGGGGCGCGGCGCGGTACGGCCAGAGGAGCCAGCCGGGGGGGGGCGCGGAGTGGCCGCAGGAGGAGCCAAGGGGGGCGTGGCCAGAGGAGGAGCCAAGGGGGGGCACCTTTTTAATGTTTGCTCCTCCTGCTCTTAGAACCTGGCTATGCCACTGATTCCCACCAGTGACCTGGGCCATCCTTTGGGCTCTCTGGTGAGAACCCTCAGCCTCCCGTCCTCAGCCTCTACCCTGACTGGCTGAGCAGGGGGTTATTGACAGGGAGGAGACTCAGGTCCTTGTTCTCTTTTAAGACCAAGTAAATAAGTCATAAGCAGTTCTAGGTTTGATGAACTTTGCTGCTTCTCTGCATTAATTGTCTCTGAGCAGCTCATGATTCTCTCTAACATTGCAGTTCTCCTCAAATACTTGCTGAATAATTACTGAGCACTGTTGTTGGTCTGGAACTCATCTGAGAGCCCTTTATTCAGGTCATTCAATGTATGAAATTCAAGATCCGATGGTTAGTTTGAAAATCAGGGCTCTTGGGTCCTAGTCCCAACTCTGCCACTGACTGGCTGTGTGACCTAAGACAAGTCAATTCTCCTTTCTCAGCCTTAGCTTCTCCCTCTTTCAAGTAGGGATAATAATGATCCGCTCCTACCTACCTCACAGTGGGTGGAGGATGGGGATCCATTGGAGAGTGTCACTAGGAGGAGTGCATAATATGAGGTGTCCTAGCACGTTTACTCAGATCAGATTGTGAAATAGTTGAAATGGTCTATTTTAGTTGTATTTTTTTATTTTGAAATTGATAAGAGCAGCAACTACTTAGCTCAGACTGAGGCATCTTATCTCATTTTCGAGATCTAAGTGTTTCCTCTTGGTGTGCGACGAGACAATTTAACACACTGTGACAAACAGGAGATGCTTTTGTTTTGCAACAAAATATTTTTGCAAAGAACTTTCATCCCACTTGTTAGGAATTCAAGAAACAAACTGGTTTAGTCTGAATGGGATTTTCTGACAGAAACGGTTTCAATGAAATTTCCCCACCATCTCGATTCCTGGGCTCTATCCCTGCCCAGGGGTGAAGGGAACTTAAAGGATTTACCGTTACGCCGGAGTCCTGAGCGGGGCTGTGGCCTCAACCGGAAGAGGCGGGGCCTTTCAAGATTTAAAAGCCCTGGGGCTCCAGCTGTGGCTGGGAGCCCCAGGGCCTTTAAATCACCCCGAAGCTACCAGCTGCAGAGGCGGCTGGGAGCCCCGGTGCTCAGGGGAGAATTAAAGGTCCCGGGGCTCCGGCCTCCGCGGAGCTCTGGGCCCTTTAAATCACCGCGGGAGCCCGGCTGCCAGAGCTCCGGCAGCGCTTTAAAGGGCCCGGGGTTCACCGGAGTGGCAGGAGCACCGGCCCTTTAAATCACCGCGGGAGCCCGGCTGCCGGAGCTCCGGCAGCGCTTTAAAGGGCCCGGGGTTCACCGCAGTGGCAGGAGCACCGGCCCTTTAAATCACCGCGGGAGCCCGGCTGCCGGAGCTCCGGCAGTGCTTTAAAGGGCCCGGGGCTCCCCGCAGCGGCCAAAGCTCCGGGCCCTTTAAATCCCCATCCGACCCCGGCTGCCGGAGCTCCGGCGGCGCTTTAAAGGGCCCGGGGCTCCCCGCAGCAGCAGGAGCTCCGGCCCCTTAAAGAACCGCGGGAGCCCGGCTGCCGGAGCTCCGGCAGTGCTTTAAAGGGCCCGGGGCTCCCCGCAGCGGCCAAAGCTCCGGGCCCTTTAAATCCCCGTCCAAGCCCGGCTGCCGGAGCTCCGGCAACGCTTTAAAGGGCCCGGGGCTCCCCGCAGCAGCAGGAGCTCCGGCCCCTTAAAGAACCGCGGGAGCCCGGCTGCCGGAGTTCCGGACCCTTTAAATCCCCATCCGAGCCCGGCTGCCGGAGCTCCGGCGGCACTTTAAAGGGCCCGGGGCTCCCCGCAGCGGCTGGAGCCCTGGGCCCTTTAAATCACCGCCGCAGAAGCCGGTCCAGTCCGGCACGGCGTACTGGCTCTTGCCGGTACGCTGTACCAGACCGGACCGGCTTACTTTCCCCTCTGCCGTGCCTCTGCGGGGTTTGTTGTCCATTAGAACAGGAGTCAGGACTGGTGGCTTCTCTTTCTGGCTCTGCCACCGCCTTGCTGTCTAGGCCCTTGGATAGGTCCCTTCCCTTCTCTGTAGCTCAGGCTCCTCCCCATCTGTCCAATGCGAACAGGGACAAGTCTCGAACTCTGGGCGGTCGTGAGCCTAAGTGAGATAAGGGGCGTTAAAGCCCTCTGTGAAGGAGAAAGGGGAATTTCTCAGTGTTTAGCACCAAGGAATTCTAAAGTTTGCTAAAATATCTAGTCTGCGGAAACAAGAAATGGTCGGGGCCAAATGTTTTAAGCATTGTCTTTTTAAAAGCCCATTCAGGGATGTGAGGCCCTGTCTTTTAGGTACCTGGGGTTCTTGCCAGCAGGAGAGAAGAGGTTCCTGCCTCCATTTTTGTGGCCTTAACAAACCAGATGCTGTGCCCCAGTTCTCGTCTGCGATCCCTGAAAAAGAACCTCTTCCCATCCATTAACAAGACAGGACCTATCTGTAAAAGGGGAACAAAAAGAACCCAGGGACTTACAGACTAGCCAGCCTCACTTCCATAGCTGGAGAGAGACTGGAATACATCATTAAACAATCCCTTTGTCAGCACCTACAGGATAATTTGGTTCTTAGGACTAGTTAGCATGGACTTGTCAAGAACAAATCATTCCAAAGCAATCCTAGCTCCTTCTTTGGCAGGGTTCCGGGCCTAGTGGAGGTGGGTAACCAGTAGATGTGATCTCTCTTGGTGTTTCTAAGGCTTTTGACACAGTCCCATGGGACATTCTCCCAAGCGAACGAGGGAAATGTGGTCTAGATGGAATCAGTGGAATGGGAGTGCAGAGCTGGTTGAAAGCCCAGACTCCAAGAGCCCTTCTCCATGTCTGGCTGTCCAACGGAGAGGGTGTACCTACTGGGTCCGGCAGGGATCAGTCCGGGGGCCGGTAGTAGTCAATATTTTCCTGAAGGATTTGGAAAATGGAGTGGAGAGCATGCTTCTACAATTTGCAAATGACACCAAGCACTTTGGAGCACAGGATTGGAATTCAAAACGCCCTGAACAAATTGGAGACTTGGTCTTCTTGAGCCAAACTCCATGGCTGGGCCCCTCTCTATAGACTGGGCTGAAGTGAAACTCCAGAGCCAAACACTCCTCCTCCTGGGCAGTGCGCTCCCACCTTCAATGGGCAGATGCTGCTTAGCGCTGTCAGAGCAGCTTTTGCTGGGGGCTTCTCCCAGCACTTTCCAATAGTGGGAAAGTATGAAATCCCCATTTGACTGCTGGGGACAGAGCCAGAGAGGGGGGAGCAATTTGCTCAAAGTCCCACAGGGAAAGGAAAACACCCAGCAGTGGAACCAACAGGAAACCCAGCAATGGAACTCAGGAGTCCTGACTCCCAATCCCCTGGTCCAGTCACTCCAGCGGAGCACACTCCCTCTCAAAGCAGGGGGAGCGGACGTGAGGGCCTGCTTGTAATTGCCAGCTGTGGGAGGGAGTGTGCAGCAGTGGTTAGCGAAGGGGCCTGGAAAGAAGGCCTGCTGGGTCCCATCCATTCTTCTGACACTTGGTGTGACCCTGAGCCAGTAGCTTCCCCGCCCCAGGCCTGGTTCTCATCAGTGGGGTTGGGGTCGCAGTCCCGACAGCCCAGGCGGGTTGGGAGGCTCCAGGAAGGTGTGTAAAGTGCTGGGATGTCGGGATCCCGGACGCGCTGTCACCCCCGCACTAGGGCGGTGTCCGGCACCCCCTGCTGCTGGCCGAGTTTCTCTGTCCCTTGGCAATAAGACAGACTCTTGTTTTCACAGCCAGCCGATCGCCCCGTGCCATCACCCTGCCTGCTTGCTGGGCAGGGTAACTCCTCAGGTCACCACCACCCTCTCCAGCCTGCCTTGGGCTTGGAGAGTGAGGAGAAGGGCGAGGGACGACCCTGAACATCCTCCATCCATCGCTCCATCACCAGAGCAAGTGAGTGGCATTAGGGTTCCTCGGTGGTGTCCCCTGTCTGTCCGGGGAGAGGCAGAAAGAGGGGGAGAGAATCTCTCCCAAAGGAGATTGGATTTGCAAACAGCCCCCAGGAACCCCTCGCACTCAGACCAGGGAGGGGCTTCTCCAGAGCCATCTCTAGTGTGTTTGGCCAGGTCCCAGCAATGGGGCTCCCAGCCCTTCCCTTGTGGGAGACTGTTCCCCAGGCTGAGAGTCTCTGAGCTGGGCCAGACCCGGTGAGCTGCTGAGCATGGAAATCAATGGGAACTGAGGGGGCCCTGGCCTTGCTATGCCTAGGGACTTTGAAGTGGGGAATGGTTTCCCAGAAGATGTCCGGACGCCTGGGTTCAGGGCTGGCTTTAGCAAGTGCGGGGCCCGATTCTTGGGGAGGCACTTTGGATTGCCGGCTGGGGGAGCGGGCCCCGCCGGGCTTGCCGCGCTCCGTCTGGAGGTCTGGCCGGGGTCGCGGGGCTGTCACGGTCCAGCCTGGGTCGTGGGGCTGCGGAGCTGCCGCGCTCCGGCCGGGGTCACGGGGTCACAGGGCTGCCGTGCTCCAGCCTGGGTTGCGGGGCTACGGGGCTGCCGCGCTCCGGCCGGCGCTCTGGCCAGGGGAGCGGGGCCCCCGAAGACGACTGCCGCCGGGGTGAGTGCGCAGGGCCCTCTTAGGCGCGGGGCCCGATTCCGGGGAATCGGGCGAATCGGCCTAAAGCCGGCCCTGCCTGGGTTCTGTTCCTTCTCTAGCCTGGGCGGGGGTGGGGGGGTGTGAGTGTGGTCTGGGGTGGCAGGAGGGAGCTGCTTGTCCAAAGTGACCAGTGGTCTTTGTGACTGACCCCAGTGCTGGAAAAGGACGAGACTCCCCGGTTCTTGCAGCCCCAGGGATGATGAGGGGGAGCAGATCATGCAATGAACCCCTGCCAGTGTGTGTAGCTTGCCCTCCCTGCACCCCCGTGGGGGGAGCAGGAGCTGCTTTGGCTGGGGCAGGGATGGGGAGGGAGCAAACAGGCTGGTTAGTGAGAGGCTGCCTTGACCCCAGACTCACGCCTGCTCCCCGCTGGGTTCCAGGATGGCCAGGCTCCTGAGGATGTTCAGGAAGAAGGCTCTGCAGGTGGCCCCAGAGCCTGAGGGAAGCAGCCACCATCTTCCCCAGGAGAGGAGCGGCCCCTCCGTCCCCGCTGGCGGGGAAGGAGCTCCCGGCCGCGCCAGGAGGTGGAAGTGCCCAGCCTTCTGGCGGAAGAAACCCACTCCCGGCGCAGGCGCCGAGGTGGGAGCATCACCTCCCAGGCCAAAATGGAGCTGGGCCAGGCTGCGGCTGGGCAGGCAGAACCCAGCCCAGGGGCGGAACCGGGCAGGGTGGCTCTGGGGCTTGTGGTTGTGTGGGCAGCAACGGCCCCAGGAGCCCAGCCGCAACTTCCAAGAGGGGGCAGCGCCCTGCTCGGTCAGTGAGGACCTTCCAGCCTCCCCAGGGCAGGAGGTGGAGGATCCCTCTGCCAGCCCCAGCAGCTCGGGCCGCTCCCCATCCGACAGCAGCAGCGCCTGTGACTCGGACAGCACCCTGGCCGATGGACGCTTCTGCTTTCTTCCAGGTGAGGAGTCAGGCTGGGTTCAGGGAGGAGTGAGGAGGGGGCTGTGAACACCCTGGGCCCAGGCCCTCGAGCAGCGCTATGGGGGTGGGTCTCCAGCCCAGGTGTCTGGCCTGAGCCATGTGAACCCCACCCACACTAGATGCTCCCACTTTGGTCCTTGGTGCTCCATTTTGCGGGGGGGGGGGGAGGCACCTCCAAGGGAGTCCAGGACAGTGGGGGGGGTCTCTTTGCTATGGGCTCCTGAAGGAGTTGGGGGCTGACGACATCACTGAGAGGGGGGAGTGTGGGGCCCAATCTGCCCTATGTCCCGGAGGTGGGAAGGGGGCACATTGTCCCACCATGCCCCTGTCCTTCCCCCGAGTGGCAGCAGGCGTCACCCTGTCCCCTTCTCTCCCTGGTGCAGCATCCGCCAGGGACTCCGAGGACGAGGAGGAGGAAGAAGAAGGGGTAGACTTAGTAACAGAGGAGGCTGCTCTCATGAACATCCGAGAGCAGCTCCATGGCCGAGAAAAGGTACAAACGTTCCCCAGCTGTGCTGGAACTGAGATTGTCCTGCTCCTTCCCAGCATCCCGACCCCCTGCAGAAGGTCTTGGCCCTAATGGGGACCTTTCTCCTCCATGATCTGGGACCCCCAAGATGGGGGTGTTTGTCACACACCAGCCGGGGTCTCCTCCCCCCACAGGCACTGTCCCAGTTCCTGACCCTGATTGTGGAGGAGTCGTGGGTGATTTGGACAATAGGCAGGTCCCCACTATCCCCCATTCAGGCCTAAGTCCTGCAGCTGGTGTGGCTGGGGCAGGGAGGTCCCTGGCTAACTGGCTCTCTCTCCCCTAACCCCACTCCTGGTGGGCGCAGGACGAGGCGCAGCAGCTCGAGTTCCTGCACGCCATCTACCCCGCGTGCCTCGCTGCCCAGGAGAGAGGGGAGGACACATTGGAGCCACACTGCTCGAAGGCGGCTGTGGTGGAGAGGATTGTGGTGAGTGAGACACGGCGCCCGGCAGCTGGAGGGAGGACAGAGGCATGGGAGGGGCAGGGGTCTCCCCGGCCGATGGTTGGGGGATGGCTGGTGCTGGAGGGCAGCTGAGGGCAGGGATTGCTGGGGCTGAAGATTGGGGAGAAGAGACGGGAGAACTAGTGGGCAGGAATCGGAGGAGCGGGAGGCAGCTGGGGGGATCCTGCTGGCTGTGTAATCTCCTCCTTGGGAAGTGTCAGTGAGGCCCAAATCTCACATGCTCCTTTGTCTCCTTTGGGTCTCACAGGAGCTCATTGAGGAGCTTCCTCCTGACTCTCCACCCGGCGCCGTCCTGGCCAACTCCCTCTTTGCTGTGGCCAACCTCAGGTACCGAGACCCTCTTGCCCGGTTCCCCTAACCCCGGTGCTGCTCAGGCCCATGGCTGGGAGTCACTGCCCCTCCCACTCCCAGGTCACCTCCCAAGCCAGGGGGGCTCCTCTGGCAGAGGTGCGGGGAAGGGTCACTCCCTCGCCTGGCTGCTCTGTTCTTTTCACTCCAGTCACATTGCAATGGCTTTGGGGAGAGGCTCACTCCCAGGATCAGATACAGGAGGGGCAGCAGGGTCCAGGGAACAGGCGCTATTCCTGCCCTGCCACTGTCGGTCTGGGAAACCTTGGCCTTATCATTCCCTGGCTCAGTGCCTCAGTTTCCATTCTCGCCAGCCTCTGCCTATTTCCCTGCAGTTTCACGTCCGTGTCGGTGCCAGTCCCACCCCCGCACTGCACAGTCTAATACCGGCTCCTCTCTCTTGCCAGCACCATGACACCTGCCCTGGAGCCGGAGCTGGAGACCCACCTCCTCCGAGCCGCCCTGCACGCCGTCTTCACCCTGGGCACGGAGAAGAACACCACCCAAGTCCAGGTAGATCAGCTAAATCATGGATTGAAGAACCAGCTGTCATCCTGCCTGAATCCTTGCTAATTGCCTGCAGTGGGATGTGAATGAGAGAGGCCAGGATATGTGTTTGGGGGTCTCACCAGTGCTTCCCAGAGACCCCTCTTCCCATCCTGTGGCAGGTGTAGCCCCAGTTTCCCTAAGTCTGACCCATGGTTCTCCCTTGCTTTGCAGGATCTGCATAGGCTCATAGCAGAGCTTCTGGATGCCATGCTGGAGAACCTGCTGGCAAAGACCCCAGACGTTGACAAGCTCCACTACATCTTGGAGGTGAGCCCGATGAGAGGGGTGGGGGCAATTTGACCTTCACTCTTAGATCCATTTTCCAGTCTGTCCTCCTAGCTGGGCCCCCAGTGGCCGTCCTTGGTCAGGGCAGTCAGTGCAATGCAGGGTCAGGCCCTTCCTCCTTGAAGGACAGAGGAAGGAGCTGGGACTTCACCCAGAGCTCTGCCTGGTTGTGTCGAGCACTAAGCACAGGGCCGCTGGCTGGCTTGGGGAGTGAGAGTCTGAACCCCTCCTGGGAGATCCAGAAGATGGTCCTCAGAGAAGAGCCACAGCCTCATTCCTAGAGAAACAGGAGGGCCCCAGAGAATCAGCCCTTGTCTCTGACGGGCCCCGAGATTCCTGGGGGGATTGTGCTCACACTCAGTCCCTTCACCCAGCCAAGGACTTGAGAACCAGGGAGGGGGGAGGGGTCTGTCTCCTTCCTGGGGAGCTGCTCAGGAATCAGGAGTTCAGGGAGGATGGGACCAGCCCCGACACCGAGCATTGTCCCAATCTAGAGAGACAATGACAAGCTGGGGGGACATGATAGAGGTATATAAAATCATGAGTGATGTTGAGAAAGTGGATAAGGAAAAGTTATTTACTTATTCCCATAATACAAGAACTAGGGGTCACCAAAAGAAATTAATAGGCAGCAGGTTTAAAACAAATAAAAGGAAGTTCTTCTTCACGCAGCGCACAGTCAACTTGTGGAACTCCTTACCTGAGGAGGTTGTGAAGGCTAGGACTATAACAATGTTTAAAAGGGGACTGGATAAATTCATGGTGGCTAAGTCCATAAATGGCTATTAGCCAGGATGGGTAAGAATGGTGTCCCTAGCCTCTGTTCGTCAGAGGATGGAGATGGATGGCAGGAGAGAGATCACTTGATCATTGCCTGTTAGGTTCACTCCCTCTGGGGCACCTGGCATTGGCCACTGTCGGTAGACAGATACTGGGCTAGATGGACCTTTGGTCTGACCCAGTACGGCCTTTCTTATGTTCTTATGTTCTTATGTGACCTGCAGGATACAAGCATCGTCCTGGGGGCAAGAGTCCCCTTCTAAAGCTCTGCGGTCAATGAATCTGATATTCCACCCCCACCGCATACAATGTCTCAGCCCCCTGGGGATGGAGAGGGGCCATTAGCACAACACATGCACCCCCCCATCAATCCTGAGCTGCCTCCTTTCCCCACAGCACATTAACTACTGGACCGGGTCCAGGGTGCCACAAGAGAGAGCCAGGGCCATCAGGAGCAGCGCGGCCCTGCTCACGTCCGTCATCACCCTCCCTGACTTTGACGTAAGTGGCCTGTGAGCCCAGCTTCCTGACTCCAGGCGTAGGGGGGCTGGCTCCCACGGGCTGGAGGAGCTGCTGCTGCAGGGGCTGTGGGCTAGGAGTGGTCCTCTTGGGGAGGCAGAGTCAGAGCAGAGAATGAGCCTGGCTTGAGTCAAGTTCTTCTTGTCCTGGTTAAGTGGCAACTCTCACTTGTAAGGGGAGCATGCTCCAGGTTCTTGCCTTCTTGTCATCCTGGAGCAGCTGGGGAAGCAAATCCTCATGGAGGGCCCTGCCCGCATCCCTGTTCTCCGGGCTCCCTTGCGGGCAGAGAGAATTAAGGATCCAGCTCTAGCTCCTATCCTCTAGCATCTCCTGCAGAGGGGCTGAGGGGAAGGAGAGTCCTGGCCCAGGCGGGGACTGGGAGCTGACAGGAAAATGCTGATGGAGTCCCCTCTCCCTCTCCCTTCCATTAGAACTCAGCCGAATTCCCCAAGATGGGCCACCACGTGGCACAGCTGGCTCTGTCCATCAGTGACCCAGACCAGGACGTCAGCCAGCAGGCCAGGGAGGGGGTTTACCGGCTCTACCAGCTCCTGCTGCGCCAGAGGGGTAAGGAACCCGGCTGGGAACTGGCACCCGCTAGACGAGTGAGACTGGGACCCCAGCCAATTTCTCTCCGAGTGACCCCGGCTGGCGGATAAGTCTCTCTCGATCTCTTTCTGTGTTCTCCACCACCCCCGCAGTTCTGTTGGGCTCTGCCCACTGTGCAGCCACCAATGGGATTGGAAGGACACAAGCCCTGCAAGCAGAATGACAAATGTGTGTGTGTCTCTCTCTTTCCCAGGGCTGAACATCCATGAGGTCGAAGACCTTTGGTGCTGGGACTGGCACCAGGACAGCAGGCTCCTGGGCTACAAGAACACAGCCAGGGTCGGGGAGGTAAGGACACTCTGCCAGGGCATGGCACAGCTCTGCAGGGCAGGTGGCTGCCTCCTGGAGCCACGCGACGGAGTGGCCGTTCTAGGCCAGGATTTGGAGCCTGATTCTGGGCAATCTGCTGAAGCCTCACATCTGCTTGGTTTCAGGTCTTTGGCAAATTCTTCTGCGAGGGGCAGAGAAGATTCTTCCTGCAGACAGCAGTGCTGGCCATGCACGACCCCCTGCTGCGTGTCAGCCAGGCTGGGCTGCTCCTCACGTACTCCCTCCTGGGGCAAGCCCAGCAGCTGATGGGGAACAAGGTGAGCAGCTGCATTAGACTCAGGAGATTGGGGCGGGGCCCAGGCCTCATTCCCATCCTCTGGCCATTCGCCGGCCTGGCAGCAAGGCGACTGGTGGGGAATGAGAGGGAGAGCAGCTGCTCCTGGGAAGGGAGATGAATTCACCTCCATGAGCAGGAGGGAACCAGCTTGTCCCCGGAGCAGTTCCAGCCCAGCTCTTTAGCAAGGCTAATGAATGACAAGCATTGCCTCAGCACGGACTTCTGTTCTTGGGAAGGGCAGCAGAGTCCTCTACGTGCCCTCTGCGAGCCTCTCCTGTCACCCGCGCCACCACCCAGAGTTGTTCCCGTCATTGGCAGCCTGGGAGGCCAAGGACTGAGGGGTGATGACGACTGACCGGGCAGTTCTGAGGCACATGGGCGGGGGAAGCTCGTCCTGCTGCCGGCAGGGCTGGACTCGCTCTAGAGAGAACGGGAGGATTCAGTCAGAAGGGGTTGCTGATCTGCCCCATTCACCAGGGCTGCCATCCTGTGGCTTCAGCCTCAGTGGCTGGGATGACTTGGGGAAAGGTCTCAAGCTCCCCACATCCCACTTCACTGCTGCCAGAATCCCTCTGCCCCCCCCCGCTAAAGCCCCCTCCCTGCCCAACCTGGGTGGGGGTGGAGGAGAATGGTCGGAGAACTTGAGCTGTGGATTGGCGGTGGAACAGATGTCAGGGGCACTGGGTGGGAGGTGTCAGGAGCTCCCCCTACAAGGAGGGGGGTTGGCACTGGAGGTCCCTAGAAAGACTCCATTCTGGGGGTCAGGAGGGGGACTCCATCCCTCAGAGGTGCGCGGGTGCTGGGTGAAAATGCTGCTGGTCCCAGGTGCCCTTAATTCCCCCTGATACCGCGGGGCCTCTGAGTCTCTGACAGTCTCTGAGTCTCGTTCCCTTGCAGCAGGAGGACGTCACGGCCAACATAACGAACCAACTTTACATCATCCGGCACTTGCGCCAAGTGCCGGAGGCGCTGCAGGAGTTCTGCCTCCAAGGCCACCAGCAACTCCCGCTCCCTCTAAACGGGGAGTGTAGTGAGACTGAGTGGCCTCCCTCCGAGCAGGAGAGCGAGGGCACCTCTACACGCCCCTTGGAGGGCGGAGACTATATCGCCCCACCTCCCTCGCCTGTTGGACTGTTTGTTTCCCGGCCACCGGGGCCTCTGGTGGACTCCCTTGAGACTGAGTGGCCTCCCTCCGAGCAGGAATCCCCTACACGCCCCTTGGAGGGCGGAGCCTATAGCGCCCCGCCCCCCTCGCCGTAAGGACCGGGGCGTGGGGCCGGAAATATAAAAGGCCGGCCCTGCACCACAGTTGGGGGACAGCCTGCAACAGAGGAGGACACTTGGCCTGTTCTCCAGGGGCCCCTAACCCTAACCCTAAGCCCAGGCATGGACGAGGACTGGCCCGGAGTACCCACTGCGGTTTACCCCAAGGAGCCGGAAGAGGCCTGGAGGCCAGAGGTACCAAACCCCGGGGAGGCAGGAAGTAGCCCAGGGGCAGCCCGGGAGCTGCTGGCTGCAGAGCCCGGCGCGACTCAGTCGGCGTGTTGCGGCTGGATCCCCGCCGACGCAGGGGCAACCAATCCTGCCCCTGCCAGCGCCTTGGGCTGGGACGCGGGGGAGGAGGGTGGGACCGCGTCCCCCTGCCACCCCACCCCGGGTGGCTGACCCCCTACACGGTGCAAGGAGGCTGTAGCCCAGGACAGGAACTCTTTGTTGGCTGGCCACCGGGGCCCCGCCCAGGCTAGAGCCAGCCCTATCAAGTCTGTCTGTTTGCTGGCTGCCAGGGTTCCACCCAGGCCAGGGCCCGCCCTGGAAGTTTGGTTGTTTGTGGGGTGCTTGGGCCCCGCCCAGGCCTGAGCCACCCCCGATACACTGTGTTGAGGGGCTGACCACTTGAGCGACCTCAGCCCAGCAGCGGCGGCTCTACCATTTTTGCCGCCCCAAGCTAAAAAACCCCAAAAAAACAATGCTCGGACTGCCAAAGCGAGCAAAAAGAAAACCAAAAAAACCCCAACCACTTGGACTGCTGCCACCCGAACTGCCGAAGCAGAAAAAACCACAACAACAACACTCGGACTGCTGCCGCCCGAACTGCCGAAGTGCCAAAAACAAAAAAGTCGCCCGGCCTGTGCTGCCCCAAGAATGGAAGGACTGCCGCCCCAGGCATGTGCTTCCTCCGCTGGGGCCTGGAGCCGGCCCCGCAGCCTGGTTGGGACAGCTGATCGCTGAGGTGGGGCGGCTGCTCCACCCCCATGTGAGAGGGGGCTAGAGTAGGCCAGAGCGGCTGCACAGGCTGGCAGCCAATCAGGGAAGGGCCAACTGAGAGCCAATCAGGGCCGAGATTAGAGCCTATATAATGGCTGCCCAGGAGAGCAGCAGGTAGTCTGTCCCAGAACTTCACGGGGGAAGGGCTGTCTCCAGAGCAGGAGACCAGCACCTCGGGCTGGGCAGTACTGCACCTGGCCATCCGATGGCCGAGACAAATTGTAACCGGCCCTTGAGACGAGGGGCTAGACTTTGGGGGTTGCGGTTGGCCCCCGAGGCAGGTGCAAGGCCTGTTGCTAACCCCCGCCCCCTGGAATGGGGGGAGGATGGACTAGTGGGCACTGCTGGAGGGGCAGTGGCCTGAAGGACACAGTCAAGCGGTGAGCAATGCGCGTCCAGATGCCAACGGAGGACAAGAGACGGATGGGACGCTGCCAGCAGAGGGCGTTCCCCATGGACTGAGCTAATTCCCGGAGTGACCAGCGGGAGGCGCCATGGTGGTGAGTCCCAACCCCGTCAAAACCGCCCAGCCCTATTGTGGGCCCACTGCTACCCTGCAGACTCTGGTCCGGACCAGACTGGGCCAGCCGGAGTGGCCTCCCTCTGAGTGGGAGAGCGAGAAGGAGAGCTAGTGGAAGGGGAAATGGAGCCCCCTGGCACTCACAGAAACTCTCTCCCCTCTCTGTGGAGCAGGGTTCTTCCCTCTGCCCCCCAAATTCCTTCATATGGGGCAGGACCTCTTTCCCTCGCACCCACTCCCCTCCCCCCTTTCCTTGGTCTACCCCCCTCCCATTCCCGCTGCACCCAGGCAGAGCTCTCCCTGCCCCATATGGTGCAGAAAGGCCCTTGTGTCAGGGCCACAGCCCCACTGGAACTCGGAAAGCTCCACTTTTGAGGAGGTGGGGGTGGGACAGAGGCTCAGGGCTAGCTTCATCTCCTGCCCTTTATTCTCCCCTTGGCCCTTCTATGGGGTCTCTAGGTGTGACAGGAATAGGAGCCTCCTTCCCAGCTGTCTTCCAGGCCCTGGGATCTGGCACAGCCTCCCAGACGGGCGCATTCTGTAGCTGAGCCACGTCAGGGAGCAGTGGAGACAGGTCACCTCGTCCCATCCAAGCAAGCAATGCTGGCTCTCAAAGAGGCTTAGATGGAAGACCCCAGTCCCTCATGGAGGTAAGAGCCATTTACTCCTTGGGGCGTGTGGGTCTCTTGGGGAAGAAATGGCATCCCCGATGCATAGCCTGTCTGGGAGCTTCCCCGGTCCCTGGCTCCCAGTTCTGGGACAGAGCCTTCGCCATCATCCTACCACCCTAGTTTTGTTCCTAGGAAGGGACTCTCCAGAGACGTCCTCGAACCTGGACTCCTGAGAGCATTTCTGGCAGGAGACTCCAGCCCCTGGGGCATGAAGAGAGCATCGCGTAGTCTTGATCACCTGGCATCTCCGGTCTCCAGCTCCACTTCCCGCAGCAGTGGGGTTTCTCCAGCCCCCTCATCACACCTGTCAGCCTCTGAATGTCAGAGTCACCAGAACGAGCAAACTCCAGTTCCAGGCAGTGGGGCCTGTGTGTCCTCAGTCCCTCTGGAAACCAGGTCTGAAATGGGGAGCAAGGACCCCAGGCCACGAACAGTCGGAGTGGGCAGAGCAGGCCTGTAACAGGGTGCTTTCCGCTGGGCTGCACAGCCTGGGGCCTAGCCAAGCTGATTCTAGACTGAGCCCTAACTGAGAGGCAAAAGGAGAGGCCAGCCCCTCCCACCTCCGCTCCCCCTGGAGCGTCGCTAAACTATCAAAAATGAATCCAGTGGAGTCACATCTTACGCGGGGGTTAGGTTCTAAGGTCAGCGCATGTCAGGGTTCCTTCCCCACTCTCAGTGGGGCTTGGCTTTAGCTGCTGGGCCTGTGAGCCTAGACCAGGGGTCTCAAACTCAAATGACCATGAGGGCCACCTGAGGACTAGTTCATTGGCCCGAGGGCCGCATCGCTGACACCCCCCCTCGCTGTCCCCGGCCCTGCCCCCAGAGGGGGCAGGAGGGGTGTGGCGAGGGCTCAGGGCGGGAGTTGAGGTG
Organism: Emys orbicularis; assembly: GCF_028017835.1. Classification (NCBI taxonomy): domain Eukaryota; kingdom Metazoa; phylum Chordata; order Testudines; family Emydidae; genus Emys; species Emys orbicularis. Next base: position 55,839,016 of record NC_088694.1, on the reverse strand, counting down.
CAGGGGGCTCAGGGCAGGGAGTTGGAGAGGTGAGGCAGGGGGTCGGGGTGCAGGGTGCAGTAGGGGGCTCTGGGCAGGGGGTTGGGGTGTGGGGTGCAGCAGGGGGCTCAGGATAGGGAGTTGGGGTGCAGGGTGCAGGAGGGAGTGTGAGGTGTGGCAGAGGGTTGGGGTTCAGACAGGGGGCTCAGGGCAGGTTAGTGTGTAGAAAGGGTGGGGGATGCAGCAGGGGGCTCAGGGCAGGGAGTTGGGGTGCAGGAAGGATGTGGGATGCAGCAGGGGGCTGAGGGCAGGAAGTTGGGGTGCAGAAGGGGACTCAGAATAGGAAGTTGGGGTGCAGGAAGGATGTGGGATGCGGCAGGGGGCTGAGGGCAGGAAGTTGGGGTGCAGCAGGGGGTTGAGGTGCACGCAGGAGGCTCAGGGCAGGAGGTTGGGGGGTGGGGTGCAGGAGGGAGTGCGAGGTGTGGCAGGGGGTTGGGGTGTGGGGTGCAGGAGGGAGTGCGAGGTGTGGCAGGGGGTGGGGTGTGGGGTGCAGGAGGGAGTGCGAGGTGTGGCAGGGGGTTGGGGGGTGGGGTGCAGGAGGGAGTGTGAGGTGTGGCAGGGGGTTGGGGTGCAGGACGGCATTGGGCTCTGGCCCAGAGCCGCTTCCCTAGAGAAATAGCCCCGCAGGCCGCGTGTTTCAGACCCCTGGCCTAGACAGAGCACTCAGGTATTTCCATCAGCCTGCTCAATGGCCAATGCAGCCACCCAAAGAAGTGAAGAAGAATGGAAGTGAAAGAGTAAAGCTGGACCATCCGCTGAGCTGCTGCAATCAAGTGAGCAGAGCCGGGGAGAGAAGAGGGAGAACGTGAAGGTGGCTGGCGGCAGTAGGGAGGAGAAGCAGTTTGGGAGCCGGGAGAGGAGAAATAAATCGTTAATGACAAATGCTGCCGGCTTTCTCTTGGGTGGTGAAGGGTTGACAAGGGGTCTCTTTACTATCACGCTAAACTTTAAAATAGCTGTGTATGATGGGGGGGTGGCGGTCTATAAAGGTAAGAGGTCACTCTAGGGGCTTGAAGTCTCAGATTCTTGGGCTATTGCCTCCTTCCACCAGCTGATCTCAACCCAGCAACTCCCTCAGATGGTAGCAGTAGTGAGCTCTTGTCCTCCTTTTCTGGACGAGCCACCAGAAAAAGCACACAATACATGTGGCCAAGGCAATAGAGGCAGTGTTGCCTGATCATAGGGCTCTTGTGGGGGAACACGGCAGGTTACTCTGGACTAGGTAGGAGCCACATGTCTCCAAACCTGCAGATTCAGAGGCTCCAGAGACCTCTGTCCAGATCCCAGAGGTTCCTCAGAGTTCTAAAGAGCCAGATGGAAACTGGCCTCTCTCCCCGCAGCGCAGCAGTCCAGAAAAAGTTCTGTGTAGACATGTTGTGTCCTCTCCTACCACACTCCCCTGTTGGCGACTAATGCAGTCCCAGAGTCCAGGCTCGGTGTCAGGCATTCCTCTGGGCTGGGACAAGCAGGAGGACGTGAGCTGCAATGGATCCTCCTGTGCATGGGCTGAGTGGGCAACCTCTCTCCTGCCATCTCTGGTTTCCAGCCCACAGGCAGGAAGGAGAAGGTGATGCACTTACCCCAAAGGTGGGGGTGGGAAGAAGCCGAGTGAAGACGCGATCAGAGCGCCATCCCATAGCATTCCTCCTAGAGTCTCTCCAACCACCACCTGGCTCCTTCCTGCCGTAGGCCGCAGCCCCTAGGCTCCACAGGGAATTTCTGAATTAACCCTCTAGAAACCTGCCTCTGGCTTCCTACAAGCTCTCCCACGGCCCTGCCACGAGAGGTAAGGAATAAGGTCCTGCCTCCCCCAACTGCTCGGGGGAATCCTCTCCGAAAATCAGTGCAGGGCTTTATGCAGCTCAACAAACAGATCCCTTTGTGTGGTGGTGTCAAGAAGCTGCACCCCCCTGGGCAGCTCTTTCTAGAGCAACATTAACTCCCCCAGGGATTTCTGCTCTAAATGCTCCAGGCCTGAGGGAAGGATTCTGTGGAAAACAGGCCTTTCCCTTGCTCCAGTCCAGGCTCTGCTGTTCTGATGCTGCAGAGGCTTGAGGGTTCCTGGAGAGCATGCTGCAATGCCCGCAATCCCATGGGGCCTCAGCCCTCGGGACATGTTCTCTTTCTTCCCCAGCACCTTGCAACGGAGGGAAGAAAGGGACACGGGAGATGGAGTCTCTCACTGCAGGATGGGTTCTCTGTAAGCCAGGAACACCAGTGTGGACGCAGGGGAATGCTGTGCTGTGGTGTATGTGCCCTGCAGGATATCACTCGTGAAAGGAAGCAACACTGCTCTTGGCAGCGGAATCTGGGCAATAAGGAAGAGGAGTTGGAAATTCTCCCTGGGGAGGGGAAATGGGGAAACCCGGGGGGACGATGCGTATGACTGGAATGTTCCTGTCGCTGGTTACAGCCCATTGAGGTAGGGGAGAGAGGGTACAAAAAGTGGTGAGCAGGGAGGCAGTTCTCAAGCTGTGGGTCAGGACCCCAAAGTGAGTTGCAACCCCATTTTAATGGGGTCACCGGGGCTGGCTTAGACTTGCTGGGGTCTGGGGCCAAAGTTAAAGCCCCACTGACTGAGGCCGAAGCCAAAGCCTGAGGGCCTCAGCCCTAGGCAGTCAAGCTCAGGTTGCAAGCCCCTTGTCTGGGGCTGAAGCCCTTGGGCTTCGATTTTAGCCTCCCCACGCAGGGTGGGGGGACTCGGGCTTTGGCTTTCCCCCCGCACCTGGGGTTCGAGAGGGCTCAGGCTTCGGTCCCCCCTCCTGGGCTTGTGTAGTAATTTTTGTTGTCAGAAGGGGGTCGGAGTGCAGTGAAGTTTGAGAACCCCTGCATTAGACACATCATTACCTGGTTTACGTTATTGAGAACCCCAGGACCTCGAATGGACAGGGATCAATCTGCTAACTAACAGCCCAGCAGATGAACCGGTGGGGGGCTGGCACAGTTCACTGAATCCAAACCAGAGAGCAGGAAATGTTTCTCCTTTTGTACCTGTCTGTGACTTGTGGGAAGAAATTAGGTTAGCCCGGGGGACTTCCTATTGGGAGACAGACGGGGGAGGTCTCACGTAGCCAGGAGTAAATCGTCCTTGGAGATTTTGAAAAATTATAGATACTTTTCTAATACAAAGTTTTGTACCCAACTAGGGATGACTCTATTGTGGGCCTCCTTGTAGTTGAAAATGATGAACTGATCGCTGGACTGGATGGCCGTGGTTGCTCTGGGGCCAGTGATCATGACTTGACTACTCTATAAGGAGGTTTTGGAACAAATTGATAAATTAAACAGCACTAAGTCACCGGAACTAGATAGTATCCACCCAAGAGTTCTGAAGAAACTCAAATGTGAAATTGCCGTACTAACTAACTGTGGTATGTAACCTGTCCTTTAAATCAGCTTCCATACCAGATGCCTGGAGGAGAGCTAATATGACACCAATGCATAAAAAACGCTCCAGAGACGCTCCCCGCAATTACAGGCCACTAATGCTAACTTCAGTACCAGGCAAATTGGGTGAAATTATAATAAAGAGCACAATTATTAGACACAGAGATAAACACAATCTGTTGGGGAAGAGAGAACGTGGTTTCAGTAAAGGGAAATCATGCCTCACAAATCTACTAGAATTCTTTGAGGGAGTCTACAAGCATGTGGATAAAGGTGATCCCGTGGATATAGTGTACTTAGATTTTCAGAAAACCTTTGACAAGGTCCCACCCTAAAGGCTCTGAAGCAAAATGGGATAAGATGGAAGGTCCTCTCTGGGCTAGGTAACTGGTTCAACGGCAAGAAAGAAAGGGTCTAAGTGGTCAGTTTTCAGAATGGAGAGAGGTAAATAGTGGTGTCCCCCTGGGGTCTGTACTGGGACCGTTCTGTTCAACATACTCCTAAGTGATCTGGAAAAAGGGGTAAACAGTGAGGTGGCAACATTTAAATAAATAAATAAATAAAATAAATTAATGGAGATATCCCATCTCCTAGAACTGGAAGGGACCTTGAAAGGTCATCGAGTCCAGCCCCCTGCCTTCACTAGCAGGACCAAGTACTGATTTTGCCCCAGATCCCTAAGTGGCCCCCTCAAGGATTGAACTCACAACCCTGGGTTTAGCAGGCCAACGCTCAAACCACTGAGCTATCCCTCCCCCAAATGTATCACATTTGCAGCTGATACAAACCAACTCAAGTTAGTTAAGTCCAAAAGAGAGTGCAAAGTGTGACAAAGGGATCTCACCAAACTGAGTGACTGGGCAACAAAAAGGCAGATGAAATTCAACGTTGATAAATGCAAAGTAATGCACATTGGAAAACATGATCCCAACTCTACATCTAAAATGATGGGGTCTAAATTAGCTCTTACAACCTAAGAAAGATCTTGGAGTCATTGTGGATAGTTCTCTGAAAACGTCCACTCAATGTGCATCGGCAGTCAAAAAAGCGAACAAAATGTTGGGAAGTCATTAGGAAAGGGATAGATAGCAAGACAGAAATGTAATATTGCCTCTCTAGAAATCCATGGTATGCCCACAGCTTGAATACTGGAGCTGGTCCCCCATCTCAAAAAGAATTGGAATTGGAATTGGAAAAGGTACAGAAAAGGGCAACCAAAATGATTAGGGGTATGGAACAGCTTCCATATGAGGTGACATTTCTCCGTCTGCAAATGTGGGAACCATTTTAAAATCGAGATCCAATCAATTACAACACCTCAGGGAAGATTCTAGGCATCAATGATCTGATCATTGGGTTGATGGCGGTAAACAGATTCCCATAAGGCTCCCTCCCTCCCTCTTCCCAAGAGCCACCCTCATCCGCTCTCCCCTTTCTGCTCCTGCATCCTCTGCAAACTTTCGAAGACGGATGCCTCGTGATGGCCTTCGCTCATGGGGATGTTGCCTAGTGGTCAGGGTTTCGGCCCTTTGGGGGGGAAGGGCGCGGCAGATGGTGGGGGAGCCCAGGGCTATTGTCCAAAGTTTGCAGTTTATCACAGGACGCTCTGAAGGGTGCTTGGCACCTCTTCGCGGCCGGGTGTGGCATGGCAGCTCTCTCCTTCTTGGGGCGGCAGCTGCCTCTGTAACGCTGACAGATCTCGGTCGGCGACTTGTCGGTGGCCGGGATCGAACCGGAGACCTCTGGAGCTTAGTGCATGAGCCTCTACAGCATGAGCTAAAAGCCACCTGGCTGTTAGCTATGGCTGTAGAGAAGACTCGTTTTATCTCTCCCGCTAAGTGGTCTTGGTGCCACTAGCTGGGACACACCACCACACCCAGTAGGTGTGTGGTTACATACTTCCCCTAGCTGAGGAAGCGCGTCTTGTGTTCCCAGTTGTAATCCCGGACGACCCCTGTAACGATGCGGCCTCTGGCGGGACCCTACCGAGAGTATCAATTCCGGACCAATTGCTTGGAGCAGGGCAGTCACAGCCCAAGGCTGGGTGTCCTTTACTATTAAAGCATGCCACACCAGCCATGCAGAGAGGACTTTGGTTTTACCCCACTGGCTAATCGGACGTCATGCAAGCAATTCCTTCAGAGATTCCAGTTCCCTTGTATCACCACCAGCACCACTTCTTATGGGGATGAACGGTTATGAAAACCAAGACCCCAGTAAAAGAAAAAAGGTTCTCTCAAAGGACCCCAAAGGACCAAGCCCCACATCCAGGTCAATAGCCAAGTCAGATCTTACCCACAAATCACACTGTTGCCAATCCTTTAGCATCTAAAATCTAAAGGTTTATTCATAAAAAGAAAGAAATATAGAGGAGAGTTAAAATTGTTAAAGGAATCAATTACATACAGAAATGGCAAAGTTCTTGGTTCAGGCTTGTAGCAGTGATGGAATAAACTGCAGGCACAAATCAAGTCTCTGGAGAACATCTAGAGATTTGGATGGGTCATTCAGTCCATTGTCAGAGCTTCAGTTTGTAGCAAAGTTCCTCCCAAATGGAGGGGTTTCCAGGGCCTTTTCTATCCTCTGCCATGTGGAAGGACCCCTTTGTTCTTACTGTGGAAAAGCACAGCAGCAAGGTGGAGTTTGGAGTCACATGGGCAAGTCACATGTCCATGCCTGAGTCCGTTCTTTACAGGTAGAGCAGCCATTGCTCACATGCTACCTTGAACGTTCCTAGGAAGGCTTCTCATACGTGGATTGGAGTCTTCCAAGCTCCATTGTGAGTTAAGTGATTCTTGATTGGGCACTTCATCAGAAAATTCCTTTCTCAAGAAACTGACCAAATGCTTCACGAATGCTACTTAGAACCAAACACATTGCGATACAAGTGCATAGCCAACACTCATAACTTCAAATACAAAAGTGATACACACGTACAGACAGCATCATCATACCCAGCAAATTACAACCTTTCCATAGGTTTCAATAATTTGCAAATTACAACCTCACATGACCTCCTTCGTACAAGATTTGGTGCAACTCTAGGACCTTGGCTGCAGCAAGGATCGATACGGTCACAGTTCATGTCAATAAAGTCACAACCCCTCACTTAGAACACCAAGAGACCCCGGTCGTCAGCGGGCAGGATCGAACCTGGGGGCTTAGTGCATGAGCCTCTCCGGCAGGAGCTAAAAGCCAACGGGCTATTAGCTAAGGCTATGGAGCTGACGCCTTTAATTCTCTCTCTAGGTGGTCTCAGTGCCACTAGCTGGGACAGAACACCACACCCTGGTGCAACAGGAGCAGGTCCTCCCTTCCCTCGGGGCGAGGGACCTTCAGGTAGTTGCTGAGGGAGAGATCCTGCTTCCTTCAGTGCTTCTCTCCCGGGTACCAGCAGGGCTGGACGGCCTTTTCTCCCTGTGCTGTGGGGAGCAGGTCCTGGGGACTAAGCGTCTGAAGACGCTCTCAAGGACTCATTTTTAAACATAGTTTTGATCAGTGAATTGGGAGATAACGTAGAATCACTGCTGCTAAGATTGGCGGGTGACAAAATACTGCCGAGTGGTAACGACTGATGAGGAGAGCGGGACGGCGAGTTATATTCCCTGCTGGAGCCCAGGGGCCCGGCTCCACCAATATTTGGGGCCGGGTCTCCCCCCCGGCCTCACCTGCCGCCCCCACGCGCCTTCCCCTTGCTGCCCCCACGCACCTCCCCGGGGCCCGGGAGCAGAGCGTCTCTGCTTCTCCTGTGCAGATCCATGCTGCCTACCTGGATCAACTGCCACCTCAGGGTCCTAGTGCCCCCTTTCTCCCTGAGCCTGCCCCCTTCAGACCCTTCCCTTTTTCGGCAGGACCTTCCACCAGCACAGCCCTTCACCCCCCCGCCCGCAGTCACCGCTCCTGCACCACACTAAAATCTAAAGGTTTATTCATAAAGAGAAAAAGATATAGATGAGAACTAGAATTGGCTTCTGCGTACAGACAGTGGCTCTCGTCTTCCACAATGTGGACTCTGCTCTAACCACTAGACCCCACTCCCCTCCCAAGGCTGGAGATAGAACCCAGGAGTCCTGACTCCCAGGCCCCGCTGCTCTAACCACCACTCCCCTCCCAAGGCCAGGGATAGAACCCAGGAGTCTGGGCTCTCAGCCCCAGCCCCCCCCCCCGCTCTAACCACTAGACCCCACTCCCCTCCCAAGGCCGGGGATAGAACCCAGGAGTCCTGACTCCCAGGCCCCCCTGCTCTAACCACCACTCCCCTCCCAAGGCTAGGGATAGAAACCAGGAGTCTGGGCTCTCAGCCCCAGCCCCGCCCCCCGCTCTAACCGCTAGACCCCACTCCCCTCCCAAGGCTGGGGATAGAACCCAGGAGTCCTGACTCCCAGGCCCCCCTGCTCTAACCACCACTCCCCTCCCAAGGCCAGGGATAGAACCCAGGAGTCTGGGCTCTCAGCCCCAGCCCCGCCCCCCGCTCTAACCGCTAGACCCCACTCCCCTCCCAAGGCCAGGGATAGAACCCAGGAGTCCTGACTCCTAAGCCCCTAACTCCTGCTCCAGCTGGGGAGGGAGGGGGGGCTATAAATTCTGATAGCTCAATTGACACCCCCTGGCACTGAAGGACCCCACTGAGCTGAGGCTGGGGGGCCGCAGGGGTGGGCTGGCTCAGCTGAGTGGAACAGCCCCTGGGGCCCTAATAGGGACCAGAACCGGGTTACATTGCAGCTCCCGTGGGCCCAGCAATTGCCAGCCGCTACGGAGCCCCTACAACGGTGGCAGAAATAGAACACCCTGGCAATGACTGACAACGGCCTCCGCCCATCACAGCGCGGCAGGCGGGACTGGTAGCCTAGGAAACGCTTTCATTGATAAAAGCTCCCCTCTTCCCCACCCCCCCTCACAGGAGGGAAGCCAGCTGTTTATCCTGCTGCCAGATGTTTCAGGGGGTTTTCTACTGCGAGGGGAGGGGGGAGCACAGGCAGAATGAACGTGTGTGAGTCTGAGGTGCACGCAATCGGGTCCGTCCACAGCCAAACACGAGTCCTGACGGTATCAGATATGGTGTTTCACCCGCGCCCCAGATTCCCGCGTGTGTGTTTTTCACCGAGATCAGGGCCCCTGTCATGCTGGGCAAACCTCCCCCGCCCTCCTCAAGTGAAATCAGTGCCCCCCGCGTGCCCGGTACTGCATGGACCCGACTTGCCCTTCCCTGACTGAGACCCCCGTCATGCCAGACACTGCATGGACCCCCCCAGCCAAACCCAGATCCCCCACTGCTCCAGCTGCTGCACAGACCCCCCCCCCCCCGGACCAAGATTAGGGCATGCCATTGTTCCAGATGCTGGGCAGACACACAGTGAGAGACAGTCCCTGCCCCGCAGAGCTGACAGTCTAAACAGACAAAGGAGAGTTCTCCCCATTTTATAGATAGGGAAACTGAGGCCCAGATGCAGCATCTGAGGCGGAGCTGAGAACAAAACCAAGATCTCCTGGGGCCCAATCCAGTGCCTCACTACTTGGCCCAGTCCCCACTGGTTCTGTTGACAGGCCAGGGTCATTCCCCTTCCACCTCTCTCTGCCAGTGATAAAGCGTCCGTCACCTCTGCCCCATCCCTGCGTTCGATCTGGCTGTGTGCAGAAGACTGAGTAAACTAAACCCTGGTTCTTTCCTTCCGCCCCTCGGAACATTTCCCCCCTCTACTAAAAAGGACAGCAATTCACTCCAGACCCTTCAAAAACATTTTAAAAAGACGTTTCAAGGGCCTCCAAATGAAATGAAAAGTAGTTTCAAGTGCTCCGCTGTCCTCCAACTGAAAAGTAGTTGTAAGTGCCCCCCCCCCAATTCCTTTGCCAAATGTTTGCCATTTTATAACCACATTTCCCTATATTTTTTAAAAACTCCCCAGTCTCGGTATCTTTACAGTCGCTCCTAGAAGCACTAAAGAAGGATCAACAGCCCACAGCGCCAGGCGCTGTACAAACCAGGGCCAAGACGACAAACCTTGCCTCTGAGAGCTGAGCAAGAGCTCTGAGCTCCTGCGAAACCACGTTGTAGCCACTTGGCTGGTGGGTCCGGCTCACGGAGGGTTGCCAGATTTGGGAAGAGGAATTCCCCCAGCTCAGACTGGCAGGGACCCTGGGGCAGACTTCACCTCCCTCTGCAGCGTGGATCACCTGGGCACATCTCAGCTAATCCGTTCCCTGGCACCGCGAGGGCCTCAGGCATTGGGGCCCCCTCAGTTTTGCCTGTTCTCTGCCTGATCCCACTCAACACAGAGGGAACTGGGTGAAACTGACCGGCCTGCGCTCTCCAGGTCAGACCAGATGATCTCAGGGTCTCTCTGGATCTACCAAACAAACTGGGGGAGCTGGCAACACACAGCACAAAGGGGACAGGCTGGAAACACTGATGCCAGGTCATCAGCAGGGCTGAGGCAGCAGGAAAGGACTAAGCAGAGAGTGCACAAGCACAGGGCTCTCCCATGGAGTGGGAAAGCACATAGGGCCTAGGAGGCTGGGGTATGCCCCATGGGATAGGCACACAGGGCTGCAGCATGGCATAGTGGGGTGGGCACAGCACAGGGGGCAGCAGGGTGGACCACAGCGCATGGGATTGGGGCAGCAGAGCTATTGCACGGGGGGCTGGGGCAGTTGGGGGACTAGTGCACAGGGAGGGCAGGAGCACGGATGTCACTGCACAGGGAGGCTGAGGAAAGGGGGCTATAGCACAGAGGTGTTGCAGCAGGGAGCAGGGGAGGTTCATGCAATGGGGCTGGGGCTGCAATAGGAAGCACGGGTCATGCAATGGGGCCAGGCTGTGGGGAGCAGGGGTTCCAGTGGGGCAAAGGAGAGTCATGCACTGGGGCCAGGTGTTGCAATGGGGGGAGGGGAGTCATGCAATAGGGCCGGGGTGTTGCAGAAGGAGCTGGGGTTGCAGTGGGGCAAGAGGGGAAGTCATGCCATGGGGCCAGGGGCTGCAGTGGGGGGAGGGGAGTCATGCCATGGGGCCGGGGGTTGCAGTGGGGACCAGGAGCTGCAGTGGGGGGAGGGGGAATCATGCAGTGGGAAGCAGTGGGGGTTGCAGAGGGGGGAGGGGGAGTCATGCCATGGGGCCGGTGGTTGCAATGAGGGCAGGGGGAGTCATGCCATGGGGCGGGGGGTTGCAATGGGGGGAGGGAGAGTCATGCAATGGGGCTGGGGCCTGCAATGGGAAGCAGGGGGTTGCAGAGGAGTGAGGGGGAGTCATGCCATGGGGCGGGGGGTTGCAATGGGGGGAGGGGGAGTCATCCCATGGGGTGGGGGTTGCAATGGGGGGAGGGGGAGTCATGCCATGGGGCGGGGGGTTGCAATGGGGGGAGGGGGAGTCATCCCATGGGGTGGGGGGTTGCAATGGGGACCAGGGGTTCCAGTGGGGGGAGGGGGAGTTATGCAGTGGGAAGCAGGGGGAGTTGCAGAGGGGGGAGGGGGAGTCATGCCATGGGGCCGGTGGTGGGGAAGGGGGAGTCATGCGATGGGGCCGGTGGTTGCAATGGGGGAAGGGGGAATCATGCCATGGGGCGGGGGGTTGCAATGGGGCCGGTCCCCCCCGCGCACCTGGAGGTGAAGACCTTGGAGCAGCTGACGGGGGGGCTCAGGTCGCACATGGCCCGGTCCCCGGGGTCCCGCTCCCGCGAGCTCTCCGCGTGCAGCGCATACAGAGAGAGCCGCAGCGCCCGCTCCCAGCCCGGCGCCGCCATCGCCTGCTGCCACCGCGCGCCGTGCACGGGCACGCTCCCACTGGCGCGCGCATCTGCCAATCAGTCAATGGCTCCGGCCCATTGGCTGCCCCTTCAGGAGGTGGGACAAGGAAGCAAGGGATTCTGGGACGTGTAGTTTTATGAACCCAGTGGAGGAGACGGGAGAGCTATGGCGCTTATGGGGGGGGGGGGTCTAGTGGTTGGCCCAGAGCCCTGGGGTAGCAGGGGGCTCCGGGGGCTATTTAAAGTGCCGGGGCTCCAGCTACCTCTGCTGCCTCGGTCCTCTAAATAGCCGCGAGAGCCCCGCAGCTTCCCCAGGGCTCCGGCACCTATTTAAAGGGCCAGGGTGGTAGAAGCAGGGGGGGCCCTGCCCTGCCTGGAGCCAGCCCCTGCTGCACCCCCTGCCCCGCCTCCAGCCCCGCACCCCCTGCCCTGCCTGCACCAGCCCCTGCCTGCAGCCAGCCCCGAACCCCCTGCCCCCACCAGCCCCTACCTCCAGTCAGCCCCTGCCCTGCCCCTGCCCTGCCTCCAGCAAGGAATATATGTAATATATCATTTTGATTTTATTTATATAGTTATGGAAAGTAAATAATACATGGAAGAAATGAAAGGGGGTTTTTTACGTCTTTTTTTTTAGTCATCCCTGTCGGGACCCCGCCTAAAATGTTCAAATTGGGCCCCGCATTTCCTAAAGCCAGCCCTGCATATAGCAATGGCAAAGTTCTTGGTGCAGGCTTGTAGCAGTGATAGAATAAACTGCAGGTTCAAATCAAGTCTCTGGAGTACATCCACAGCTGGGATGGGTCATTCAGTCCTTTGTATAGAGCTTCCTTTTTTAGCAAAGTCCCTCCAGAGGTATGAAGCAGGATTGAAGACAAGATGGAGACAAGGCATCAGCCTTTTATAGTCTCTTGCCGTGTGGTCTTTGCTTTCTTTGTCCCAAGGACACTCTATCCAGCATGTGGCATAGAAAAACCTTAGAGTTCTGTCCATAGGCAGGTCCCCTGCATGCCTTGCTGAGTCACAAGGTGTATCTACCTTCTCTCAATGGGTCAATTGTATAGCTCATGGTCCTTAGTGGGCCATCAAGCAGGCTAGGCAGAACTAACACCAACTTGTCTGGGGTGTTCCCCGGAAGCATAGCACAAGTTTGAAATACAGACAGTATAGAGCCAATATTCATAACGTCAACTACAAAACTGATACACATATACAGATAGCATAATTATAATCAGCCAATCAGAACCTCTCCATAGACCCCTTCCACGACAACCTTTATACAATATTGGCTGCAAATATATAACAGTGGTCGCAACGGCGATCTATACAGTTACAGATTATGTCAATAGCATCACAGGAGGTGACACGGCATCAGTGAGACTGATATTGGAATACTGCATCCAGTTTTGGTGTCCACCTTTGAAAAAGATGTTGTGAAATTGGAGCTGGGGCAGCAAAGAGCCACCAAATGTTCTGAGGGCTGGAGAAAAATGCCTTCTAGTGAGCGACTGAAAGAGCTCAACCTCTTTAGCTTATCAAAAGAAGATCGAAAGGTGACTTCATTGAAGTGTTGAAGTGCCTTAATGGAGAGAAAAGATTGGGTATTAAAGGGCTCTTTAATCGAGCAGAGAAAGGCAGAACAAGACCCAGTGGCTGGAAAGTGAAAAGAGACAAATTCATATGACAAATAAAGCACAAATATTCAACAGCGAGAATGATTCACCACAGGAACAAGCTACCAAGGAAAGTGGTGGATTCTCCATCTCTTGATGTCATTTCATGAAGACTAGATGCCTTTCTGGAATGTGTTTGCCCCCAAAGTAGCTATTGTGTCAACCAGGAGGCCTGTGACATGCAGGGGGTCAGATTAGATGCTCTCATGGTCTCTTGTGGCCATCAAGTCTACTAATTTCCGAAAAACTGAGTGTAGCATTGGGAGCAGCGTCTGAGGTTTTACCGTCTAGTCGGCTTGCTTCCTAAAATGAACACTCCTTGAGTGGGGTGATCCACAGGGAGTAGCTCAAACCTCCAAAGTGCCTGGCCAGGGGCAGGACATTAGCACAGCAAGGGAGGGGCGTGGCAGTGACATCACAAAGGCCTTTTGCAGGACCTCAGACTATTGGTCAAAGGTGGTGACCTCACAGAGAGATGCTGACATCAGCCAGGCAGGACAGAGGCGAGTGGCCCGGGAAACCTCAGAGACTCCTGTGGCTTTGCTTCAGCAAGTCTCTGTCTCGAGGTCTCTCTTTGAGGACTGAGAGAACATTCGGGTTCACGTACGTGAGCGGCAGGAGGAACCTCTGTCGAGTTTTCTCCTTCCCTTTCCGTGACTGTACTAGAAAGCAGACGTCCCTGTTTAGAAGGTAAGAGCCTCCTCCAGGTTGGAAACCTCTTCAGTCTGATCCATCGGGTGACAGTTGAATTCTAGGCATGGAAAACACCAGCTTAAGGAGGCAGAATTTGATTCCGCACCTGGGATTTTGTCCCTTAGAATCACTGGGGACATTGGGGTTTGTCCTTTTGGTTTCACCTTTTCCTCCATCCCTCCCTCCTTTCTTTTCTTCTCTTGCTTCTTTTGTCCTTCCCCTGTTCCCCTCCCAACACCAGGGGGTGTGTGTTTGTGTGTCGCGGGGGAGTGCTCTGCAGCTCCCACTGGGGGAGGACCACACAAAAATGTGGGGCTGAAGTAGTGCCCCGGCAGTGATCCCCACCAGTAGCGTAGCTAGGGGGGGTGCACGGGAAGCAGCCACTTCCCCTCAGCACATTTTCCAAAAGCGGCGCCTTAGTTAGGGGTTACCATGGCGCCAGCAGGAGGGGCCCACACTCCGCTCTGAAGCTTGGCCTGCCTGGATGGCGCTGACCTCCTGCACGCAAAGGGGGGGCAGCACTGCCGGAGGAGCCATGGGGGGGGGCGCGGCGCGGTACGGCCAGAGGAGCCAGCCGGGGGGGGGCGCGGAGTGGCCGCAGGAGGAGCCAAGGGGGGCGTGGCCAGAGGAGGAGCCAAGGGGGGGCACCTTTTTAATGTTTGCTCCTCCTGCTCTTAGAACCTGGCTATGCCACTGATTCCCACCAGTGACCTGGGCCATCCTTTGGGCTCTCTGGTGAGAACCCTCAGCCTCCCGTCCTCAGCCTCTACCCTGACTGGCTGAGCAGGGGGTTATTGACAGGGAGGAGACTCAGGTCCTTGTTCTCTTTTAAGACCAAGTAAATAAGTCATAAGCAGTTCTAGGTTTGATGAACTTTGCTGCTTCTCTGCATTAATTGTCTCTGAGCAGCTCATGATTCTCTCTAACATTGCAGTTCTCCTCAAATACTTGCTGAATAATTACTGAGCACTGTTGTTGGTCTGGAACTCATCTGAGAGCCCTTTATTCAGGTCATTCAATGTATGAAATTCAAGATCCGATGGTTAGTTTGAAAATCAGGGCTCTTGGGTCCTAGTCCCAACTCTGCCACTGACTGGCTGTGTGACCTAAGACAAGTCAATTCTCCTTTCTCAGCCTTAGCTTCTCCCTCTTTCAAGTAGGGATAATAATGATCCGCTCCTACCTACCTCACAGTGGGTGGAGGATGGGGATCCATTGGAGAGTGTCACTAGGAGGAGTGCATAATATGAGGTGTCCTAGCACGTTTACTCAGATCAGATTGTGAAATAGTTGAAATGGTCTATTTTAGTTGTATTTTTTTATTTTGAAATTGATAAGAGCAGCAACTACTTAGCTCAGACTGAGGCATCTTATCTCATTTTCGAGATCTAAGTGTTTCCTCTTGGTGTGCGACGAGACAATTTAACACACTGTGACAAACAGGAGATGCTTTTGTTTTGCAACAAAATATTTTTGCAAAGAACTTTCATCCCACTTGTTAGGAATTCAAGAAACAAACTGGTTTAGTCTGAATGGGATTTTCTGACAGAAACGGTTTCAATGAAATTTCCCCACCATCTCGATTCCTGGGCTCTATCCCTGCCCAGGGGTGAAGGGAACTTAAAGGATTTACCGTTACGCCGGAGTCCTGAGCGGGGCTGTGGCCTCAACCGGAAGAGGCGGGGCCTTTCAAGATTTAAAAGCCCTGGGGCTCCAGCTGTGGCTGGGAGCCCCAGGGCCTTTAAATCACCCCGAAGCTACCAGCTGCAGAGGCGGCTGGGAGCCCCGGTGCTCAGGGGAGAATTAAAGGTCCCGGGGCTCCGGCCTCCGCGGAGCTCTGGGCCCTTTAAATCACCGCGGGAGCCCGGCTGCCAGAGCTCCGGCAGCGCTTTAAAGGGCCCGGGGTTCACCGGAGTGGCAGGAGCACCGGCCCTTTAAATCACCGCGGGAGCCCGGCTGCCGGAGCTCCGGCAGCGCTTTAAAGGGCCCGGGGTTCACCGCAGTGGCAGGAGCACCGGCCCTTTAAATCACCGCGGGAGCCCGGCTGCCGGAGCTCCGGCAGCGCCTTAAAGGGCCCGGGGCTCCCCGCAGCGGCCAAAGCTCCGGGCCCTTTAAATCCCCGCCCGAGCCCGGCTGCCGGAGCTCCGGCGGCGCTTTAAAGGGCCCGGGGCTCCCCGCAGCAGCAGGAGCTCCGGCCCCTTAAAGAACCGCGGGAGCCCGGCTGCCAGAGCTCCGGCAGTGCTTTAAAGGGCCCGGGGCTCCCCGCAGCGGCCAAAGCTCCGGGCCCTTTAAATCCCCATCCGACCCCGGCTGCCGGAGCTCCGGCGGCGCTTTAAAGGGCCCGGGGCTCCCCGCAGCAGCAGGAGCTCCGGCCCCTTAAAGAACCGCGGGAGCCCGGCTGCCGGAGCTCCGGCAGTGCTTTAAAGGGCCCGGGGCTCCCCGCAGCGGCCAAAGCTCCGGGCCCTTTAAATCCCCGTCCGAGCCTGGCTGCCGGAGCTCCGGCAACGCTTTAAAGGGCCCGGGGCTCCCCGCAGCAGCAGGAGCTCCGGCCCCTTAAAGAACCGCGGGAGCCCGGCTGCCGGAGTTCCGGACCCTTTAAATCCCCATCCGAGCCCGGCTGCCGGAGCTCCGGCGGCACTTTAAAGGGCCCGGGGCTCCCCGCAGCGGCTGGAGCCCTGGGCCCTTTAAATCACCGCCGCAGAAGCCGGTCCAGTCCGGCACGGCGTACTGGCTCTTGCCGGTACGCTGTACCAGACCGGACCGGCTTACTTTCCCCTCTGCCGTGCCTCTGCGGGGTTTGTTGTCCATTAGAACAGGAGTCAGGACTGGTGGCTTCTCTTTCTGGCTCTGCCACCGCCTTGCTGTCTAGGCCCTTGGATAGGTCCCTTCCCTTCTCTGTAGCTCAGGCTCCTCCCCATCTGTCCAATGCGAACAGGGACAAGTCTCGAACTCTGGGCGGTCGTGAGCCTAAGTGAGATAAGGGGCGTTAAAGCCCTCTGTGAAGGAGAAAGGGGAATTTCTCAGTGTTTAGCACCAAGGAATTCTAAAGTTTGCTAAAATATCTAGTCTGCGGAAACAAGAAATGGTCGGGGCCAAATGTTTTAAGCATTGTCTTTTTAAAAGCCCATTCAGGGATGTGAGGCCCTGTCTTTTAGGTACCTGGGGTTCTTGCCAGCAGGAGAGAAGAGGTTCCTGCCTCCATTTTTGTGGCCTTAACAAACCAGATGCTGTGCCCCAGTTCTCGTCTGCGATCCCTGAAAAAGAACCTCTTCCCATCCATTAACAAGACAGGACCTATCTGTAAAAGGGGAACAAAAAGAACCCAGGGACTTACAGACTAGCCAGCCTCACTTCCATAGCTGGAGAGAGACTGGAATACATCATTAAACAATCCCTTTGTCAGCACCTACAGGATCATTTGGTTCTTAGGACTAGTGAGCATGGACTTGTCAAGAACAAATCATTCCAAAGCAATCCTAGCTCCTTCTTTGGCAGGGTTCCGGGCCTAGTGGAGGTGGGTAACCAGTAGATGTGATCTCTCTTGGTGTTTCTAAGGCTTTTGACACAGTCCCATGGGACATTCTCCCAAGCGAACGAGGGAAATGTGGTCTAGATGGAATCAGTGGAATGGGAGTGCAGAGCTGGTTGAAAGCCCAGACTCCAAGAGCCCTTCTCCATGTCTGGCTGTCCAACGGAGAGGGTGTACCTACTGGGTCCGGCAGGGATCAGTCCGGGGGCCGGTAGTAGTCAATATTTTCCTGAAGGATTTGGAAAATGGAGTGGAGAGCATGCTTCTACAATTTGCAAATGACACCAAGCACTTTGGAGCACAGGATTGGAATTCAAAACGCCCTGAACAAATTGGAGACTTGGTCTTCTTGAGCCAAACTCCATGGCTGGGCCCCTCTCTATAGACTGGGCTGAAGTGAAACTCCAGAGCCAAACACTCCTCCTCCTGGGCAGTGCGCTCCCACCTTCAATGGGCAGATGCTGCTTAGCGCTGTCAGAGCAGCTTTTGCTGGGGGCTTCTCCCAGCACTTTCCAATAGTGGGAAAGTATGAAATCCCCATTTGACTGCTGGGGACAGAGCCAGAGAGGGGGGAGCAATTTGCTCAAAGTCCCACAGGGAAAGGAAAACACCCAGCAGTGGAACCAACAGGAAACCCAGCAATGGAACTCAGGAGTCCTGACTCCCAATCCCCTGGTCCAGTCACTCCAGCGGAGCACACTCCCTCTCAAAGCAGGGGGAGCGGACGTGAGGGCCTGCTTGTAATTGCCAGCTGTGGGAGGGAGTGTGCAGCAGTGGTTAGCGAAGGGGCCTGGAAAGAAGGCCTGCTGGGTCCCATCCATTCTTCTGACACTTGGTGTGACCCTGAGCCAGTAGCTTCCCCGCCCCAGGCCTGGTTCTCATCAGTGGGGTTGGGGTCGCAGTCCCGACAGCCCAGGCGGGTTGGGAGGCTCCAGGAAGGTGTGTAAAGTGCTGGGATGTCGGGATCCCGGACGCGCTGTCACCCCCGCACTAGGGCGGTGTCCGGCACCCCCTGCTGCTGGCCGAGTTTCTCTGTCCCTTGGCAATAAGACAGACTCTTGTTTTCACAGCCAGCCGATCGCCCCGTGCCATCACCCTGCCTGCTTGCTGGGCAGGGTAACTCCTCAGGTCACCACCACCCTCTCCAGCCTGCCTTGGGCTTGGAGAGTGAGGAGAAGGGCGAGGGACGACCCTGAACATCCTCCATCCATCGCTCCATCACCAGAGCAAGTGAGTGGCATTAGGGTTCCTCGGTGGTGTCCCCTGTCTGTCCGGGGAGAGGCAGAAAGAGGGGGAGAGAATCTCTCCCAAAGGAGATTGGATTTGCAAACAGCCCCCAGGAACCCCTCGCACTCAGACCAGGGAGGGGCTTCTCCAGAGCCATCTCTAGTGTGTTTGGCCAGGTCCCAGCAATGGGGCTCCCAGCCCTTCCCTTGTGGGAGACTGTTCCCCAGGCTGAGAGTCTCTGAGCTGGGCCAGACCCGGTGAGCTGCTGAGCATGGAAATCAATGGGAACTGAGGGGGCCCTGGCCTTGCTATGCCTAGGGACTTTGAAGTGGGGAATGGTTTCCCAGAAGATGTCCGGACGCCTGGGTTCAGGGCTGGCTTTAGCAAGTGCGGGGCCCGATTCTTGGGGAGGCACTTTGGATTGCCGGCTGGGGGAGCGGGCCCCGCCGGGCTTGCCGCGCTCCGTCTGGAGGTCTGGCCGGGGTCGCGGGGCTGTCACGGTCCAGCCTGGGTCGTGGGGCTGCGGAGCTGCCGCGCTCCGGCCGGGGTCACAGGGCTGCCGTGCTCCAGCCTGGGTTGCGGGGCTACGGGGCTGCCGCGCTCCGGCCGGCGCTCTGGCCAGGGGAGCGGGGCCCCCGAAGACGACTGCCGCCGGGGTGAGTGCGCAGGGCCCTCTTAGGCGCGGGGCCCGATTCCGGGGAATCGGGCGAATCGGCCTAAAGCCGGCCCTGCCTGGGTTCTGTTCCTTCTCTAGCCTGGGCGGGGGTGGGGGGGTGTGAGTGTGGTCTGGGGTGGCAGGAGGGAGCTGCTTGTCCAAAGTGACCAGTGGTCTTTGTGACTGACCCCAGTGCTGGAAAAGGACGAGACTCCCCGGTTCTTGCAGCCCCAGGGATGATGAGGGGGAGCAGATCATGCAATGAACCCCTGCCAGTGTGTGTAGCTTGCCCTCCCTGCACCCCCGTGGGGGGAGCAGGAGCTGCTTTGGCTGGGGCAGGGATGGGGAGGGAGCAAACAGGCTGGTTAGTGAGAGGCTGCCTTGACCCCAGACTCACGCCTGCTCCCCGCTGGGTTCCAGGATGGCCAGGCTCCTGAGGATGTTCAGGAAGAAGGCTCTGCAGGTGGCCCCAGAGCCTGAGGGAAGCAGCCACCATCTTCCCCAGGAGAGGAGCGGCCCCTCCGTCCCCGCTGGCGGGGAAGGAGCTCCCGGCCGCGCCAGGAGGTGGAAGTGCCCAGCCTTCTGGCGGAAGAAACCCACTCCCGGCGCAGGCGCCGAGGTGGGAGCATCACCTACCAGGCCAAAATGGAGCTGGGCCAGGCTGCGGCTGGGCAGGCAGAACCCAGCCCAGGGGCGGAACCGGGCAGGGTGGCTCTGGGGCTTGTGGTTGTGTGGGCAGCAACGGCCCCAGGAGCCCAGCCGCAACTTCCAAGAGGGGGCAGCGCCCTGCTCGGTCAGTGAGGACCTTCCAGCCTCCCCAGGGCAGGAGGTGGAGGATCCCTCTGCCAGCCCCAGCAGCTCGGGCCGCTCCCCATCCGACAGCAGCAGCGCCTGTGACTCGGACAGCACCCTGGCCGATGGACGCTTCTGCTTTCTTCCAGGTGAGGAGTCAGGCTGGGTTCAGGGAGGAGTGAGGAGGGGGCTGTGAACACCCTGGGCCCAGGCCCTCGAGCAGCGCTATGGGGGTGGGTCTCCAGCCCAGGTGTCTGGCCTGAGCCATGTGAACCCCACCCACACTAGATGCTGCCACTTTGGTCCTTGGTGCTCCATTTTGCGGGGGGGGGGGAGGCACCTCCAAGGGAGTCCAGGACAGTGGGGGGGGTCTCTTTGCTATGGGCTCCTGAAGGAGTTGGGGGCTGACGACATCACTGAGAGGGGGGAGTGTGGGGCCCAATCTGCCCTATGTCCCGGAGGTGGGAAGGGGGCACATTGTCCCACCATGCCCCTGTCCTTCCCCCGAGTGGCAGCAGGCGTCACCCTGTCCCCTTCTCTCCCTGGTGCAGCGTCCGCCAGGGACTCCGAGGACGAGGAGGAGGAAGAAGAAGGGGTAGACTTAGTAACAGAGGAGGCTGCTCTCATGAACATCCGAGAGCAGCTCCATGGCCGAGAAAAGGTACAAACGTTCCCCAGCTGTGCTGGAACTGAGATTGTCCTGCTCCTTCCCAGCATCCCGACCCCCTGCAGAAGGTCTTGGCCCTAATGGGGACCTTTCTCCTCCATGATCTGGGACCCCCAAGATGGGGGTGTTTGTCACACACCAGCCGGGGTCTCCTCCCCCCACAGGCACTGTCCCAGTTCCTGACCCTGATTGTGGAGGAGTCGTGGGTGATTTGGACAATAGGCAGGTCCCCACTATCCCCCATTCAGGCCTAAGTCCTGCAGCTGGTGTGGCTGGGGCAGGGAGGTCCCTGGCTAACTGGCTCTCTCTCCCCTAACCCCACTCCTGGTGGGCGCAGGACGAGGCGCAGCAGCTCGAGTTCCTGCACGCCATCTACCCCGCGTGCCTCGCTGCCCAGGAGAGAGGGGAGGACACATTGGAGCCACACTGCTCGAAGGCGGCTGTGGTGGAGAGGATTGTGGTGAGTGAGACACGGCGCCCGGCAGCTGGAGGGAGGACAGAGGCATGGGAGGGGCAGGGGTCTCCCCGGCCGATGGTTGGGGGATGGCTGGTGCTGGAGGGCAGCTGAGGGCAGGGATTGCTGGGGCTGAAGATTGGGGAGAAGAGACGGGAGAACTAGTGGGCAGGAATCGGAGGAGCGGGAGGCAGCTGGGGGGATCCTGCTGGCTGTGTAATCTCCTCCTTGGGAAGTGTCAGTGAGGCCCAAATCTCACATGCTCCTTTGTCTCCTTTGGGTCTCACAGGAGCTCATTGAGGAGCTTCCTCCTGACTCTCCACCCGGCGCCGTCCTGGCCAACTCCCTCTTTGCTGTGGCCAACCTCAGGTACCGAGACCCCCTTGCCCGGTTCCCCTGACCCCGGTGCTGCTCAGGCCCAGGGCTGGGAGTCACTGCCCCTCCCACTCCCAGGTCACCTCCCAAGCCAGGGGGGCTCCTCTGGCAGAGGTGGGGGGAAGGGTCACTCCCTCGCCTGGCTGCTCTGTTCTTTTCACTCCAGTCACATTGCAATGGCTTTGGGGAGAGGCTCACTCCCAGGATCAGATACAGGAGGGGCAGCAGGGTCCAGGGAACAGGCGCTATTCCTGCCCTGCCACTGTCGGTCTGGGAAACCTTGGCCTTATCATTCCCTGGCTCAGTGCCTCAGTTTCCATTCTCGCCAGCCTCTGCCTATTTCCCTGCAGTTTCACGTCCGTGTCGGTGCCAGTCCCACCCCCGCACTGCACAGTCTAATACCGGCTCCTCTCTCTTGCCAGCACCATGACACCTGCCCTGGAGCCGGAGCTGGAGACCCACCTCCTCCAAGCCACCCTGCACGCAGTCTTCACCCTGGGCACGGAGAAGGACACCACCCAAGTCCAGGTAGATCAGCTAAATCATGGATTGAAGAACCAGCTGTCATCCTGCCTGAATCCTTGCTAATTGCCTGCAGTGGGATGTGAATGAGAGAGGCCAGGATATGTGTTTGGGGGTCTCACCAGTGCTTCCCAGAGACCCCTCTTCCCATCCTGTGGCAGGTGTAGCCCCAGTTTCCCTAAGTCTGACCCATGGTTCTCCCTTGCTTTGCAGGATCTGCATAGGCTCATAGCAGAGCTTCTGGACGCCATGCTGGAGAACCTGCTGGCAAAGACCCCAGACATTGACAAGCTCCACTACATCTTGGAGGTGAGCCCGATGAGAGGGGTGGGGGCAATTTGACCTTCACTCTTAGATCCATTTTCCAGTCTGTCCTCCTAGCTGGGCCCCCAGTGGCCGTCCTTGGTCAGGGCAGTCAGTGCAATGCAGGGTCAGGCCCTTCCTCCTTGAAGGACAGAGGAAGGAGCTGGGACTTCACCCAGAGCTCTGCCTGGTTGTGTCGAGCACTAAGCACAGGGCCGCTGGCTGGCTTGGGGAGTGAGAGTCTGAACCCCTCCTGGGAGATCCAGAAGATGGTCCTCAGAGAAGAGCCACAGCCTCATTCCTAGAGAAACAGGAGGGCCCCAGAGAATCAGCCCTTGTCTCTGACGGGCCCCGAGATTCCTGGGGGGATTGTGCTCACACTCAGTCCCTTCACCCAGCCAAGGACTTGAGAACCAGGGAGGGGGGAGGGGTCTGTCTCCTTCCTGGGGAGCTGCTCAGGAATCAGGAGTTCAGGGAGGATGGGACCAGCCCCGACACCGAGCATTGTCCCAATCTAGAGAGACAATGACAAGCTGGGGGGACATGATAGAGGTATATAAAATCATGAGTGATGTTGAGAAAGTGGATAAGGAAAAGTTATTTACTTATTCCCATAATACAAGAACTAGGGGTCACCAAAAGAAATTAATAGGCAGCAGGTTTAAAACAAATAAAAGGAAGTTCTTCTTCACGCAGCGCACAGTCAACTTGTGGAACTCCTTACCTGAGGAGGTTGTGAAGGCTAGGACTATAACAATGTTTAAAAGGGGACTGGATAAATTCATGGTGGCTAAGTCCATAAATGGCTATTAGCCAGGATGGGTAAGAATGGTGTCCCTAGCCTCTGTTCGTCAGAGGATGGAGATGGATGGCAGGAGAGAGATCACTTGATCATTGCCTGTTAGGTTCACTCCCTCTGGGGCACCTGGCATTGGCCACTGTCGGTAGACAGATACTGGGCTAGATGGACCTTTGGTCTGACCCAGTACGGCCTTTCTTATGTTCTTATGTTCTTATGTGACCTGCAGGATACAAGCATCGTCCTGGGGGCAAGAGTCCCCTTCTAAAGCTCTGCGGTCAATGAATCTGATATTCCACCCCCACCGCATACAATGTCTCAGCCCCCTGGGGATGGAGAGGGGCCATTAGCACAACACATGCACCCCCCCATCAATCCTGAGCTGCCTCCTTTCCCCACAGCACATTAACTACTGGACCGGGTCCAGGGTGCCACAAGAGAGAGCCAGGGCCATCAGGAGCAGCGCGGCCCTGCTCACGTCCGTCATCACCCTCCCTGACTTTGACGTAAGTGGCCTGTGAGCCCAGCTTCCTGACTCCAGGCGTAGGGGGGCTGGCTCCCACGGGCTGGAGGAGCTGCTGCTGCAGGGGCTGTGGGCTAGGAGTGGTCCTCTTGGGGAGGCAGAGTCAGAGCAGAGAATGAGCCTGGCTTGAGTCAAGTTCTTCTTGTCCTGGTTAAGTGGCAACTCTCACTTGTAAGGGGAGCATGCTCCAGGTTCTTGCCTTCTTGTCATCCTGGAGCAGCTGGGGAAGCAAATCCTCATGGAGGGCCCTGCCCGCATCCCTGTTCTCCGGGCTCCCTTGCGGGCAGAGAGAATTAAGGATCCAGCTCTAGCTCCTATCCTCTAGCATCTCCTGCAGAGGGGCTGAGGGGAAGGAGAGTCCTGGCCCAGGCGGGGACTGGGAGCTGACAGGAAAATGCTGATGGAGTCCCCTCTCCCTCTCCCTTCCATTAGAACTCAGCCGAATTCCCCAAGATGGGCCACCACGTGGCACAGCTGGCTCTGTCCATCAGTGACCCAGACCAGGACGTCAGCCAGCAGGCCAGGGAGGGGGTTTACCGGCTCTACCAGCTCCTGCTGCGCCAGAGGGGTAAGGAACCCGGCTGGGAACTGGCACCCGCTAGACGAGTGAGACTGGGACCCCAGCCAATTTCTCTCCGAGTGACCCCGGCTGGCGGATAAGTCTCTCTCGATCTCTTTCTGTGTTCTCCACCACCCCCGCAGTTCTGTTGGGCTCTGCCCACTGTGCAGCCACCAATGGGATTGGAAGGACACAAGCCCTGCAACCCGAATGACAAAGGTGTGTGTGTCTCTCTCTTTCCCAGGGCTGAACATCCATGAGGTCGAAGACCTTTGGTGCTGGGACTGGCACCAGGACAGCAGGCTCCTGGGCTACAAGAACACAGCCAGGGTCGGGGAGGTAAGGACACTCTGCCAGGGCATGGCACAGCTCTGCAGGGCAGGTGGCTGCCTCCTGGAGCCACGCGACGGAGTGGCCGTTCTAGGCCAGGATTTGGAGCCTGATTCTGGGCAATCTGCTGAAGCCTCACATCTGCTTGGTTTCAGGTCTTTGGCAAATTCTTCTGCGAGGGGCAGAGAAGATTCTTCCTGCAGACAGCAGTGCTGGCCATGCACGACCCCCTGCTGCGTGTCAGCCAGGCTGGGCTGCTCCTCACTTACTCCCTCCTGGGGCAAGCCCAGCAGCTGATGGGGAACAAGGTGAGCAGCTGCATTAGACTCAGGAGATTGGGGCGGGGCCCAGGCCTCATTCCCATCCTCTGGCCATTCGCCGGCCTGGCAGCAAGGCGACTGGTGGGGAATGAGAGGGAGAGCAGCTGCTCCTGGGAAGGGAGATGAATTCACCTCCATGAGCAGGAGGGAACCAGCTTGTCCCCGGAGCAGTTCCAGCCCAGCTCTTTAGCAAGGCTAATGAATGACAAGCATTGCCTCAGCACGGACTTCTGTTCTTGGGAAGGGCAGCAGAGTCCTCTACGTGCCCTCTGCGAGCCTCTCCTGTCACCCGCGCCACCACCCAGAGTTGTTCCCGTCACTGGCAGCCTGGGAGGCCAAGGACTGAGGGGTGATGGCGACTGACCGGGCAGTTCTGAGGCACATGGGCGGGGGAAGCTCGTCCTGCTGCCGGCAGGGCTGGACTCGCTCTAGAGAGAACGGGAGGATTCAGTCAGCATGGGTTGCTGATCTGCCCCATTCACCAGGGCTGCCATCCTGTGGCTTCAGCCTCAGTGGCTGGGATGACTTGGGGAAAGGTCTCAAGCTCCCCACATCCCACTTCACTGCTGCCAGAATCCCTCTGCCCCGCCCCCGCTAAAGCCCCCTCCCTGCCCAACCTGGGTGGGGGTGGAGGAGAATGGTCGGAGAACTTGAGCTGTGGATTGGCGGTGGAATAGATGTCAGGGGCACTGGGTGGGAGGTGTCAGGAGCTCCCCCTACAAGGAGGGGGGTTGGCACTGGAGGTCCCTAGAAAGACTCCATTCTGGGGGTCAGGAGGGGGACTCCATCCCTCAGAGGTGCGCGGGTGCTGGGTGAAAATGCTGCTGGTCCCAGGTGCCCTTAATTCCCCCTGATACCGCGGGGCCTCTGAGTCTCTGACAGTCTCTGAGTCTCGTTCCCTTGCAGCAGGAGGACGTCACGGCCAACATAACGAACCAACTTTACATCATCCGGCACTTGCGCCAAGTGCCGGAGGCGCTGCAGGAGTTCTGCCTCCAAGGCCACCAGCAACTCCCGCTCCCTCTAAACGGGGAGTGTAGTGAGACTGAGTGGCCTCCCTCCGAGCAGGAGAGCGAGGGCACCTCTACACGCCCCTTGGAGGGCGGAGACTATATCGCCCCACCTCCCTCGCCTGTTGGACTGTTTGTTTCCCGGCCACCGGGGCCTCTGGTGGACTCCCTTGAGACTGAGTGGCCTCCCTCCGAGCAGGAATCCCCTACACGCCCCTTGGAGGGCGGAGCCTATAGCGCCCCGCCCCCCTCGCCGTAAGGACCGGGGCGTGGGGCCGGAAATATAAAAGGCCGGCCCTGCACCACAGTTGGGGGACAGCCTGCAACAGAGGAGGACACTTGGCCTGTTCTCCAGGGGCCCCTAACCCTAACCCTAAGCCCAGGCATGGACGAGGACTGGCCCGGAGTACCCACTGCGGTTTACCCCAAGGAGCCGGAAGAGGCCTGGAGGCCAGAGGTACCAAACCCCGGGGAGGCAGGAAGTAGCCCAGGGGCAGCCCGGGAGCTGCTGGCTGCAGAGCCCGGCGCGACTCAGTCGGCGTGTTGCGGCTGGATCCCCGCCGACGCAGGGGCAACCAATCCTGCCCCTGCCAGCGCCTTGGGCTGGGACGCGGGGGAGGAGGGTGGGACCGCGTCCCCCTGCCACCCCACCCCGGGTGGCTGACCCCCTACACGGTGCAAGGAGGCTGTAGCCCAGGACAGGAACTCTTTGTTGGCTGGCCACCGGGGCCCCGCCCAGGCTAGAGCCAGCCCTATCAAGTCTGTCTGTTTGCTGGCTGCCAGGGTTCCACCCAGGCCAGGGCCCGCCCTGGAAGTTTGGTTGTTTGTGGGGTGCTTGGGCCCCGCCCAGGCCTGAGCCACCCCCGATACACTGTGTTGAGGGGCTGACCACTTGAGCGACCTCAGCCCAGCAGCGGCGGCTCTACCATTTTTGCCGCCCCAAGCTAAAAAACCCCAAAAAAACAATGCTCGGACTGCCAAAGCGAGCAAAAAGAAAACCAAAAAAACCCCAACCACTTGGACTGCTGCCACCCGAACTGCCGAAGCAGAAAAAACCACAACAACAACACTCGGACTGCTGCCGCCCGAACTGCCGAAGTGCCAAAAACAAAAAAGTCGCCCGGCCTGTGCTGCCCCAAGAATGGACGGAATGCCGCCCCAGGCATGTGCTTCCTCCGCTGGGGCCTGGAGCCGGCCCCGCAGCCTGGTTGGGACAGCTGATCGCTGAGGTGGGGCGGCTGCTCCACCCCCATGCAAGAGGGCGCTAGAGTAGGCCAGAGCGGCTGCACAGGCTGGCAGCCAATCAGAGAAGGGCCAACTGAGAGCCAATCAGGGACGAGATTAGAGCCAGCCAATCAGGGCTAAGCTAGGCCCTATATAAAGGCTGCCCAGGCCAGCAGCAGGCAGTCTGTCCCAGAACTTCATGGGGGAAGGTCTGTCTCCAGAGCAGGAGACCAGCACCTCGGGCTGGGCAGTACTGCACCTGGCCATCCGATGGCCGAGACAAATTGTAACCGGCCCTTGAGACAAGGGGCTAGACTTTGGGGGTTGCGGTTGGCCCCCGAGGCAGGTGCAAGGACTGTTGCTAACCCCCGCCCCCTGGAATGGGGGGAGGATGGACTAGTGGGCACTGCAGGAGGGGCAGTGGCCTGAAGGACACAGTCAAGCGGTGAGCAACGCGGGTCCAGATGCCAACGGAGGACAAGAGACGGATGGGACGCTGCCAGCAGAGGGCGTTCCCCATGGACTGAGCTAATTCCCGGAGTGACCAGCGGGAGGCGCCATGGTGGTGAGTCCCAACCCTGTCAAAACCGCCCAGCCCTATTGTGGGCCCACTGCTACCCTGCAGACTCTGGTCCGGACCAGACTGGGCCAGCTGGAGTGGCCTCCCTCTGAGTGGGAGAGCGAGAAGGAGAGCTAGTGGAAGGGGAAATGGAGCCCCCTGGCACTCACAGAAACTCTCTCCCCTCTCTATGGAGCAGGGTTCTTCCCTCTGCCCCCCAAATTCCTTCATAGGGGGCAGGACCTCTTTCCCTTGCACCCACTCCCCTCCCCCCTTTCCTTGGTCTACCCCCCTCCCATTCCCGCTGCGCCCAGGCAGAGCTCTCCCTGCCCCATGTGGTGCAGAAAGGCCCTTGTGTCAGGGCCACAGCCCCACTGGAACTCGGAAACTCCACTTTTGAGGAGGTGGGGGTGGGACAGAGGCTCAGGGCTAGCTTCATCTCCTGCCCTTTATTCTCCCCTTGGCCCTTCTATGGGGTCTCTAGGTGTGACAGGAATAGGAGCCTCCTTCCCAGCTGTCTTCCAGGCCCTGGGATCTGGCACAGCCTCCCAGACGGGCACATCCTGTAGCTGAGCCACGTCAGGGAGCAGTGGAGACAGGTCACCTCGTCCCATCCAAGCAAGCAATGCTGGCTCTCAAAGAGACTTAGCTGGAAGACCCCAGTCCCTCATGGAGGTAAGAGCCATTTACTCCTTGGGACGTGTGGGTCTCTTGGGGGAGAAATGGCATCCCCGATGCATAGCCTGTCTGGGAGCTTCCCCGGTCCCTGGCTCCCAGTTCTGGGACAGAGCCTTCGCCAACATCCTACCACCCTAGTTTTGTTCCTAGGAAGGGGCTCTCCAGAGACGTCCTCGAACCTGGACTCCTGAGAGCATTTCTGGCAGGAGACTCCAGCCCCTGGGGCATGAAGAGAGCATCGGGTAGTCTTGATCACCTGGCATCTCCGGTCTCCAGCTCCACTTCCCGCAGCAGTGGGGTTTCTCCAGCCCCCTCACCACACCTGTCAGCCTCTGAATGTCACAGTCACCAGAACGAGCAAACTCCAGTTCCCGGCAGTGGGGCCTGTGTGTCCTCAGTCCCTCTGGAAACCAGGTCTGAAATGGGGAGCAAGGACCCCAGGCCACGAACAGTCGGAGTGGGCAGAGCAGGCCTGTAACAGGGTGCTTTCCCCTGGGCTGCACAGCCTGGGGCCTAGCCAAGCTGATTCTAGACTGAGCCCTAACTGAGAGGCAAAAGGAGAGGCCAGCCCCTCGCACCTCCGCTCCCCCTGGAGCGTCGCTAAACTATCAAAAATGAATCCAGTGGAGTCACATCTTACGCGGGGGTTAGGTTCTAAGGTCAGCGCATGTCAGGGTTCCTTCCCCACTCTCAGTGGCGCTTGGCTTTAGCTGCTGGGCCTGTGAGCCTAGACCAGGGGTCTCAAACTCAAATGACCATGAGGGCCACCTGAGGACTAGTTCATTGGCCCGAGGGCCGCATCGCTGACATCCCCCCTCGCTGTCCCCGGCCCTGCCCCCAGAGGGGGCAGGAGGGGTGTGGCGGGGGCTCAGGGCGGGAGTTGAGGTGCAGGGGGCTCAGGGCAGGGAGTTGGAGAGGTGAGGCAGGGGGTCGGGGTGCAGTAGGGGGCTCTGGGCAGGGGGTTGGGGTGTGGGGTGCAGCAGGGGGCTCAGGATAGGGAGTTGGGGTGCAGGGTGCAGGAGGGAGTGTGAGGTGTGGCAGAGGGTTGGGGTTCAGACAGGGGGCTCAGGGCAGGTTAGTGTGTAGAAGGGGTGGGGGATGCAGCAGGGGGCTCAGGGCAGGGAGTTGGGGTGCAGGAAGGATGTGGGATGCGGCAGGGGGCTGAGGGCAGGAAGTTGGGGTACAGAAGGGGGCTCAGGATAGGAAGTTGGGGTGCAGGAAGGATGTGGGATGCGGCAGGGGGCTGAGGGCAGGAAGTTGGGGTGCAGCAGGGGGTTGAGGTGCAGGCAGGAGGCTCAGGGCAGGAGGTTGGGGGGTGGGGTGCAGGAGGGAGTGTGAGGTGTGGCAGGGGGTTGGGGTGTGGGGTGCAGGAGGGAGTGTGAGGTGTGGCAGGGGGTTGGGGGGTGGGGTGCAGGAGGGAGTGCGAGGTGTGGCAGGGGGTGTGGGGTGCAGGAGGGAGTGCGAGGTGTGGCAGGGGGTTGGGGGGTGGGGTGCAGGAGGGAGTGTGAGGTGTGGCAGGGGGTTGGGGTGCAGGACGGCATTGGGTTCTGGCCCGGAGCCGCTTCCCTAGAGAAATAGCCCCGCAGGCCGCGTGTTTCAGACCCCTGGCCTAGACAGAGCAGTCAGGTATTTCCATCAGCCTGCTCAATGGCAAATGCAGCCACCCAAAGAAGTGAAGAAGAATGGAAGTGAAAGAGTAAAGCTGGACCGTCCGCTGAGCTGCTGCAATCAAGTGAGCAGAGCCGGGGAGAGAAGAGGGAGAACGTGAAGGTGGCTGGCGGCAGTAGGGAGGAGAAGCAGTTTGGGAGCCGGGAGAGGAGAAATAAATCGTTAATGACAAATGCTGCCGGCTTTCTCTTGGGTGGTGAAGGGTTGACAAGGGGTCTCTTTACTATCACGCTAAACTTTAAAATAGCTGTGTATGATGGGAGGGGGGGGTGTCTATAAAGGTAAGAGGTCACTCTAGGGGCTTGAAGTCCCAGATTCTTGGGCTATTGCCTCCTTCCACCAGCTGATCTCAACCCAGCAACTCCCTCAGATGGTAGCAGTAGTGAGCTCTTGTCCTCCTTTTCTGGACAAGCACCAGAAGAAGGACACGATACATGTGGCGAAGGCAATAGAGCTCCGAGTGCCTTGTGCACATTGGGTCCAACATGCAGTAATACTCAGCAGCATCCTCGGGTCTAAGGTTAGTTATATGCAAGTACAAGAAGTTGTTGGGATTGTCCCTGGAGATGGTGAATCGGCCTTTCACTGAAGCAGCGTAATTTTTTGTATCTCTGGCCCAATAGCTAATGGTTGATGCCCTTTCCAGGTGTGTTTCCGTACCAGGTCATCCTATAATCACCAAAACTGAATCCGGAGGTTTTGCAGGAGATCTGGAGAGAGTCCCTGAGCATTTTAACTTCTCCACCAGATGCCACAAATTCTAATTTTGACTGGTGTCATAGAGTGTGGGGGAGTCAGGGTCCTGCATCCCTCTTCCTGGGATTCACCGTGACTCTCAGCCAGCCAGTAAAACGGAAGGTTTATTGGACAATAGGAACGCAGTCTAAAACAGAGCTTGTAGGTACAACCAGGACCGCTCAGTCAAGTCCTTCTGGGAGGCAGGGAACTTAGACCCCAGCCTTGGGTTCCCTGCGTTCCACCACCCAGCACCAAACTGAAACCAAAAACCCCTCCAGCAGGCTCTCTCCCCCTCCTTCCCTCCACCTCTCCCTTTGTCCAGTTTCCCGGGCAAAGGTGTCGCCTAGCCCCAGGACCTGGATAGAAAAAAAGAGACATGGAGACTTCTATAATAATACTTGGGCATCTCCCATGTCTGCAATACTGACCCATAATATCATCTCTCTGATTCTCAGGAGCGTTCTTTTGGGAATTTGCTGTTAATTGCACACACAGGGGATGCAGGTTGTCTAGATCAGGGGAATCAATTATTTTTTGTCAGGGTCCAGATTTCTTGGTCAAGGTCCAGACTCCAGAGAAAATAATAATTATTATAATAATTAATAATAAATAAGTAAATAAAAAGATTTCAAGTCCATTCAAAAGTATCTGGCAGTCCGCCTTTGGCTTGCAGCCCACCTATTGACTACTCCTGGGCTTGATTGTCTCTCCAAGAGCTGCAGAGTCCGGCAAATCATGGGCTTTAAACAAGCAATTCAGTTATGGATTTTGCACATGTTCTCTTTTATAAAAGTTAGATGAACTCCAGCCCAGAATAACCACCATTTTATACACCACAGTTTGGTGTTGCTTGACTGAGGGGAAAAAATAATAATATTCATGGAATTAACAACAGCTGGGCTCATTTTCACAGGGGCTGACTATGCTGAATCCTGGTCCCATTCCCTTTTTCTTTTCTTTTCTTTTCTTTTCTTTTCTTTTCTTTTCTTTTCTTTTCTTTTCTTTTCTTCTTTTTATTTTTGGTCTGTTCAAGATGTAAGCTACTTGGGACAAGGACTGTCTCTTCCTATGGGTCACACGGTGATCTTTTTACATTTGGTAATACTTTATCCCCAAAGTAGCCACATTCCTACAATGGAACTATTCAACCTGATTAAGGATATTGCAGTCTGGTCCTATATGGTTTTTATTAACAGCACAAAACACAAGTACTAGTATATATTATTTATATTATAATACCACCTAGATAGATAGATAGATAAACAAGGTAGGTGAGGTAATATCTTTTAATAGACCAATTTCTGTTGGTGAGAAAGACAAACTTTCAAGCTACACCGAGCTCGTCCTCAGGTCTGTTAGCTCAAAAACTTGTCTTGCTCACCAACAGAAGTTGGTCCAATAAAAGATGTTGCCTCACCCACCTTGTCTCTCTAATATCTGGGGACAGACAGGGCTCCAATAACACTGCATACAACCTAGATAGATAGACGGACGCATGAATGCACAGGGCACATCCAGCATGTCAGAAACACCCAATCCTTGTGCCCTGTTCAAGAAAAACATAAAACAATTTATATTCTTTTTGATCACACCCCCAGCCCATGTTGGAAAATGGAGACACCCCCACCCACACACACCTTGCAAGATCTCCTTTTGCCCCATCAAAAAGCACAGATAAGCGCCTTTGGTGGGAGTCCTAACAAACCCTGCTGAGATGCTTGGATTTTGGTGTTCCCTGGGGTTTTGGGGTAGGGGTGTGGGGGAACTGGGGCACCTCAAGGGTACAGGAAAGAGCTGGTGCCAGGGGGAAAGGAAAAGTTTCTTGGTATTCAGTTCCAGAGAAAGAAAGTGGATGGAAGCAGGTAACCCTGTACTATTGTTAACACAGAGTGGATAGACTCCGCCTGTTTCTGTCAGGGTTTTCTAGCATTCAGGCCTTTGGCTTCCTCAGCAGAAATCTGCTCCCCCAACCACAAGTCACGGTTCTTGTCGGAGCTCCCACTGCCTTCTGCACACCGTGTCCCACGTGCAGTAATACTCAGCAGCGTCCTCCAGTCTCAGCTCAGTCATATGCAAATACAACACGTTCCAGTAATTGTCTCTGGAGATGGTGAATCGCCCTTTCACAGACTCAGAGTAATATATTGTATCCCCGTCTTTGCTAATTGTGGCAACCCACTGCAGTCCCTTCCCAGGTGCGTGTCTAACCCAGGACAACCAGGTGCCACCAAAGTTGAATCCGGAGGTTTTGCAGGAGATCCGGAGAGAGTCCCCGAGCATTTTAATTTTTCCACCGGATGCCACAAACTCATAGTTTGTGTGGACTCCTGGGTGGAAAAAACAGACAGTAAGACTCATAAATAAAAGAACCGCCAACATCTTTAGCAATTAAATTACCTTTGAAAGCGAATAGAATGGATGCGAAGCTGAGCCAGTGTTTCATCTTTCTGATTCTGGGGAGAGGTCCCAGGGGGTTGGCTGGTAACTGCACGGACCCAGGGGGCTGTGGTTGTGTCTCCGAGAGCTGCAGGGTCAGGGGACTAGCCAGCGCTAAGCAGGAAATGAACTCCAGCCCAGAGTGAGCTGAGTTTCAGAGACTGGTTTTCATGCTGCTTAGCTCTTTGGTGGAAAGTACTAAGAACAGATCTAATAACAGGTGTGTACCAAAACTCTGCCCACTTTGGTCTGTGCTGTTGCCAATTCCACCTCCCTTTTCCTGCCTTGTCTACTTAGACTATAAGCTCTTCAGGGCAGGGGCTGTCTCTGACTCTGTCTGTGCAGCTCCCAACACAATGGGACCCGGATCTCAGTTACTCACTGGGTATGTTCAGTGCCCAGCACCGTCAGGCACCGTTCTCTAGGTAGGACCATAATAGACATGATAAATAACGGCATTCTCATTCTGGATTTCTTACTCAGTCTTCCTGGGCTGAAAACTCTTTGGGGAATAGAGTGCCGCATTTTTCTGGGCAGAAAAGCCCTGACTAGAACCAGAAAGAGGGTGGGATTTTAAAAAATGCTTCTTGGATTTAGAAGCACAGTTTCTATTCCGAGTCGATGGGATTTGCACTCCTAAATCCCCAGTGTGCTTCTGAAACTGTTTGGCTCTTGGCAAGCTTCTCCAGCTCCTTTGTGCTAAGGCACTTCACACCTGCCTAGAGCGGGGTGGGGGTTGGGCTTTCAGTTTTGTGACTAGTTTATTCTCCAAAATACACAGTTTTGAGTCAATCAAATTTGTTCATGAATATGGGTCAAATTCAGCAACTAGTTTCAGCCAAAATAAAGGGGGGAGGGGAGGTTGGCATTTTTTAAACAAAATGTTTTGACTTTTTGTGTCAGAATGGTGTTAGGTAGATTTAACTATTTTAAAAAGTTAAAGACACCCACAAATGAACTGAAATGTTTCAGGTCAAAAAAATTGTTGTATTCAACCCAAAACAAAATGTTTTCATTTTGGCGAGAAAAACTGTCATTTCCACTCAATGCAAAATGAAACTTTTTTGTTATTATTTTTCAAAGAAGCACTGAACCAAAAAAATCAGTTATTTGCCCAGCTTCGGTTCTGACTTTGCTGCACCCAAATGGTTTTTTTTTTAATATCCATGAACCTTTTTATTTAATTAATTTCCTTCCGTTAATTACACAGTTTGCATAGCCTCATTTTACAAGGGCCAATGAGCGCTCAGAACACTCTTAGGGCTTGGCTACACTTGCGAGTTGCAGCGCTGTAAAGCCGCCCCCAGCGCTGTACCTCACTCCCCGTCCACACTGGCAAGGCACGTACAGCGCTGTATCTCCCTGGCTGCGTCGCTGCTGGTACTCCACCTCCCAGAGAGGAATAAGAGATGCAGCGGAGTGGCTACAACTCCGGGTGTCAGTGTGAACGAGGAGTTAACTTGCTGCGCTGTGATAAGCCCCTTATCAAGTGGCCCCTCGTCTCATTGTTGTGATCAGCTCCAGGAATGCGGAAGTGCCTTTCAAAGCTCCGTACCAGAGAGAAAAAGGAAACATTTTGCTGTTTGCTTTGAGTGAGTGAATGAGAAGCGGAGGGGGGGGGCAGGGGGGTCGGAACTTGCAAGGCAGCGTGCTGACAGCGTGCTCAGCACCCCAAAAACCCCTCTCTCTCACCCCACACTCCCTGTCACACTCCACCCCCCCCTTTTGAAAAGCACGTTGCAGCCACATGAACGCTGGGATAGCTGCCCATAATGCACGGCTCCCAATGCACCTGCAAACGCTGCAAATGTGGCCACGCCAGTGCGCTGGCAGCTGTCAGTGTGGACAGACTGCAGCGCTTTCCCTAGTGCGCTCTCCGAAGGCGGGTTTAACCCAGCGCTGTACAGCTGCAAGTGTAGCCAGACCCTGAGGCCTTGGCTACACTTGCCGATGTACAGCGCTGTGAGTTAAACCTGACTTCGTGCAGCTGAGTAGGGAAAGCGCTGCAGTCTGTCCACACTGACAGCTGCCCAGCGCACTGGCGTGGCCACATTTGCGGCAATTGCAGCGCTGTTGGGAGCGGTGCATTATGGGCAGCTATCCCACAGAGCACCTTTTCCCATTCCGGCGCCGTGGGTTGTGGGAAGGGGGCGTGGGTGCGGAGCATTCTGGGTCCTGTCCCAACGCCCCGTGATGCATCGCTTCGCATCCCAGAAATCCCTTTGTTTCCGTCCACCTTTGGCGCCATCTTTCAACGGTTTCTGTGCAGCGCGATCTGTCTGCGGGAAATGGAGCCCGAACTGCTGAGGCGTATGCTGACGAGTCTCGCCAGCACGTCACGTTTGGCTGTCGAACTATTCCTTAAGATCCAAAGTGACAGTGAGAGTGAGGAGTCCGACGATGCTATCGAGCCGCGTAACGCGTACGACTCGAAATTGCTTGTGGCATTCACGGACATGCTCAGCACCGTGGAACGCCGCTTTTGGGCTCGGGAAACAAGCACCGAGTGGTGGGATCACATCGTCATGGAAGTCTGGGATGATGAGCAGTGGCTGCAGAACTTTCGAATGAGAAAAGCCACTTTCATGGGACTGTGTGAGGAGCTCGCCCCCACCTTGCAGCGCAAGGACACGAGATTGAGAGCTGCCCTGCCAGTGGAGAAGCGGGTGGTTATTGCAATCTGGAAGCTGGCAACTCCAGACAGCTACCGGTCGGTCGCAAACCAGTTTGGAGTGGGAAAGTCGACCGTTGGAATCGTGTTGATGGAAGTTTGCAAGGCCATTAATCGCATCCTACTCAGAAGAACCGTGACTCTGGGTAATGTGCAGGAAATAGTGGATGGCTTTGCACAAATGGGGTTCCCTAACTGTGGAGGGGTGATAGATGGGGCACACATTCCTATTCTGGCACCACCCCATCTAGGATCCGAGTACGTTAATCGGAAGGGGTATTTCTCTATGGTTCTCCAGGCGCTTGTGGATCACCGTGGGCGTTTCATTGACATTAACACAGGCTGGCCCGGAAAGGTGCATGACGCACGCATCTTTCGGAACACTTGGCTGTTCAGGAAGATGCAGGCCGGGACTTTTTTCCCAGAGCGGAAGATCATGGTAGGGGAAGTCGAAATGCCCATTGTGATTCTTGGAGATCCTGCTTACCCGTTAATGCCGTGGCTCATGAAACCCTACACAGGGAGCCTTGACAGCAGCAGGGAACGGTTCAACTACAGGCTGAGCCGGTGCTGAATGATTGTGGAGTGTGCCTTTGGCCGTTTAAAGGCCCGCTGGCGATCTCTGTATGGGAAACTGGACTTGGCCGAAAACAGCATCCCCGCGGTTATATCCGCGTGCTGTGCCCTCCATAATATTTGTGAAGGGAAGGGTGAAAGCTTCACTCAGGCATGGACCTCCGAGGTTCAACACCTGGAGGCTGAATTTTCACAGCCAGAGAGCAGGGCTATTACAGGGGCCCAGCACAGGGCAGCAAGGATTAGGGATGCCTTGAGGGAGCAATTTGAGGCTGAAAACCAGCAGTGATATCTGGTGCCCTGCACGGGAGTGAAGTGCAGTAGTTCCAATCTTTGGGAATCCGTGTTTGCTAAGCAGACAAGCAGACTTGCAGTGCCTGTTTATTTCCTGGGCTAAGGAGTCTTTTACTTTATGCAATAATAAAGAATGTTTTCAAAGCCAAAAAATCCATTTATTGAAAAGAAAAAAAAAATATTTATTGAAAAGAAACAAGGTGGTGGAGTGGGGAACGGTACAATCACAGATTTGTATATGTCCTGTCTGGTGTGCTGTGCAGTGAGTGCTGCACTTCAGGACAGCTATACTGCATGGTGATGGGGGTTGAGTGCAGAGGGTAAGGGTCGTGGTTTTCAGGGCTGGGTGGTGAAGATACTGGTGTTGGAGGCAGCGGGTGGCGTGAAGAACACGGAAGTTGGGGAAAGTGGGTTGGAGGTGACAGTGGGGCACAACGGAAAGAGTTTTGGGACAAGGGCTGTGGGGGGGGGTGGCGTTTGCGTTTGCGGTACTGCTCCTCTTTCTGCATGGCTACCAGCTCCTGGATAGCGTCTGCTTGGCGCTCCAGGATGCTTATGACCCTATCAGTGCTTTGCCGCCGGTGCGCGGTGCTTTGCCGCCGGTGCGCTGCGTTTTCCTGGCGGATCCTGCTTTCTCTCTCCCTCCAGTTCTGTGCTTTCTCATTCTCTTTAATAGATTGCCGCATCACTTCTTGCAGCATGTCGTCTTTGCTTTTTCGCGGTCTCTTCCTGAGTCTTTGCAGTCTCTGAGCAGGCGATAAAAGGGACGGCTGAGGTCTCAAGGTTGATGCAGCTGTATAGGCAAAATGCAACATTTAACAGAGGCAGCATTGTTTATACCAGACAGAGTAATGATTCCCCCCGCACTTAAGGAGTAGAAAACACACAGGGTCTACACAATAGCATAATTTTCCCCTCCGAAACAGAGCACACATATCCCACGGGAGCCTCAAAATGGTGAGTAAGGGGGACTGATTGTTTCAGGGCTGCACTGTCCTCTGGGTTTCTGTGTCTTGGGGAGAGCCAACAGCTTCAGGGGGCACCTACACTGAACACTGTCCCAACATTTTCCACAGGAGTTCGTCCTGGACGATATCTCGCTGCTGAGGGTGACCTGGGAAGCAAGGGAGGGTATTCTACTGCAATGCGGCTTCCGCCCTGGCCCATATGCAGCTTGTCTGTGTGCAGCAATGGTCCCCCCGCCCCTCGCGGCACAATGGCGTGGACACGTTAGCCTGGCTGGGACAAGGACCACGGTGGCTCTCCCGATAAACCTGCGCAAGCGTATTGCACATGTTCTGGATGAGACATTCGAGGAGATTACCGCAATGTGATAAACCACATCAATGCACTATTCCGCATCTAGGCATGCATGCCTAACCCTCCTCTCCCAAAGAGCCCGCACCGAAAAAATTCCTTCCCGAAAAAAACCCGCTTACCGGGAACCTGCTCTTCTGTTTGTCCTCCACCAAGTACCGGCCGCTGCGACTGGCTACCTTCCTCCTGGCTCGAGAAGAGCTCCTGGCTGCATGGCTCTAGGGATTCCGGGGTGTCTCCATCCGGCCCACCACCATCACTCTCGTTTTCCTCCTTCTCCTCCTCCTCCTCCTCCTCTTCCTCCTCCCCCCCACACCAGCTCTGAAGTGTCCATGGTGGTGCTCGGAGTGGAGGTGGGGTTAACCCCAAGTATCGCATCCAGCTCTTTGTAGAATCGGCAGGTCGCGGGGGGAGCACCCAAGCGGCCGTTTGCGTCGCAGGCTTTGCAGTAGGCACTCCGCAGCTCCTTCACTTTAATCCTGCACTGCAGGGGGTCCCGGTCATGGCCCCTTTCCATCATGTCCTTTGATACCTTCCCGAAGGTATCGTAATTCCTACGGTTGGAGCGCACCTGGGACTGGACAGCTTCCTCCCCCCAAACACTGATGAGGTCCAGCAACTCGCCATTGCTCCATGCTGGGGCTCGCTTGGCGTGTGGAGGCATGGTCACCTGGAAAGATTCGCTGAGAGCACTCCACACCACGCCGGGCTGAGCAAACAGGAAGGGGATTTTTAAAATTCCCGGGGAATGTAAAGGGTCAGTCACATGGTTGGTTACCTGAGGCCAGGGCAGTAGAGTTTGAACTGATGACCAGAGTGGCTAGAACAGGCATTGTGGGATACTGCCGAATAATTCTGGAGGCCAGTCACAGCGCATTGGGTGGCCACACTGGCGCCGCAGCGCTGCAGCGGCAGCGCAATACTCGCTATTCCTCTCAGAGAGGTGGAGTACATGCAGCGCTGCAACCACGGAGATACAGCGCTGCAAATGCCTTGCCAGTGTGGACGGGGAGTGAGTTACAGCGCTGGGGGTGGCTTTACAGCGCTGTAACTCGCAAGTGTAGCCAAGGCCTGAGTTTCATGGACTCTGGTTTAGAGAGAAAAAGCATCATTTTATTCATGTAGTAGAAGGAAAAACGAACACATTTCTTTATATTCATTTTTTGAAATAGTCTCCAAATCCCATTCCCTCACTCCCACCTTTGCCCCACATCTAGTTCCTGCAGTGTGCAGCCAGACTGGTATGTCCTAAAAGAGAAAGGCCCTGTAGCCTATTCACTCACCCCAGCCAATCTCTCTGACCTGGGACGAAATCAGAACCAACACCCCGAGCCGGGAAAGGTCTTGTATTTCATTCCCCACCCCCGGAGCCAGCCAATCTCCCTGCCTTGGCGCTAGATCAGAGCTGACGCCCCCTAGAGAGGAAAGACCCATATTCCATTCCCTGCCCACCCGAACCAGTCTCTCCCACAACACGGAGCTGGATGGGAGCTAGCACCTCTGGAGAGAGAAGCCTCTCTGCCATTTATAGGTTCTTTTTATAGGTTAAAATCATTCAATATTGTTAAAAGAAACAACTCTTGTTGTGCAACATTTTTTAATTGTGTAAGCAACATG
The DNA here is from genome assembly GCF_028017835.1 of Emys orbicularis. Classification (NCBI taxonomy): domain Eukaryota; kingdom Metazoa; phylum Chordata; order Testudines; family Emydidae; genus Emys; species Emys orbicularis. The sequence goes on along the minus strand of NC_088694.1, from coordinate 55,799,648 downwards.
CGCCGAAACACAAAACATTGCTAAAAATAGGCAAGGCAAATACATGAATGCAAAAAAATCAGATGACATTAAAAAAAATCATCTTTCAAAGTCAACTCTTTCAAAAAGTCTTGTACAATCAGTATAATTTAGCTGGCAAACATCCTATTCTAGCCTAAGAAACATGGTAAGTTTGCACTAAAGATAGGGGTTTATTTTCAAGGGGCAGGGAAAGTTTTGAGGGAATACAAAATAAAGTTTAAAATAGAAACTCTCCTCCAGTCTTAACTCTGAAGTCACTATTGTAACTTTACAATTCTTTGCGCAGTTACCAAAATTAGCTTGTTAAAAATCGATTCATAGCAACAATAAATGCAGACTAATTGTCAGTATCAAAAGCAGTGTATATAATTAATATAAACAAAGATGACAGAAATTTTGCTTTATTTCTCAGGTCCTTCCTCGCTCCTTCTTGCAACCTAGAATAACAACAATGACATTGCTATTAATTATTGTGTTCATTTATTTTATTACAGCACAATTATCTGGTCTTTTCCACGTGGCAAACCCAATTACATAGTCATCATACAGGTGCTGAAGTTATAGTGACATCTGTGGGAGTTTCACATGTGAAGCAATTACAGAACAAGAGATTCATAGAGTCCAAGGCCAGGAGGGAGCATTGTGATAATGCTATGAATCTATGAATCTGACCTCCTGTATAACACAAGCCAGAGAAATCCCCCAAAATAACTCCTAGAGTAGATCTTTTAGAAAAGCTTCCAATCTTGGTTTAAAATTTTTCAGTGATGGAGGATCCACCAGGACCCTGGGAAAATTGGGGATATTGATCCTTCTTCCGTCTGTTTTCTTTATTTCAGTTGTCAGGTATAGGCAGGGACTGTCTCTCATCATGTGTCTGAGCAGTGCCCAGAATAATGGATCCCGCATCTCAGCTGGCCCTATACTAGGCACTAGTGCAATACTAATCAATATAAACTTCCAGACTAGAGACAGGAGATCTCTGATTACACAACCATTCTGAGAAATGGCCTATTATTTCATAGAGACAAGGTGGGTGAGGTAATATCTTCTATTGGATCAACCTCTGTTGGAGAAAGAGACCTGAAGAAGAGCTCTGTGTAGCTCGAAAGCTTGTCTCTTTCACCAACGGGAGTTGGTCCAACAAAAGATTTTACCTCACCCTCCTGGACTCTCTAATATCCTGAAACCAACACGGCTACTACAATAGTGCAAACCACTATTTCCTGACTAATGGTAGCAACTGTGTGCATGCTATCACCCTACGGTACTTATACAGCCTCCAATAGTAATGGCTGAGAACTTTTGTGTATTAATCCTCCCAAGCCCTCTGTGAGGTAGGGGAATGCTGTTATTCCCATTCTACAGATGGACACCCAAGACAGAGAGAGACTAAAGGCAGAACATTCTAAAGAACCTGTGCGACTTGCTCAAGCTGACACAGAACATGGTAAAGCCGGGAACGGAGCCCAAGCCCCTAACCACGAAACAATTCTTCTCCTTCTATGTCTTCTCTTCCTGCTAGTGTACGCAGGGCTTAGGCTCCAGCTACATTTTTACTAGTATGTTAAAAAAACCTGCCCTAGGCGCTATTAGCAGACATAGTGATAAAAATGCCCGAGCCCGGTCTGTACTACAAAGTATCCCGTACCTCAAAGACTAATCTTGCAGTCATGAGCACATTAAAGACGATGCTCTTTGCAAGCACAATTTCCAAACCCAGCAGGGCAGCGGATAGTGTCTGCATGTTTTTCTCCTCATTCGTATCTATAAAATATGAAACAATGGTGTAGTTTGCCCATGAAAATTCATATTTGCACAGAGCCAAATAAAACAATATGAGATATATGTATCATTTGTTTAATAATTTAGACCGATAACATCAGTGGTTTTTAAGCATTTTTTTTTCTATTTCTATTTATTTAAATTTTTCACAGTTGTATGAAATGACTGGGGCTCAGACAATAATTATTCAATGACAGTATATTTTGAGATTCAATAAATTAAAGCTTTATAACCATTAAAACATAGATTGTCAATATCAGATGTCAATATACCAAGTAAATACCCGGAAGTCAAACTCTAATACATTCTCAAGCAGAATTTTTCTTGTTTTGCTTCCCTTACTTTGTACATTTCAATTGCTATCAGTAGAAACAGTTTTGTTGTTGGTTTCTGTGTGTGAGGTGAACTGATGTTTATCGACTTTACCGATAAAAATTCGAACCCTTCCAAGCCTGTCTCTGTGCTGGAGCAGGAGTAAGGAAGTGGAGCTGGCAAGGTGCAGCTCTCTTCTGCAATGCAAAATGATTAGAGAAGGAGAAGAATCACTTGATGAATTGTCATTGATGTCAGTGGGAAATGGGCCCATGTGGAATGAGTTAACAACGTGTAATAGGAATAGACCACAGGGGAGATGTTTTTTCCTCAGTCCTGTGCCTTTGACGCCAATGGGAGCAGGACTGGACTCTCAGAGCTAGAATGTATGACCCCTGTTCACACTGCTGAGCACTTACTCCCATTCACACCAGTGAGACTCCTTGCGTGAATAGCTGCTCGCCAACATGAGTAAAGGTTGGACAACCTGGTCCTCTGTTTCTTACATTTAAATGACCAAACGCAGTAAGGGCCAGATTCTCAGCTGACGCTGAAGTCGTAGTGGGAAACCATCTTCCCTTAATGGAGCGAAATGCAAAATATCTCTGGCTTCAAAGCTGTAAGATAACCCGCGTTTCAATAGCAATAACAAACAAAAATAAACTAGCCGCCCCCCCCCCCCGCCCCACTCTCCTTCCCTTTAGAACAGGGGCGGGCAAACTTTTTGGCCCGAGGGCCACATCGGGGTTGCAAAATTGTATGGAGGACGGGGTAGGGAAGGCTGTGCCTCGGCAAACAGCCTGGCCTCTGACTCCTCACACTTCCCGTCCCCTGACTGGCCCCCTCAGAACCCCTCACCCATCCAACCCCCGCTCCTTGTCCCCTAACCGCCCCCTCCTGGGACCCCCGCCCCCAACCGCCACGGGACCCCACCCCCTAGCCAACCCCCCTGCTCCCAGTCTCCTGACTGCTCTGACCCCTATCCACACCCCCGCCCCCTGACAGGCCCCCAGACTTCCACGTTTATCCAACCCCCCGTCCCCCGTCCCCTGACCGTCCCCCAGAACCTCCGCCCATCCAACTGCCCCCTGCTCCCTGTCCCCTGACTGCCCCCCGGGGCCCTCCGCCCCTTAACCAACCTCCCGGCCCCCTTCCCTCCCCCTTACCATGCCACTCGGATCAGCATGTCTGGCAGCCGCGCCTCCCAGCCGGAGCCAGACGCGCCGCGGCGCTGCTCTGCGGGAACTCGCAGCCCCACGGCCCAGAGCGCTGCCCCCGCGGCGGCGGGACTGCGGGGGAGGGGCCGGGGGCTAGTCTCCCCTGCTGGGAGCTCAAGGCTGGGCAGGACGAGCCGCGGGTCGTAGTTTGCCCACCTCGGCTTTAGAAACCGCGACTCCGCTATGGAAACCAGAACTTCTGCTCCCCCGTATCCCTGTGCAGCTCAGACAAGAACCCGACAGAGGGCGCTGCCGCACCGACAGGAACGCTCCAGAAATGAGACACTTTCTGGAGTTTCTAGACATCTCGTTCTCTCTCCACCTCCGCCCCACGCCGCCCCACCAACAGTGGCGGCTCTAGGCACCAACAAAGCAAGCACGTGCTTGGGGCAGCCCATTTGCAGGGGCGGCAGGGATCCAGCCTGGGAGCTGAGAACCAACAGGGGGCGCTGGGAGCTGTAGTTCCGTGGTTAGCTCCCTGCCTAGAGAGCCAGCCCTGGAGCAGGGAAAGAACTACATTTCCCAGCATTCCCTTGGCCACTACCAACAGGAAAGAGGGGGAGGGAGTGAGGTAGCTGAGACCTCATGCTGCAGCCTGCTGTGAATGGAGAGCTGCACTGTGCGTAGGGATTCCATATTTTAACATTCAAAAAATAGGACACTCCACGGGGAGGGAGGGTAGCCCCACCCTGCCCCCATCCACTCCCTCCGACTGCCCCCCACAGAAACCCCAACCCAGCCAACCCCCCCTGCTCCCTGTCCCCTGATCACCCCTGCCCCCAACTGCCCCTTGGGACCCCACCCCCTATCTAAGCCTCCCTTCTCCTTGTCCCCAACTGCCCCCTCCTGAGACCCCCCCAACTTCCCCCCTAGGACCCCACCCCCTACCTGTCCCCTGACAAACCCCCGGGACTCCCATGCCTATCCAACCACTGCCTGTCCCCTGACTGCCCCCCCAACCCCCTAACCCATCTAACCCCCCCTCTCCCTGCCCCTGACTGCCCCCCCAAACCTCCACCCCATCCAACCCCCCAGCCCTCTTACCGTGTCACACAGACCAGCGTGTCTGTCTCCACGCAGCACCAGACACACTGCTGCATACATGCTGCCGTGCTCCCCCGCGGTGCCACAGCCCCCCCCCCCCCCCGCCCCAGCAACTGCCTTCCAGATTTGAACACCTCAAAATTCAGGAGTGCTCAAGCTCAGTTTGGGCAGCTGTTACTTCATTTCTCCCAAATCAAATATACTTATCCACTGTAACTTGCTGTAGAAAAAGTAGGATAAAATTGAGCAAGAAATGATTCCCAGTGGTTATTAGGACTGGAATTGCTATTTTCAACAGCCATTGCCTTGTTTGTTTGTTTGTTTGTTTAAAAGGAAGACAGTGATATTGCATTGGCAAATTCCCCATAGAAAGAAAGAGTGGAACAAAAGAATAATAAAGGCACCTCAACTTTTCCTCATTTATGGAGGACAGTCTTATAACATGCATCCAGATATCCTCCAATCACACAAGCTGAAAATTGTTCCACTTTACTGCAGTTCTGTAACCATATGGGAACCAATCCTGTCTGTGTTCTGTGCACATCTAAAATTCCTGCTGAATGACCCGCCCTGGGAGCGAGTTACCAGTGACCCAGGGCTGCGGCGGAAAGACGGTGCAGGTGTGGGGTGGGAGAGAGCCCAGGGCTGGGGTGGCAGGAGGTGTGTGTGTGGGGGCAATGGTGAGGGGGAATGAGGGAGCCCAGAGCTGAGGTTGCAGGGTGTGTGTGCGGGGGGGAGAGCCCAGGGCTGGGGCAGCAGGGGGGGGGGGGTGGCGAGGAGCCCAGGGCTGGGACGGGGGGCAGCCAAAAATTTTTTTGCTTGGGGCAGCAAAAAACCTAAAGCCGGCCCTGTCTGTAGTCCTGGGGGCCATTCACATGGCGCTGTAAAGCGGTGTAGCCCCAGGAAGGATGCGAATTTGAAAGAGACCCCCGCTCTTCCCCACAACCCATCTGTGTCTAGAAGCCAGGCTCCGCCCACTCACAACACCCACTTGCTCAGAGCAGTTCTACAAAGTGACTCCCTGGGACTCATTTCCTGGCTGTGTTAGGCCACCCGGAGCTGATGCTGCGGGTACCAAAGAGGCTCCTAGTTCAGGAGGCGGAGCTGGTAAATTTGCCCCAGAGGGAGAAGTAAATCTACCGGTGAGGGGGCTGAACCTTTTGTACTGAACGGGGAACACCCGGCTAGACAGCTTCTTCGCTGAGGGACAATGGGGAGACCCTGGCAGCTGTTCCCACGCCTGCTGCTACTGCTGGTGAACATTCCCTGTAAGTCTGGGGGCAGGAAACGCGACAGAAGACGCTGAACGTGATGGTGGATTTAAGAGACAAGGACTAATTCCCTGACTCTCCCTTTGCTTTGCAAGCCAGGCACCGTTCTCTGTACTGGATGGGGATAAGGACTCCTGGGTTCAATTCCCAGCTCTGGCCTGCTGGAGTTCCTTCCCTTTTGTGTGCCTCAGTTTCCCCTCCCACCCTTTGCTTGACTATTTAATCTGTACACTCTTTGGGGGCAGGGGATGTCTCTTATTATTGTGCCTTTGGGAATCTCGCAGCCAGCAATAATCTAGGGCTAACCCCCTAACCCCAACCCCTAACCCCAGATTATAGCTATCTAGGAATATAGCAATATAGGAAAATAGCAGTCGTGGGCCAGATGCAAAGCCCCTGAAAATGAAGAGAAACTCCCCTGGGCTTCGCATCCGGCCAGTGTGTGAACGGGGCAGCGGTGCCCTGATATCTATGGGGTGTGTCTTTTGCCTTCTGCCCACAGGGGGGAGCTGCCAGGCCAAGGTGCACCAGAACCTGTCTGCGGTCACTTGGGAAGGGCAGAACGGCAGCATCTCTTGCCACTACATGACAAGCACGTTCAGGAATTTGCAGTGGTTCAGGCAGCTTCCCGGAGGCCAGCCTGTCTCCCTGCTGATTCTGGTGTCCGATGGGAAACAAACCAAGGAGCCCAACCTCACCGCGGAGCTGGACAAGGGGAAGCGGCTGAGCTCGCTGCACATCAGAGAATCACAGCTGGGAGACGCAGCCACCTACTTCTGCGCCGTGGCGACACGGGGACACAGGAGCACTGGCAGCCTGTGCAAAAACTCCCCAGCTGGAGGGTAACTGTCAGGCTGGCTGGCGGGACAACACCACCTACTTCTTCCACAGTGCATCTCTGAGCGTGCTTCGCCTTCCTTGACACGGTCAGCCCCCAGCACCCTGGTGAGGCAGGGCAGTGCGAGGATCCCCATCGCACAGGTCCGGAGCTGAGACAGAGAGGCTGAGGAGGGAATGCACTTGGGGAATACCTCCTCGGGAAAGACGCCTAAGACAGTGGCTCTCAACCTTTCCAGACTAGTGTTCCCCTTTCAGGAGTCGGATTTGTCTGGCGTACCCCCAAGTTTCACCTCACTTAAAAACTACTTGCTTACAAAAATAAGACGTAAAACTACAGATGTGTCAGCCACACTGTTACTGAATGATTGCCGACTTTCTCATGTGCCCCTGGTTGAGAACCACTGATCTAAGGAGCCTGAAGGTTTGGAGGGAGAAAGGAAATGAAAAGATAAAATAGAAAAACAAATGAACAGGGAGAAAAGAAAGAAAAAGAAGAAGAAAAAAGAGATGGGTGGATTTATAGATACATAGGGAGAAAGACAGACAGCCAGGCATTAGAAACAGAAATGGAGATACATAAGATACTCCAGTGACACAAAATAGCCCCCTTTCTTGGGGGAGCATTAGACACTGAGGATTTAAAAACTACTTGTTTACAAAATCAGACCTAAAAATACAGAAGTGTCCCAGTCATACTAGTACTGAACAAATATTGACTTTCTCATTTTTACCATATAATTGTAAAATAAATCAACTGGAATATAAATATTGTACCTACATTTCAATGTATAGTATATAGAGCAGTATAAAGAAGTCATTGTCTGATGAAATTTTAGTTTGTACCAACTTCGCTGGCGCTTTTTAGGTAGCATGTAGGCAAGTAGCTAGGCAGGTAGCTAGATGAATTGATGTACCCCTAGGAAGACATCTGTGTACCCCCCAGGGTAGGCACACCCCTGGTTGAGAACCCATGATCTAAGGAGCCTGAAGGTTTGGAGGGAGGAAGAAAACTAAAAGATAAAATATAAAAACAAATGCAAAGAAAGAAAGAAAGAAAGAAAGAAAGAAAGAAAGAAAGAAAGAAAGAAAGAAAGAAAGAAAGAAAGAAAGAAAAGTGATGGGTGGATTTATAGAAACATAGGGAGAGAGAGAGACAGTCATAAGAAACAGAAATGGAGATACAGTAGAAAGAACTATCACCTGTGGCACAAAATAGCCCCCTTTCTTGAGGGACCATTAGACACTGAGGATTAAGCCGAGACTGATCTCCGATTGCCACAGACTGCGCCTCTACAACACAAGGCTGAGACAGCGGCAGAGCGTTTGTGCATAGCTGGCACTGCCCATTCTCATGATGCCCAGCTCTGGGGATCACCTCTTTGTCCAGGGGGAGGCAAGTCAGAGTGTTAAACCCAGCGAAAAGGGAACTATTTAACACCGACACAAAATATACCAACAGTGACAACCACAGGGGGATTCACTTCAATGTGTACGTCTCTGGCCAGGAAGGGGCAGCATTTCTAACGAAGAGGAAGGTAGATTGAGGTTAATACAGTTGCACCTGTCTATTGTCTCTGTGCCCGGCAGAGGGCAGCTTTTCTCCTAAGACATCAGAGGCAAAGGGTTACTCCAGGGCATGGTTCTGTTTTAGGGAGACTGGGGGCTTGTCCCTGATTGGCTGGGCTCGTTAATGTGTCTGATCCCTCCAACAAGGAGGGCTGCAGACAGATTTTGCATTGCTGTCCTGGAGGCCGGGGAAAGCACTATCCCTTGGCCTCAGTGCGCTGAGGGGTAACCCGGAGCAGCAATGGAGAGGCAGCTGACAGCCTTGTCAGTGATACTGTCCATTCAGTTCTACTGTAAGTCTAGGGGGAGTTTGTCTGTTTAGACTGTGAGCTCATCAGGGCGGGGGCTTTTCCCCACTGTGTCTATGCAGTGCCCGGCGTAACAGGGATCTCAGTTCCTGGGGGTCTCTGCAGCGTCCGGCACAACGCCCCTCCCCCAGCTCAGTTCAGTTCTGTTGTATGGTTGTGGAGGTTTTGTCTGCTGAGCTCTGGGGGACAGGAATTGTCTTGTACTCTGTGTCTCTACAGCGCCTGGCACGAGGGGCTCTGATCTCGGCTGGGTCTCCAGGTGCTATAATAATAATTCATAGAGTTTAATGCCGGTAAGGATCTAATCTGACCTCCTGCACAATGAACAGGTCACAGAGTTACACTGAGTTACTCCAGTATTGAGATAATAATAATGTGGGGATGAGGAAGGTCTGGTGCTTTAGCCACTAGACGTGAGCTCATTTCCTGGCTCCACCAGAGACCTGACCTTGGGCAAGTGACTTAGGCTTGGATTTTGGAAGGAGACCAACAGAGTCAGGTGCCCGAATCCCATTGAAACTGCAATATGCGTTGAGTTCCTGGCTCCTGTGGAAACCCCCTCCCTGACTGCTCGGTGCCTCAGTTCCCCAGAGCAGATCTAGTCCCTGACGACCTAAGAGGCCTCTCCATTCTCCAGGAGATACTGTGCTGAATATCACAAGAATGGAGCCGGCACTCAGCTGCTGCTTATCAGGGTAGGTGCATTGACTTTGATGGAGCCACACAGGTTTACACCAAGACCCAGAATATTAAGAGATTCTAATTTATTTTGGCTGAAGAAGAAACAGTGATAAGGAGCAACCACTGGGGAAGACGAGGGGCTGATGAGAACCGAACAAGCTCATCTGTTGCTTCTCCATTTGCCTTTGTCTACAGGGGTGAGCTGCCAAATTAAAGTGGATCAGAGTCCTCCATCTCTGACCAGATCCGAAGGGGAGATCTCCATTCTGACCTGCAGCTACTCAGGAAAAGTGTCCTACGTACATTGGTACAGACAGTTTCCTGGGGAAAGTCCTGCCTTGCTGCTGAGCCTGTATCAGGATGGGAATGTTACCCAGGGGCCAAATTTCATAGCTGAGCTCTTGAAAAGGGAGAGACGGAGCCATCTACACATCGACAGTTCACAGCTCACCGACTCAGCCGGCTATTTCTGCGCTGTGGAGACACAGTGAAACAAAGTAGCCACCCTCCTGTACAAAAACTGTAACTGCTGGGGGGCAGTGTTGTGCCTTGAAAGGAGTGTATTGGAGATGAAGGTAATTGCATAGGTCTCTGCAGTGAGTCTGTATTTTGTCTGGGAGGGAAGGGCCTTGCTGCTGATAGGGCGCGAACAGAGGTGTCTTGCCTCTCAAGCAGGAGAAATGCAAGTAGATTAAGAAAGCTCCAGGACAGGACGGAGAAGCCTGCAGGTGATAAATACACGAGGAGCCAGGAACCCTTCTGTCACGGACTCACAGATCGTGCCCACTCTTGGCCCCGTGCGGTCCGTGGGGGGTGCCCCTTTCAGTGAGACAGCCCTTCTCGGGGGTCCACTCTCTCTTGGGGTCAGGCCCCTCTCGGAGGCCTAGCACACCTGTTTCTCGCCGTGGGCCCCCTCAGGGAGTCCACTCGCTCTGGACCCCCCCGGGCCTCCACCCCCAAAGGGGTTGATGCCCCCTGTTCTCTAGACCGGAGTGACTCTCAGCCAGCATAAAACAGGAGGTTTATTGAGAGTTGAACACAGCACAGGAAACTCTCAGGGCCTCAGGCCTGGCCTCCCTCAGCCCAGCACACCCCAGTCTCTCTGCATCCAGGTGGGCTCTGCCTGCTCCCCCTCTCCAGCCCAGAGCCCCCCTGCTCCCAGCTGGGCATCTGAGATCACCGGCCCCAGGCCCCGCCTCTGTCCATTGTCTTCTCTCCAGGTAAACAGGGTCGTAAACTGGGGCCTCCTCTCCTCGCTTCTGTCCTCTGGCTGGAACCAGCTGGTTAGGTCACTGGGTCCTCACTCTGCAGCCTATTGTCTGCCCACTGGCCAGAACCAGCTGCGTCTCCTCAGCTGGGCCTCCGGGTCACCTGGTCACCAGGTCACCGGTCGCTGGGGTATCCATCCTCCCGGCCACCGGCTGGGTCCTCAAGTCCTCTCTCCGGTCCTCTGCAAAACACACTCCCTCTCCCCTCACCTTGTTAAACCAGTAATACCCAGGGAAACTGAGTCCCACTCCCTCCACATGCAAACCATTGAAACTCCACAGAAAACAAGAAAACCCCCCACTTCGTCACACCTTCTAGGTCACGGGTCACAGAAATGAGGGGCAGCGCAAGGAAGAGTGTCCTGGGGCCCTACTAGTGATCCTGGTCATTTGTCTTTACTGTAAGTCCCGCGGCTGTTTAAACCCCTTGATAATAACGGGAGCCAAGATTCTCAGGCGTGACGAGTGAGTCTGGGTGCCTCGGTTTCATAGATTTTAAGGCAGAAGGGAACATTGTGATCATTTAGTCTGACGCCCTGCGCCCCAGGCAACTTCCCCAGTGATTCCTGGATTGGGCCCATGCTCTGTGTCGAGATGGAGAAAGACATCCAGTCTTGATGTCTCCAGGCTGGAGAATCCACCCACTTCCAGGCTGGAGAATCCACCCACTTCCTTACGTAAGTTGCTCCAATGGCTAATCACCATTACAGAGGCGGCACCTTATTTCTACCTTGAATTTCTCTAGCTTCAGCCCCCTCCATCGGCTCTTGTCATGCCTTTGTCTGCTATATTAAAGAGCCAGTTACTCAGAAATCTCCTTCCCACCTAGATGCAGAGAGACTGGGATAAAGTTACCTTTTAAGAATTATTACAAGAATGGCTTAAATCATTCTTGCAGTCACACGCTAGAGCATTGCCCAATAACTGATGTTCCCAAGCTGAAATCAGAAGTCACTAGTATTTGTATTACCCCAGTGCCCAGGAGCCCGAGTCATGAACCAGGACCCCACTGAGCAAGGCGCTGCCCAAACACGGGACAGGAGATCCCCTTTCCCAGAGACCTTACAGGCTAATTAGCCTAGACTACAGATCACACTGAAATCCCATGCGCACGTCATTCTTGGCATCACAGTCTTAAAGTCACCTCAAATCATTCCTGTCGCTCTTTTCTGGCTGGCTGGGGACACAGCCTCTGATAATCAGACTCTTTGCGGTATCTCACATTGGGCACCCAAGAATCACGAGTCACTTTTGTAAATCTTAACCCAGGGGAGGCGATGAATGCCAGAATAATGTAAAAATGATGCGTTCTTCTGTTCTCCTGGGATTCAGGGATGATGGAGGGACCTGATTCATTGATCATTCTGTTTATAAATATAAATTCCCTTTCCCACTAGGTGTAAATTGCCAGGTTAAAGTGGCGCAGAGCCCGCTGTCCCTGAGCGGCTCTGAAGGACAGGACTCCAGCCTGACCTGCAGTTACTCCGGCACGGTGAGAAATGTTCAGTGATACCGCCAGGCCCCAGGGGAAAGCCCTGCCCTCCTTGGGGTTTTGTACAAGGACAAGCGTCCCACGTGGGGATTGAATCTCAGAGCTGAGCTCCATACCACAGAGAAGCACAGCTACCTGAACATCACCGAGGTGCAGCTGCAAGACGCAGCCAGGGCTGGTGCAAGGAAGTTTCGTGCCCTAGGTGAAACTTCCACCTTGCGCCCCCACCCAGCCCTGCGGCAGCTCCCCGCCCCCCCTCCGCCCTGAGGCGCCCCCCCCCGCATCAGCTCCCCCGCCCTGCCCTGAGGCGCCCCCTTGGGCAGCTCCCCGGGGAGCCGTGCGGCAGCTCCCCACCCCAGCTCACCTCTGCTCCGCCTCCTCCCCGAGCACGCTGCCCCCGCTCTAATTCTCCTCCCCTCCCAGGCTTGCGGCGCCAAACAGCTGATTGGCGCCGCCAGCCTGGGAGGCGGGAGAAGTGGAGCGGCGACTGTGCGCTCAGGGAGGGGGCGTAGCAGAGAATGCTGTAAAAAAAAATTGGGGGCACCGCTTTTTGGCGCCCCCAAATCTTGCCACCCTAGGCAACCGCCTAGTTTGCCTTAATGGTAGCACCGGCCCTAGACGCAGCCACCTACTTCTGTGCAGTGGAGGCACAGTGGCACAAAGGGCACCCCAGCCTGTGCAAAAACTGTAGGCTGGTATTGTCAAAGGTGCCTAAGAGTTGTGCACCTAACTCCTTGGGGTCCTTTGAAAATCCCAGCAGACGGATCAAAGAGTACAATTTCCAAAAGTGCCTAAGTGGGTTAGGAGCCCCTTTTCAGAAAGGGCTTAGGGGCATGTTTGTAAAAGTATTTAGTTGCCTAAAGATGGAGATAGGTGCCTAGTGGGATTTTCAAAAGTGGTTAGATGACTAAGTCCTGTTAATAAAGTTCCTACATGCTTTTGAAAATCCCGCTCAATGCTGATCTGCTTCTTTAGGGGCTTAAATACCTTTAAAACCTGTCCCTTAGCAACCTGAGCCTCTGATAGTCAATGGGATTTAGGATCCTAAATGACGTAGGTACTTTTGAAAATGTTACCCTAAGTGCAGAAGCAGTGGATAGATTGCACCCTGGGCTTTCCTCTGATCTCAGGAAGATCAGGAAGTAAAGTTTTGCAGATCTTGGTCTGAAGCCTTGAAATTCCGGGGTGGGGTGGTGGTGGTGGTGGGGAATTGATCTTCGGAACCTCGCTGCCCAGTTTTTCTGCCGAGCCACAGTGCATAGCTGTTCTCCCTGCTGGTAGTGACGTATGCTGTGAGCGCGGGTGGCACTAGGGAAACCAGATGCTGAGTGTAATAGCATTTATTTTAACCACTGGAATAAATTGCCTATGGAGGTTGTGGAATCTCCATCATTGAAGATTTTTAAGAGCAGGTTAGACAAACACCTGTCAGGGATGGTCTAGATGGTGCTTGGTCCTGCTATGAGTGCAGGGGACTGGACTAGATGACCTCTCACTGTTCCTCCAGTCCTATGATTCTATTCTATCTCTGGGGTTGTCCCCTATTATTCATGATAAGGAAAAATCATCAGCTCTAAGTAACGGTGCAAGTTTCCATTGGAGCTATGTCTGATTTCCACCAACTGGGGACCTGGCCCATTGACCTATCAATGGAGCTATGGCCGATTGACACCAGCTCGGAGGTGGTTCGTAATCAGTAACATGAGATGATCCTTGGTTTCTGTAACATCTTGGATTTATTTTCTCTTTTGTACCCAGGGAGGAGCTGCCAAGTGGAGGTGCATCAGGACACGTCGGTGGTCACTTTGGAAGGGCAGAGCAGCAGGATCTCCTGCCGATACCAGGCTCTGGTCCTGTCCAGTTTGCATTGGTTCAGACAGCCCCCAGGGCAGAGCCCTGCCTTCCTCCTGATGCTGTATCAGGATGAGAACACCGCACAGGGTGGGAATTTCACAGCACAGCTCTCTCCAGACAAGAAGCTGAGCTACTTGCATATCAGCAACTCCACGCTCGGAGATGCAGCCAGCTCCTTCTGTGCAGTGGAGACACAGTGACACAGGGCGGTTCCCAGGCGATGCAAAAGCTCTGCAGCTGGGCTCTAGCCACATTTATTAACAAGGGGGCTTGCAAACTTAGCAGCTGCTTCTCTACAGCCTCACCTGGATGTTGCCCTTCGTACTAGATGCCTGTGCTATGCTATGCAGGGGATCAGACCAGATGATCATAATGGTCCTCAAAAGTATATTTATTAGGGAATGCGGGAAAAAGCTCCCCATTTCACTAAACTCTCCTGTGATAAGGAGAAAGACATTCACAGTCGTAGCCACCCCTACTTTCCCCTGAAATAAAAGCAAACGAACACAACCTCCTCCAAGCAGAGCTGTGTGTGACCCGAAACAGGAGAAGATGTAGAAACTTCCTGAAGTCCCATGAAGAATTTGTGATGTGGAGTAGCAAGGAACTGAACCTGAGCTTCCAGTGCAAAGCTGTGGCACAAGAGGGCTCATGTGGTCCTTGGATGTATGAACAGGGGAGTAGTGAGTAGAAGTAGAGGCAATTTTACCTCTGTATACGGCATTGCTGACACCAATGCTGGAATACAGTGGCCACTTCTGATATCCACATTTTAAAAGGATGTTGAAAAATTTGAGAAGGTGCCACAAGAGCCACAAAAATTATTCAAAAGCTGGAGAAAATGCCAAACAGTGTGAGACTTAAAGACTCAATCAGTTTAATCAAACAGATCAAGCGATGATTTGTTTATGGAGTATAAGAACCTTCCTGGGTAGAACAATCCTGGTTATAAATGGGCTGTTTAATGTAGTGGAGAAAGGCACAACAGGAACCAATATGTCTGGAAGCTGAAGCCAGCCAAATGCAAATTAAGCATAAAACCCCCCCAAAACATTGAGGATGATTAACCACTGGCACAAACTACCAAGGGAAGTGGCAAATTCTCTATCTCTTGATGCCTTCAACCCAAGATTGGCTGCCTTTCTTTGAAAGGGTTAGTAGCCTAATGCAGGGGTTCTCAAACTTGGTCTGTGGCTTGTTCAGGGTAAGCCCCTGGTGGGCCGTGAGACGCTTTGTTTACCTGACCATCCGCAGGCACGGCCACTTGCAACTCCCAGTGGCCACGGTTCACCGTTCCCGGTGAATGGGAGCTGTGGGAAGTGGTGGCCTGGCCTGCACTGCTTCCAGCAGCTCCCATTAGCCAGGAACAGCGAACCGCGGCTAGTGAAAGCTGTGAGCGGCCAAACCTGTGGACGCTCAGGTAAAGTGTCTCGCAGCCCACCAGGGACTTACCCTGAACAAGCCACAGATCAGGGTTGAGAACACCTGGCCTAATGGATTGAGAGAAGATGTAGACATGGTATAATCTGGATTTTAGTCAGGTCTTTGAGACAATCCCACATGTTTTTCTTATAAGCAAACTAGGGAAACCTCATCTACATGAAACTACTATAAAGTGGGTGCAAAACTGGTTGAAAGACTATATTCAAAGAGTAGTCATCAACGGTTTTCTGTCAGACTGGGAGGGCGTATCTAGTGGGGTCCCATGGGGGTCAGTCCTGGATCCAGTCATATTCAATATTTTATTAATGACGTGGATAACGGATTGGAGCATGTGCTTATAAAATTTGCAGATGATGCCAAGCTGAAAGAGTTTGTAAGCGCTTTGGAGGACAGGCTTAAAATTCAAAATGACTGTGACAAATTAGAGATTGGTCTGAAATCAACAAGCTGAAAGTCAATAAAGGAAGTGCAAAATACTTCATTTAGGAAGGAAAATAATTGAATGCACAGCTACAAAATGGGGAATATCTACCTAGGCGGCTGTAGTGCTGAAAAAGATCTGGGGCTTATTGGGGATCACAAGTTGAATATCAGCCAATAATGTGATGCAGTTATGAAAAAGGCTAATACAGTTCTGGGGTGCATTAACAGAGTGTTGTATGGAAGAGCTGGAAAGTGATTCCTGCTGTACTCAGCACTGGTGATGCCTCCGCTGGAGTACTATGTCCAGTTCCGGGTGCTGCACTGTTAGAAAGCTGAGGACAAATTGGAGAGAGTCCAGAGAAGAGCAACAAAACTGATAAGATTTAGAAAACCCGACCTATGAGGAAAAACGAATAAACTGGGTCTGGTTCGTCTTAAGACAAGAAGACTTGGGGGCGGTGGGGGTGGGGGGGAACGGACTTGATAACAGTCTTCAAATATGTGGGGCTGTTACAAAGAGGACGGTGATCATTGTTGTCCATGTCCACTGATGGTAGGACAAGAAGCAATGGGCTAAATCTGCAGGCAGGGAGATTGAGATTAGATAGTCGGGAAAACTCTCGAACTCTCAGGGTAGTTAAGGGCTGGACTAAGCTTCCCAGGGAAGTTGGGGAATCCCCATCAATGGAGGTTTATAGGACCAGGTGGACAGATACCAGTCAGGGATGATCTAGGTTGGTCCTGCCTCAGCACAGGGGGAGGGACTAGATGAATTCCAGCCCCACATTTCTGTGATCCTTTGAAGATACTTTAGGCAAACACAAGTTTTGGGCTCAATACATGGGTAGCTGGATGAAATGTAATGGCTTGTGATATAGCAATACAGGAGGCCAGACTAAAGGACTCTTGTAGACTTCTAAGAATAAAAATCAATTGGACAGTATTAATGGAACTTGTGCTCCTGAATCCCCTAGGTACTTTGGAGAAATCTCTCCCTACATCTTTAGATTGATAATTGAGAGGAGTCATTTCTTCATGGAGGCTGCCTAGGAGATTTGGACACTCGGGTCAATGGGAGTTGGGCACCTGACTCCCCTTTGAAAAGAACTGAATATTTCTGCACTCGCTTATACACGTGGCCACACGGGGGCAGCTTTCACAGGGTGAAAGGCACTACGGAAAGGAGTTCTAGACAGTGGCACACGGCTGAGATGGGAGAGAAGGGGCTGGTCTCTCATTGGCTGGGCACACGGGGGTGGGTAGAAGAACGTGCCCGATCCCTCCAGCATAGGAGACCCCAACACACGGGCCAGCCCCAGGGGAGAACCCAGCAGGGTCCCCGCGCCCTGGGCTGTCAGGGAGCGCAGGGATGGGGAGGCCGCGGGGGCTGTCGTGGGTGATCCAGCTAATGCACGTGTGGGGTAAGGGCTGGGGAGACAGACCCGCTGGTTACTGGCAGGGAGCTGGGGCTGGATTTCATTGACTGTGTGGTGGGGAAGAAGGGAGTGAAATGGGGAGATCGGTCGGTCTCTCCCCCCACAACCTGTCTCTCTTCCCACCCTGTCCCGCGGTTCCCGGGGGCAGGTGGCTCGGGGCAGTGTCTGACTCGGTTCCCCCTTGTCTCTGTTATTCCCAGTGGCCAGCGGGCAGCTCTCTGTGGAGCAGAGCCCGCAATGGCGGGGTGTCTCCGAGGGGCAGAATGGCACCGTGACCTGCACTTACTCCAGCGCTATCACCCGTTTACACTGGTACCGGCAGGCTCCCGGGGAGCGGCCCCTTTTCCTGCTGATGCTGTTCGGCAAGGGGAGCGAGACACAAGAACCGAATTTCACTGCGGATCACGATCCGGAGCAGAAGCGGAGCTCCCTGCACATCCGCGGCTGCCAGCTGGGGGACACCGCCCGCTACCTCTGCGCCGTGGAGACACCGTGACACAGGGCGCAGCGCAGCCTGTCCAATAACTCTGGGGGTGACCCGGGAGGGGCTGCGGGGCGCTGGGGGCGCGCGGGGCGGGGTGGGACAGAGCCCCATGGGGAGACGGGGACAGGCGTTTATAGCCCTGCTGGGGGAGGGGCGCTTCCCACAGGGGGCCTCCCCTCACACCTCTCTCCAGGACCGTCTCTCCTTTAACGAGCGCCCTGCCCTATTTAAATAGTGCTCTGCCTGCTTCACCACCACAACTGGGGGTCGGGGGGGGGGGGCAGCCCTTCTAATTAACCCCCATTACACCCAGCAGGGGTCACTAATGAGCCCTTATGTTGCCTGCTCATCAGTGAGCTGGTAGCCGAAGCTAGCTTGCTGCAAAGGGCCGCCCAATCCCTGCTGAAACTTTCTTATTATTGCTCAGTTGGGTCTGATGGTGCTAGGCGCTGTACAAAGTAGCGACTCGTGCAAGGTCACTTAGGAGGCCAGAGCCAAGATTGTCAGAGCATTTTATAGGAATTAGGTGCTTAACTCCCATAGGCACCTTGGAAAAAAATCCAACCCTAATCTCCCTGGGTTTCAGTTCCCCATCTGTATAATGGAGGTGGCTAATAATATTTTCTCTGTCTTTTCTATTTAGATTGTAAGTTTCTTAGAGCAGGGACTGTCTCTATATATCCGTGCATTGCCCAGCAAAATAAGGCTCTGATCTCAATTGGTACCATTTATTAACTTTTGATATTATAGTAGCACCTAGAAACCCAACAGCAGCTCTGAATCCAAAGGCCAGCAAGTAGAAATAAGGCAAACATTTTTAACAGTGTGGGTAGTTAACCATAGGAACAACCTGCCTGGGGTGTGAGGGATTCTGCATCCCTTGAAGTCTTTACATCGGATTCGGATGGGACACCTGATAATTCATGGGATGGTGAGGGGGACTCAGCACTGACCTCAGTGCCCCAGCAGGCTGCTAGGGGGCGCTGTGCTGCAGGCAGCAGGGTGGGGGCTCTTTATGGGGCTCTCTTCCCTGAGAGCTAGTGCTGAGCCCAATGTGACACTAGGGGGCGCTGTTCTGCAGGGAGCAGGTTGAGGAGCTCAGGCGGGAGGGCCCCGTTTTAGCCAGGTCTGATTGCAATCTGCCGGTGGGGTGGTGCTGTCACTCAATCCGTGGTTAACTCCGCCAGGAGGTTTGGCTCTGCTGCCAGTCTCCAATCAATCAGGAAACACTAATTGCTTGTTTGCAGCAGAGCTGTCACAGACCCGTCGGGTGTCATGTCGAGGGCCACGCAGCAGCCTGAGAGCTAACAAGACTTGTGGTGCAGAAGAAGAGAGAAAGTGTGACACTGGGGCAGGAGGAAAATCTTTTCATTATGAAGGAAGAAAACCTACTGTGGGCTGTGACCGCTTTGGTATTACTTGGCAAATAGAGACTCTACAATTGGAATCTTCTTAACTCAGAGCCAGACTAGAAGTGAGGGTTGGGGAGTCTTGGTGAACTGGGCAGGGGTTTTCAAAGTGCGGGTTTGGGTACCTAGTTCTCTTAGGCGCCTTTGAAAAAATCTCAGCCTGAAGCTTTGAAAAACATTGGATGAAGGGGGTGGATCACTGGATGATTCCCTGGTCTGTTCATCCCTCTGGGGCACCTGGCACTGGCCACTGTGGGAAGACAGGATACTGGGCTAAATGAACCTTTGGTGTGACCCATTATGCCTGTTCTTATGTAACGGGAAAATATCGCAATGCTGCCCAGTCCTTGGGCCATTCTTGCTATTGGTAAAAAGTTGCAATGGAAATCACTGGGAATGTGAGTAAAACTGATGGTGGGGTTGGAACAGTAATAACATAATAATAATAATTAATAATAATGAATAATTAATAAATAATAAATATTTACCAATAATTAATCAGCTGCAACAGCCCATGATTTCCACTAGGGGTGGGTGCTGTGCAAATCAAAAATAACTGTCAGTGCCTGATCCAAGATGACGATGAAGATTGTTGTCATCATCAGGATAATCAATGAGGGACGCTCTCCATAAATAAATTCAGGGGCAACATTCTATGACTAACCTCTCCTTCACCCCCTCTTTGTAACAGGCTCCAGCATGGAGATGCTGTAACACAGACCCAGCCGGCAGCGTCAGGCGTGGAGGGTGTTATACCAATAAAAACTAGCAGGATCGTATTAAATGGGACAAGATAAAGATGCCACATTTATTATTATAACAATTTGATTTATGACCAATAACTAATATATTAATCCTTATACACACACATTATACCTAATACCTATACACACACACACACACACACATCCATCAGATGTTCTGCAGCTGCTGCATAGTTACCAGTCCTGCTTGAGTCTGTGGCTTGACTTTGCAGCTTGGGTTCGTAGCTCGTGGCGGCTAACTGGCCAGGAAAGCCGGGCACAAGGACGAGCTGGGTCTCTGTCGGGCATGCACCGATGCCCTTCCATGTTGGCAGCAGAATGTTACCCTCCTCCAAAGTTTTCCATCTCACCCATCCTTTTTGTAGGCTTTAGTTTGAATCCAGAGTCTATAGGTCTTGCTGTGTCACGCTGCCTCTGGGTTTGGTGATTGATCACCCGTCAATTGCAGACATGACTTTCAGCCTTGGACCGGGCTTTGATCTTCCTTCTATTGCACCTTTTCTTTTTAGGGTGGATTCTTCTTACTTTGTTAGGGCTCTTGTCTGCATCTTCAGCCGTTGGTGTTTGAACTCTATTTAATCAGGACAGGCTGGGGCTGGAGGTTGATTCCATCATCCATACATACCTCATTCACACATCTAAACTAAACTAATAAGATTACAGCAGGGTTTGCAAAAATGAAGGTTGCAGCAAGCCCTTACAAAATGGAGTAAGTGTTTTAAAATGGGGTTTGAATTACAATATGGCAAACAGTGAACAGAAGTTACAATATAGACAAGTATAATGGATGGCAAACAGTGAACAGAAGTTACACGGTAGGCAAGTGTAATAAATGGTGAACAGAAATTACAATACTGAACCAGTGCAAGTCTCAGTGATTTAAGCAGGAATTGGATTGACAGTGAAACTTACAAAGGCAGCTGACTGAACAGGTATGGCTCTTAACAAGCATCTTAACTGTTAATTAGCCAGTTATTGGGGTAACCGGTTTTATGAATGAATATTGTTTCATTCATAAAACTTTACTTATGAAGTTACATTAATAAAGTAAACAATTAAAAACAATTTCATTCATCAGTCCTACAAGGGTGGGTCTGTGACCTTGGACTGCGCTGTAACGCAGACCCAGCCGGCAGCATCAGGCGTGGAGGGTGGGTCTGTCACCTTGGACTGCACTTACGAAACGGACGCTAGCTATTATTCTTTGTATTGGTACAAACAACATGGAGCGGAAAAGCTTGTTTTCCTACTTTGGGAATATTCTGATGGATTAAAGAAGAATGAGGCTGGGGAGAGATGCTCTGTGGACGTCAAGAAATCCGAAAGCTCCATCAGTTTGAGGATCACGGGTGTGGAGCTGAGGGACTCAGCCACGTATTTCTGTGCTTTCAATAGAGATTAACAGGGAGCCCCGCACAAAAACTCTGAAGTTTTCTCCTTCCCTGAGAAACTGACTCCTACATGCGAAGTTAGAAGGAGAGCACAGACAGAAAAGGGGGGGTGGGTGTTGGGGGAGAGGGAACTGCTGCAGCTGGGTTGAATTATGAATTGAATTGAATTAATGGAGATATCCTATCTCCTAGAACTGGAAGGGACCTTGAAAGGTCATTGAGTCCAGCCCCCTGCCTTCACTAGTAGGACCAAGTACTGATTTTGCCCCAGATCCCTAAGTGGCCCCCTCAGTGGCCCCCTCAAGGATTGAACTCACAACCCTGGGTTTAGCAGGCCTATGCTCAAACCACTGAGCTATCACTCCCCCCCGAGATTCCTGGAGATGAAAACCTCTAACTGACTTCTGGGAATCAGCACCACAGTTGTGCTCAGAAATTCATCACAAAGGGGAGAGCTGGAAGGAGACACAGCAGAATGTGACCCAAGGACTGGAAGGACCTTTATTGGGAGAAGATTTCTGGTAGCCGAGGGTGTGACGTTATCCAATTACAATATAACCATATAAATCATTGTTGCAACCACTGTTATATATTTGCAGCAAATCTTGCACAAAGGTTGCCGAGTGAGGTGTCGATGAAAAGGTTATGATTTGCTGGTTAGGATTATGCTATCTGCATGCATGTATCATTTTTGTATGTGAAGTTATAAGTATTGGAATATCCACCCACTTTATGGGGATTGTCTGCTCCATTCTTTGCAGTTCACCCTAATGGAGTGACCACAGCTATCCCCCACTGGGACACTGGTCACAGCCAGATCTGCCATGTAAGATATCTGCAAAATGTTATAATTTGCCAGATATGATAATCTTGTTTGTATGTTTGTATCATCTTTGTATTATGAGTTATAGCTATGTATGTATGTCTGTATTTCAAACTTGTGCTGTGCTTCTGGGTGAAACCCCCAGACAGTTTGGCATCAGCACTGCCCAGCCTGCTTGATGGCCCATTAAGGACCATCAGCTACACAACTGACCCATTGAGAGAAGGCAGATACACCACGTGACTCAGCAAGGCACGCAGGGACCAGGGCCGGCTCCAGGGTTTTGGCTGCCCCAAGCAGCGATCGCGATCTGCGGCGGCAATTCGGCGGGAGGTCCTTTGCTCCCAGTGGGAGTGAGGGACCGTCCGCCGAATTGCCGCCGAATACCTGGACGTGCCGCCCCTCTCCGCAGCGGCCGCCCCAAGCACCTGCTTGCCAGGCTGGTGCCTGGAGCCGGCCCTGGCAGGGACATGCCTATGGAGAGAACTCTAAGGCTTCCAAGCCATGTGCCGGGCAGCTTGTATTTGAAACAAAGGAAGCACGGGCCGCCTGGCAAGAGACTATAAAAAGCAGCTGCACCTTCTCCATTTTGTCCTGCTTCTTCTCTCCGGAGGAACTTTGCTACAGACTGAAGCTCTGAACAAAGGACTGAAGGACCCATCCAAGCTGTGGATGGACTCCAGAGACTTGACTTAAGCCAGCAATTTATTTAGGGCTACCATACGTCCGGATTTCCCCGGACATGTCCGGCTTTTCGTTCTTTAAATAGCCGTCCGGGGGGGATTTCTAAAAATGTCCGGGATTTCCCCCCAGTCGGCTATTTATAGACCGAAAAGCGGCGGCCAAAGCCCCTTCCCGGCTCCCCCCATCCCCTGCAGCCTTAGCACGCCGCCTGGCCCCGCAGCTGTCCACCCCTCCCCCAGCTCACTTCCCCCTCCTCCCCTGCCCTGAACGCTCCGCCCCCCTGCTCCTCCCCCTCCCCTGCTTCCCGCGAATCAGATGTTGGTGGGAAGGCTGAAAACAAGCAGGGGCAGGCGGGCAGCAGCAGGTAAGCTGGGGTGGGGGAGACGCGAGGAGGAGGGCTCCGGGGAGGTGCGGCGCGGCCCAGTTTGGCCCTGGCCGAGTGGCTCCCTCCGGCCCCGGCCCCAGCGGCTCCGGCCCGGCTCGGGCCCCAGGGCAGCAGCCTCGGTTCTGGCCGAGCACGCCAGCCCGGCCCCAGCCGAGCACCTCCGGCCCGGCCCCAAGCCCCGCGACCCTGGCTGGAGCTCCGGCCGGAGCGCAGCCCGATTCCTGGGCTCTTGCTAAAGCCGGTCCTGGTCAGGGGACAGGGAGTGGGGGTTGGATGGGTTGGGAGTTTGGGGGGGCTGTCAGGGGGGCAGGGGTGTGGAGAGGGGTTGGGACAGTCAGGGACAGGGAGCGGGGGGGTTAGATGGGTCGGGGGTTCTGGGGGGGCTGTCAGGGGGGCAGGGGTGTGGAGAGGGGTCGAGGCAGGCAGGGAGCAGAGGGGGTTGGATGGGTTGGGAGTTCTGGGGGTCCTGTCAGGGGGCGAGGGTGTGAATATGGGGTGGGGGTGTGGATAAGGGTTGGGGCAGTCAGGGGACAGGTAGGGTCCTAGGGGGGCAGTTAGGGTGGGGAGTTCTCAGGAGGGGGCAGTCAGGGGACAAGAAGCAGGGAGGCTTAGATAGGGGGTGGGGTCCTAGGGGGCAGTTAGTGGCAGGGGTCCCAGGAGGGGGCAGTCAGGGGACAAGGAGCGGGCGGGGGGGGGTTGGGGGTTCTGAGGGGGGCAGTCAGGGGGTGGGAAGTGGGAGGGAGTGGATGGGGCAGGGGCGGGGCTAGAGTGGGGCTCCACCCCCCCAGTGTCCTCTTTTTTGATTGTGGAAATATGGTAACCCTAGTTTATTCCATCATTCCTACAAACCTGAACCAAGAACTTTGCCATTACTGGATGTAATTGATTTCTTTAACCATTTTAACTCTCCCCTTTCTTTCTTTCTTTCTTTCTTTCTTTCTTTCTTTCTTTCTTTCTTTCTTTCTTTCTTTCTTTCTTTCTTTCTTTCTTTCTATAAATAAACCTTTAGATTTTAGATTTTTTTTAAATGATACTAAATGATTGGCATCAGAGTGATTTTTGGGTAAGATCTAAGTTATCTATTGACCTCAGTGTGTGTGGCTGGTCCCTTGGGATCAAAAGAACCTATGATTTGATGAGACTGGTTGTAAAGAACTACTCATCTCTGAATCCAGTGTTTTTGGTGGTGATATCAGAACTGGAATGCCTGAGGAAACGGCCTTTATGGTTTATTGTTAGCCAGTGCAGTGAAAGAGGAGTTTACTTTTGTGGCTGGTTTGGTATCTCTTATAAAAGAATAACCACCAGTTTTGGTTATTCTCCAAATGTAAACAGATGGACATCATACCAAATGGACTGAAGGTATCTGTTAGTCTTTAAGGTGCCACCAGACTCCTTGTTAGTTTTGGGTTGTGTTTGCCCTATTTCCAGGGCCGGCTCCAGGCACCAGCCGACCAAGCACGTGCTTGGGGCGGCACCTTGGAAGGGGCGGCCAATCTTGGGATGGCGGGGGGCGCTTGGGGTTTTTTGTTTTTGTTTTGTTTTTTGGTTCGGTGGGGCAGGAGGTTTTTTGTTTGTTTTTGTTTCAGCGGCGCGGCACTGGGTGGGGCTGGCGCGGTGCTCGGGGAGGTGGGGGCTTCGGTGGCGCGGCGCTGGGGGAGGGGGCGGGGGTTGGTGTGGCGCGGTGCTCGGGGGGGGAGGTGGGGCTTTGGGCGGCGCGGCCCGGCCCGGTGCTCGGTGGGGGAGCCAGGGGTTTCGGCGGCCTGGCGCAGCACTTGTGTGTGGGGGGAGATGGGGGTTTTGGCGGCCCGGCGCGGCACTCGGGGGGGGGAGATGGGGGTTTCAGCGGCCCGGCGCTCGGGGGGGGGAGATGGGGGTTTTGGCAGCACGGCGCGGCGCTCGGGGGGGCCGGGGGTTTTGGCGGCGCGGTGCTCAGGGGGGGCGGGGGTTTTGGCAGCATGGCGCTGGGGGGGGCAGGGGTTTCGGCGGCTTGGGGGGGGTGTTACGGCGGGGTGGGGCTCTTTTTTTTTTGCCTGGGGCGGCAAAAAAGTTAGAGCCGGCCCTGCCTATTTCTCAGCAGTTTGTCCTGAATTTGGCATCCTCAGTTGTGACCCACAAAGGCATGGTTACATAGGGTCTTTAATCTAGCAGAGCAAGTCAGAATGAGATCCAATGTCGGGAAACTGAACAAACTCAGGCTAGAAATAAGGCAAAAAATTTCCAGAGTGAATGTTTCAGTTACCCATTGCATCAACTTATCTAATGAGGTGGTGGGTTCTTCATCACTTGGATGGTTCAAACCCAGACTGTATTTCTCTTTCTAAAAGACAACTAGCAATAATCACGCCTCAGAATAACTTCATTAGCTATGATACTGCCACAGCTCAGGCGTAGGGCGCACTGGCTGAAATTCTTGGGCCTGTGCAATACAGGATTGCAGATCACATGATCATAATGGTCCTTTCTGGCCTTACAAATCCATGAACCTGCTGAATAAATCCCTGGTTGTGAAGGCTGGAATTGTCACAGGCTCCTCACGGTGTTAGACACCCACATTCTATTGACACTCAAGGGGGATTGAAGTGCCTAAATCCCAATGGATCCTTTGAAAATCACAGATGAAATTGTGCAGTTGATCAGCAAAAAGGCCTGTGCACCACTTAAATCTTAGTTCAACCCTCAGTGCATAATTTAATTTGTGCTGGCCCCTCTGAACAGGGGCAAACATCACTGTATCAAAAGAGGTGTTTAGGCAGAACTGAAAAAAGTACCTCCCAGAGTTATACTGATACTGGAATTTTCAAAGGATGATCAAATCCCATTGAAATTAAAAGGGATTTGGGCACCTAACTCTCTTAGTCTGCTTTGGAAATCCCATCCTGAATGGCCAAACACCATTAATTTTAGGTATTAATTAACCTGCCTACCCTTAGGCAGTCTTCACTGTTACAGCCTGCATTTTCAAGTCACAAGCAATTATAAGATGGATTGAAAGTAGAAGGGTACCCATAACCCAAAAACAAAAGTGAAATAATAGAACTGTTTCAAGACCCAGTGTGTTTATTTGTACAGAAAATTTAATAAAAGTGTGACCTGTCCTTGTGTGGAAGGAAATAGCAGGTTTGTGTTCAAGTGCTGCCACCTAATGGCCGTTTCATTCAGTGCTCACATCTACAGAAAGATGGTATTCAATTGTCCTGAAGTTTTCCACCACTGTTCTACTAGACTGATGTCAAACATCAGCATAAATCCTCATGTCATCCGGGACATTTGACCTGTAAATTAGACACATAATCTAGTATACTCTGGACACAACCCACCCATTCCCCACTCACCCACACAAAATTCACTCATACAATCAAACTTACACACATAAAATTTACTCCCACGTACTCACACAGTCATTCACAAACACCCACATCCCAGCCTCCACATAATTCACCATCCCGGCCTGAAGAGATTCTATCTCTGCTGGGGCTGCTGGAATAGTCCCTGTGGATCTGCTCTAAGCTAGGTGTCTGTGCTGGGGTTGCAGAGCTATGAGAAGGCAGTTTGGTTAGGTGCTTAGCAAGCAGAGGCAGAGATGAGACAGGCAGCCAGTGTATCTCAGTGCCTTGAATGTCTCAGGCGTCAAAAAATTAACACCACTCAACGGAGAGCCATGAGGCTGAAATTCCCCTTGGGTCTTTCTTCACTTCTACTGTAAGTTTCTGCTCAGAATACTCCGGCCTCTTCCAACCCAGCTGCTTCGCTTGTGGGTCATTGAACCAGAAATGGCTGAAGCAGCATTTGATTCGGGGTTTAGGATGATTAAGAGTTACTGCACACATAAAGAGAGAGGGGGCTGCCAACTGGATGTGTCACTGTTCTATTTCAGTATTTGTAGTGATTTGGAGCATTCGTTAGCATTGCTTACCTCCTTTTTTCAAGACTTCAGAAGAGCATCAAGATAGATAGATAGATAGATATGGAAACTGCATTTTACAACAGATTGATGTATGGCTAGATGATGAAGAGGGACGGACAGATAGATATGGAGAGATAGGAGAATTAAGAAATTAGAGTCAACAGAAGAAAGAAAGGTAAATAGATACAAAGATAGACAGGGAGAGAGACATAAGAACATAAGAACGGTCATACTGGGTCAGACCAAAGGTCCATCTAGCCCAGTATCCTGTCTACCGACAGTGGCCAATGCCAGGTGCTTCAGAGGGAATGAACAGAACAGGCAATCACCAAGTGATCCATCCCCTGTTGCCCATTCCCAGCTTCTGGCAGACAGACAGACATGAGGTTAAACAGGTGCTGTAACACTCTGATATACGTCGTTCTAATGCTGTCATTTTATTTCCCTGCAGTCTCCTGCTGTGAGGCCCAGTTGGTTCCGAGACCCGAGTCACTGGTTGTTCAGGAAGGAGACGTCTCCACCGTGACCTGTGCTTACACCGGTGCTTACCAAACCTACCAGTGGTACCAGCAGCTCCCCCCGGAGAGGGCTGGGCCCTCAGTGACTGTCAATGCTAGGGAGAAAGTCACTGATGGGCAGTTCATGGGCGAGCACCTGGAGGATTTGAAAAGCAGCTTTCGGCCCAGCTCGGAGTCCCAGCTGGGGGACTCAGACCCCTGCTTCTGTGGGGTGGAGGCACAGCGACCCAAGCTGGGCTCCGTGTAAAAAACCCCCATCCTCTGCAAAGCAGCTTGGTGGGGGAGATACAGGCACAGAGGTCCCCAGCTGGTGTGAATGCATCATAGCTCAGCTGGAGTCAATGGGACAGATCCCCAGCTGGTGTATATAGACACAGAGAAAGTCCCTGCCCCCAAGATCTCACAAGCCATATGGGCAGGAGAGAGACAGGCAGAAAGTGAAAAGAGAGTCACAGGGAGGGGGAGGGGGTTTCCCAAGGTCACACAGCCGGGGATAGAACCTAGCAGCCCTGAACCCCACTCCAGCCAGCTATCCACCAGACCACACTGCTTATCAAATACACTGACTTTATTGCCATCACTGTGGGTTTACACCGACGTAACCAGCTGTAGGGCCGAGAGTCCCTAGTGCTGTTCTTTGCTACTTAACACTCCTTAAAACATATGGCCACAAAAATGAAAAATAACAGGTTAATCCTGGAGGAATTTTACAGGGAAAAGTCCCTTCTCTGGACCACATGGCATCATCCAGCGTTTGCAGCAATGGAAAAATCCACCGGCAGCCAAGGGGAAAACGTTCCCAGCTTTTGGAACGAGCAGGTCACTTGGGAAAGAGATGATGGGTAAGTTTTCTACTGGCCCTGGGTCTCTCTGCAGTTCGGGCTGTTGTCCTCCAGAGGGCGCTGCAGCACAGGCAGCATTGCTCTCTATAGACAGGGCGCACCGGTTTATTCCCATGGTCTAGTTCTCCTGCCAGCCCCCTCATTCGTGGTGAAGCCTGTGGGGGGCTCAGCCAGGGGCGCTGGAACAATGTGCACAGTGGGGTGCTGGGAACCATTGAACCAAACTGTAAACCTGGATAAGATGGAAACCATGTCAAGCCAGGGGGTGCGGCAGCCCCCCCTCTCCCCAGCACCCTGAGTTCCAGCACCTGTGGGCTCAGCTGCAGGGCAGGTATTGAGGGGAGGGGAGAGGAGGTTCATACTTGGCCGCAGGAGTCACTCACACCTCCAGCTGTGGCATCACTGCCTGATTTCTAATCTTCACCATTCAGACAGCGGCTCTCTCTCCTCCCTCAGCCCAGGGCTGCACGGGGAGGACAAGAGCTGCTGCCTGCGTGACTCTCTCCCAGGCTGGCTGGAGAGAAAAGCGGCAGTGCCCTGCAGAAGAGCCGAGACGCTGAGGCGATGGCCACGGTCCGGGACTCAGCCATTGTGCTGATTTTGCTTTTCAGTGAGTAAGATTCCAAATCCCATTCCTGAAAGATTCTCCACGTGCCTCCCCCTTCATTACTGGCGCTGAGAGATTAAACAGACCTTCCTCCTCCTCCTTCCTCCTCTGCAAGAAGGGATGCTCTCAGGCAGGGATTTAGGTGCTCAAATCCCACTGGAATTGAATTTCAATGGAATCTGGGAGTCTAAATAAAGAGGAGGGTGATCTGTTCTCTATGGCCACAGACAGCGGGACAAGAAGTAAGTGGCTTAGTTTGCAGGAAGGGAAAGTGAGATTAGATGTTAGGAAAAACTTTCTAACTATAAGGAGAGTTAAGCTCTGGACACGTTAAGTAGGGAGGATGTGGAACCCCCATCGTTGGAGGGTTTGAAGATCAGATTAGACAAACACCCATCAGGGATGGTCTCATGGCCTCAGCCCGGGAGGCGGGGGGGGGGGGGGGAGGGGCTCTACACGACCTCTTGAGGTCAGCCCGACATTTCCATGATTCCATTAAATCCCTTCAGCGCCTTTAAAAATCCCAGAACCAAGAACTCCCCTCAGTGACAGCATCCTCTGACTAACCTCTCTTTCCCCCTCTCCTTGTGCCAGGCTCCAGCATGGAAGATGCTGTAACTCAGACCCAGCCTTCAGTGTCAGGGGTGGAGCATGAGTCTGTAACCCTGGACTGCACTTATGAAACTGTGGCTAGCAGTTATATTTTTTATTGGTACAAACAGTCCCCTGGGGAAAGCCTTATTTTCCTTTCTTGGCAACATTCTGGAGGAGAAAAGAGGAATGAGGCAGGGGAGAGATTTTTTTTCAGTTTGGAGAAATCCAAAAGCTCCATCAGTTTGAGGATCACAGCTCTGGAGTTGGGGGACGCGGCCATATACTTCTGCGCTTTCAGTAGAGATACACACAGTGTTGAAATTCATAGGGAGCCCTGAACAAAAACCTGACACCTCCCCGCTACTGTAAGAAACTGACTCCTGCAGGTGAAGTTAGGAGGCGAGCACATGCAGGCAAGGGATGGGGGTGGGGTAGAGGGCTATGAAGTGGGGTGAGACCTGCCACAGCTGGCTTCCTGGAGATGAAAACCTCTTCCTGATTTCTGGGGAAAGGCGGCACCACAATGGTACTCAGAAATTCGCCGCAAAGAGGAGATGGAATGAGACAAAGGCAGAATAAGATCCCATGGCTGGAAGTCGGAGTGAGACAAATTTAGACTAGAAAGAAAGTGCACATTTTTAACAGTGAGGGTAATTAAACACTGACACAACTGACCCAGGGAGATGGTGGATTCTCCATCATTTGAAATCTTTAAATCATGACTGGGTGTCTCTCCTCTATGTCAACCACAAGCTATGGGCTGGGTGCAGGAATCCCTGAGGATCATTATCTGGCCTGTGTTCATGCAGGAGGTCAGACTAGATCAGTGGCTCTCAAACTTTTTGACTGGTGACCCCTTTCACATAGCAAGTCTCTGAGTGCAACCCTCCCTTATAAATTAAAAACACTTTTTTATATATTTAACACCATTATAAATGCTGGAGGCAAAGCGGGGTTTGGGGTGGAGGTTGACAGCTCGCGACCCCCCATGTAATAACCTCGTGACCCCATGAGGGGTCCTGACCCCCAGTTTGAGAACCCCTGGACTAGATGATCACAAAGGTCTCTTCTCACTTTAGGATCTATCCATCAATCAATCTATTAATATCTCACTGGGGGCTGGCGAAGTCTGGGATGGGTTCCTTGTGGAGTTAGGGACCCCGAGTCTATTCAAAACCAATGAGTGCTGAGCATCTAAGTCCCCTAGGCTCCTTCGGAAATCCCAGCTGAAATTCCATCCTGGGTTGACACTTAACACAAGGGACACTTAACCCTCACTTCTGCCTTCAATTTATGGACTTAATTGGGACCTGGGGCTGGCACTGGCCCCTCTGCATAGGGACAAACATCACCGTATGGGCAGAAGAGCTCAGTCATTCCTGGAAAGAGAGCTCTCCGATTTATACTGAGGCTGGCATTCTCAAAAAGGCCTAGAGGATTTAGAGGATCAACTTCCATTGAAATTCAATAGGATTTGAGCATCTAATTCCCTTAGGCTGGTTTCAAACTCTCAGCCTGTGTTTTCAAGTCACAAGGAACTATAAACTGCATTGAAAGTAGACGGTTCCCCTTTACCTAAAACCGAGAGCGAACTAGCAGAGCTGCCTCAGGCCCTGCTGGGTTGATCTGAAAAGAAAATGTAATAAAAATGTGGCAAACCCTGGGCTGAAAACAAACAACAGGCTTGTGATCATGTGCTGCCATCTGGTGGCCATGGCGTTTCACTTTGACAGCTGCAGGCATTAATGAAAAATTGCGCATGAGTTTTCCACCATTATTTTACTCTACTATTATCAAATATAAAGGCACACCCTCAATTCAGCCTGGGCATTGAAATTTTGTTTAGACATACAACTACTTATGTATTTTGCATACATACAGACACACACATCACTCTCTCTCTCTCTCTCTCACACACACACACAAATTCATACATATGTGAACTCACAGTTCACACACACACAAAGTCACTCACACCCAGAATCACATATATACCAAAGTGGTGCTTACATACATCAAACACCTACATAGTCACTCACACACACCTCAAATTCTCTCACTCACACATTCACAGTGACACTCTCACACACACAAGCGAGCACAAATACCAAACTCACTCACATGCAGATCAAACACAAATGCACACTCTCGGGGTATGTTTACACTACGGGATTACTCCGAATTTACAGAATTCGATTTTTGGAAACCGATTGTATAAAGTCGAGTGCCTGCAGCCACACTAAGCACATTAATTCGGCGGTGTGCGTCCATGTACCGGGGCTAGCGTCGATTTCCGGAGCGTTGCACTGTGGATAGCTATCCCATAGCTATCCCATAGTTCCCGCAGTCTCCCCCACCCATTGAAATTCTGGGTTGAGATCCCAATGCCTGATGGGGCCAAAAACATTGTCACGGGTGGTTCTGGGTACATCCCCCTCCCCCCCCCCGTGAAAGCAACGGCAGACAACCGTTTCGCGCCTTTTTTCCTGGGTGAATAGTGCAGACACCATATCATGGCAAGCATGGAGCCCGCTCAGCTCAAGACAGCAGTCATGAACATTGTAAACACCTCACGCATTATTGTGCAGTTTATGTTGAACCAGAACCTGCAAAACCAGGCGAGGAGGAGGTGGCGATGGCAGCACAGCGACGAGAGTGATGAGGACATGGACACAGAATTCTATCAAACCGTGGGCCCCGGCGCTTTGGAGATCATGGTGTTAATGGGGCAGGTTTTAGCCATGGAACGCCGATTCTGGGCCCGGGAAACAAGCACAGACTGGTGGGACCGCATAGTGTTGCAGGTGTGGGACGATTCCCAGTGGCTGTGAAACTTTCGTATGCGTAAGGGCACTTTCATGGAACTTTGTGACTTGCTTTCCCCTGCCCTGAAGCGCCAGAATACCAAGATGAGAGCAGCCCTCACAGTTGAGAAGCGAGTGGCGATAGCCCTGTGGAAGCTTGCAACGCCAGACAGCTACCGGTCAGTCGGGAATCAATTTGGAGTGGGCAAATCTACTGTGGGGGCTGCTGTGATGCAAGTAGACAAAGCAATCGTTGAGCTGCTGCTACCAAAGGTAGTGACTCTGGGAAATGTGCAGGTCATAGTGGATGGCTTTCCTGCAATGGGATTCCCTAACTGTGGTGGGGCAATAGATGGAACCCATATCCCTATCTTGGCACCGGAGCACCAGGGCAGCCAGTACATAAACCGCAAAGGGTACTTTTCAATGGTGCTGCAAGCACTGGTGGATCACAAGGGACGTTTCACCAACATCAACGTGGGATGGCCGGGAAGAGTTCACGACGCTCGCGTCTTCAGGAACATTAGTCTGTGTGAATGGCTGCAGCAAGGGATTTACTTCCCAGACCAGAAAATAACCATTGGGGATGTTGAGATGCGTATAGTTATCCTTGGGGACCCAGCCTACCCCTTAATGCCATGGCTCATGAAGCCATACACAGGCAGCCTGGACAGTAGTCAGGAGCTGTTCAACTACAGGCTGAGCAAGTGCAGAATGGTGGTAGAATGTGCATTTGGACTTTTAAAAGGTCCCTGGCACTCGTTACTGACTCGGTCAGACCTCAGCCAAACCAATATTCCCATTGTTATAGCTGCTTGCTGTGTGCTCCACAATCTCTGTGAGAGTAAGGGGGAAATGTTTATGGCGGGGTGGGAAGTTGAGGCAAATCACCTGGCCGCTGATTACGCGCAGCCAGACACCAGGGCGATTAGAAGAGCACACCAGGAAGCACTGCGCATCAGAGAAGCTTTGAAAACCAGTTTCATGACTGGCCAGGCTACGGTGTGAAAGTTCTGTTTGTTTCTCCTTGATGAAAACCCACCCCCTTGATTAACTCATTCCCTGTAAGCAACCCACCCTCCCCCCTTCGATCACAGCTTGCTTTCAAAGGAAATAAGGTCACTATAGTTTAAAAATCATGTATTCTTTATTAATTGATTATAAACATAGGGAGAGAACTGACAAGGTAGCCCAGGTGGGGTGTGGGAGGAGGGAAGGAAAAGGCCACTAAAAAAGTTCAAAATAATGACAGCCTTTTGCTTGGGCTCTCCACTGGGGTGGAGTGAGAGGGTGCACGGAGACTTCCCCCCCCCCCCGCATTCTTGGGCGTGTGGGTGAGGAGGCTTTGGAACGTGGTGAGGGGGGAGGGAGGTTATACAGCGGCTGCAGCGGCACTCTGTGATCCTGCTGTCGTTCCTGAAGCTCCACCAGACGCCGGAGCATGTCTGTTTGATCACACAGGAGCCCCAGCGTTGCAGCCTGCCACCTCTCATCTCGAGTGTCCCTCATGGCCTCACGTTCACTGGCATCTTTCCTGTACTTTGATACCGTGTCCTTCCACTCATTCAGATGAGCTCTTTCATCGCTGGTCGACTGCATGATTTCCGAGAACATGTCGTCTCGTGTGCATTTTTTTCGCCGCCTTATCTGAGATAGCCTTCAGGACGGAGGAGGGAGGCTTGAAAAATTTGCAGCTGCGGGAGGGAGGGAAAAAAGGGAGAGAAGTATTTTAAAAGATACATTTTACAGAATAATGCTTATACTCTTTCACGGTGAACAACACTATTCACATTACATAGCAAATGTGATTTCGGTACAAGATCGCATTTTGCATCTTATATTGAGTGCCTGCGGCTTTGGTGTTAGAGATCACAGCTGCAGGGCCGGGCAACAGAATTCGGCTTGCATGCAGCCATGGTAAGCCATTGTCTTTCGGCTTCGGCAACCTTCATAAAAGCAGCGCCCTCCTTTCCCATACCAAGCAAAGCCCATTGAGTGCTGTAGTTTTCCTGTTAACGTGCAGCAGCAGAAACCAAACTAACCCCCCCCCCCATCCAATTATCTGGGATGATCGCTTTACTCCTCCCCCCACTGCATGGCTGGTATCAGGGAAGATCCCTGCTAGCCAAACATGAAAAGCTCAGCGCCAATGCCGCCCCCCCTCCCCCCCCGCTTGGCTAACTGCAGGGAAGGATTTCTTTTTGGCCACAGGCAAACAGCCCAGTAGGAACGGCCACCTCTGTCCCCTTAATTAAATTCCCGTATTTCAACCAGGTTACCATGAACGATATCACTCTCCTGAGGATAGCACAGTGAGATAAAGAACGGATGCTGCTTGAATGCCAGCAAACACCGGGACCATACGCTGCCAGGCTTTGTCATGCAATGATACCAGATTACTTGCTACTAGTATGGCGTGGTCAAGTGTCCTACCATGGAGGACGGAATAAGGCTGCACTGCCCAGAAACCTTCTGCACAGGCTTTTGGAGTACCTCCAGGAGAGCTTCATGGAGATGTCCCTGGAGGATTTCCGCTCCATCCCCAGACACGTTAACAGACTTTTCCAGTAGCTGTACTGGCTGCGAATGCATCTCAAGTCCTTGGGGCAAATTAATAATTAAAAAACGCTTGCTTTTAAACTATGTTTTATATTTACAAAGTACACTCACCTGAGGTCCCTTCCATGGGTTCATGGTCTGGGATACCACCTTGGGAGGGTTGGGAGGGTACTTCAGTCAGGCTGAGAAAAAGATCCTGGCTGTTGGGGAGAACGGAGTGCTGTGTGCTCTCCGCAAGCTTGTTGTCATCCTCCTCCTCATCTTCCCCGTCCGCAGAATCCTCAGGCATGGCTGAGATTACCCCCTCCTCAGAATCCATGGTCAGGGGTGGGGTAGTGGTGGCGGCCCCCCCTAGAATTGCATGTAGCTCACCGTAGAAGTGGCATGTCTGTGGCTCTGACCCGGAGCAACCGTTTGCCTCCTTTGTTTTTTGATAGGCTTGTCTGAGCTCCTTAACTTTCATGCAGCACTGTAGTGAGTCCCTATTGTGGCCTCTCTCCATCATGCCCTTGGAGATTTTTTCAAAAGTTTTGGCATTTCGTCTTTTGGAACGTAGTTCTGCTAGCACAGAATCATCTCCCCATACAGCGATCAGATCCAGTACCTCCCGTACGGTCCATGCTGGTGCTCTTTTTCGATTCTCGGCCTGCATGGTTACCTGTGCTGATGAGCTCTGCGTGGTCACCTGTGCTCTCCATGCTGGGCAAACAGGAAATGAAATTCAAAAGTTTGCGGGGCTTTTCCTGTCTACCTGGCCAGTGCATCCGAGTTCAGATTGCTGTCCAGAGCGGTCACAATGGTGCACTGTGGGATAGCTCCCAGACGCCAATACCATCGAATTTGGTCCACGCTAACCCTAATTCGAACCAGCAAAGTTGATTTTGGCGCTAGTCCCCTCATCGAAGAGGAGTACAGAAATCAATTTTAAGAGCCCTTTATGTCAAAGTAAATGGCTGCGTTGTGTGGACGGGTGCAGGGTTAATTCGATTTAACGCTGCTAAATTTGACCTAAACTCATAGTGTAGACCAGGCCTGAAAGTCTCAAACACAACAAACTCACTCTGCTCTCACTGCACAGAGGTAGCTGCCTGAGTCCCCAAGCTGGGAGTTGGTGATGTGCAGGGAGCTGCGTTTCCCATCTTCCAGGGGCTGCCCCATGAACCGCTGCTTGGCAGCATTCTCCTGAAGGCTCATGGCCAGCAGGTTAGGAACCCATGTCCTGTTGAATTCAAGGTTGGGATTGCCAAAGAGAGCTATAGGACCTAGGTAGCCAAACTTCACTGAAATTCAACAGGACACAGGTTCCTAATTCCCTTTGGTTCCTTTGAAAATCCCAGGCTAAATCCATTCATGTCTGTGTGGTGCTGAGGTACTGCAGGGGTCAAGGGGAGACAAAAGCACCCAGGTAGCTTTTAAAGTATTTTCAAAGGAGCCCAAGGGAATTAGGTACTCAGCTCCCAGTGGAATGCAAGGGAAATTGGGCTATGAATTCCCTCAGAAATCTTTGACCATTCCAGCGTAAAACTGCCTGCATTAGGTGTTTCTCTGGCCATATTACCACAGTGTCAACCCACCTCACAATCTTCCTTTATTGGTCCACACAACACCCCTGCGAGGTGGGAAAGTGCTGTTAGCCCATTTTATGGCTGGGGATCTGAGGAACAGAGGGGCAGATTTTTAAAGGTCTTTAGGTACTTGGTGCGATTTTTCACAAGTGCCTCGGTGCCAAACACCATTTGAAATCAATGGGTGTTAGGGGCCCTGGGTGTGTTTGAAAACCCCACTGGGCATCCCTTTAAAAACGTGGCCCTGAGTGATTTGCCGAAAGCCACCCGGAATGTCTGTGGTGAAGGAAGGACTCAAACCCAGGCCTTGGTTAGTGTTATAGCTACTGGTCTCTCCTGCCGCACCTTGGCTGCTGCTGTTCGGACACCGCTAAGGAATCCCCTCGTGCCGGGTGCCTTTGTCTACGCTGGGGGTGTACAGCTCCGAGAAGGCAGCTGAGCTTGTGCAGGAGCAAGCGGCAGCAGTTACAGGAGCCTAGGCTGGTATGTGTGTCACATGATGTGTCTGAACATAACAAAAAACCAGGCGGAGATGAGCCAGGCACCCACTGCATCTCAGTGCCTGGTTGCTACAGGTGTCCGAAATTCACCTCACCCCCCCTGAGAATCATGAAGCTGCAAGTCCCCTGGGTCTTTCTTCCTTTGTACTGGAAAGTGGGAAATGCAGCTCTCTGCACATCACTGACTCCCAGCTGGGCGACTCAGCAGCTACCTCTGTGCAGTGAGAGCAGAGTGACACAGGCAGAGCTGGGCTCAGGGCAAAACC
Organism: Emys orbicularis; assembly: GCF_028017835.1. Taxonomy (NCBI): domain Eukaryota; kingdom Metazoa; phylum Chordata; order Testudines; family Emydidae; genus Emys; species Emys orbicularis. Next base: position 55,762,585 of record NC_088694.1, on the reverse strand, counting down.
CTTCATCCTCTGACAGGCATCTGGGCCGAGGAGCTGCAGGACGGATCCCCAGTTGGTGTAAAGTGACTGTTGCTCCACGGGAGTCACTGAATCAAACCCCTAGCTGGTGCAAATCAGAAATATCTTCATTTACATCACTGGGCCAGATCCTCATCTGGTGCGACTCAGATGCTCACTATTGTAGCTAATGGGACAGATCCTCAGGGGGTGTAAATCAGCTGTAACTCCATTGGAGTAAAGAGGTGAAGTGGTGCCTGGTTCTCAGGGCCAGCTCTACCATTTTTGCCGCTCCAAGCAACAAAAAACAACCGAACTGCCGAAGCGCAAAAAACCCCACAAAAACCACGCTTGGAGTGTACCACCCCAAGAATAGACAGAATACTGCCCCTTAGCATGTGCCGCCCCAGGCACGTGCTTCCTCTGCTGGTGCCTGGAGCCGGCCCTGGTGGTTCTGTATCATTCCTACCATCTTCTACCTGGGATTCCCCTGAAGCCAAGAATTTCTCCCCTCCCCCTTCTGTGCCAGGGCAGCAGATGGCGCTAGAGTGCTCACAATCCTCCCCTGCAAACCCTGGTTAATTCCCACAGCCTGAGATCTGGTCTGGACCCAGCCCAGCCCAGTTCACAGAGCTGCTGGTCCTCCCCGGGGCAGACAATGAAACAGCAGGCTCTGTAGGCAGAGAATCCTTCCCCTTGAGGAGGCGGTAACCTGAGGGGAGGGAGAATTCTCGTTTCCACTGGTCTCCTGCAAACCTTCCTCGGATTGACTCTGCTTCGGTATGTTCCTCTGCGAGGGAGAGAAGAAACGGAGCTCACCATGGCCTCAGAGAGTGGAGCTGCTCTGTGGAGCCTTCTCCTCACCTTTGCTTTTCTCTGTGAGTGAAACAAATATTTTCTCGTTCTAAAGGGTAAAAAGATGCAAACTCTTGGAAGTCAGTGAAGGGCAAGATCCCTTAGCTCTTCTTAATTCCTCTCTCTATATATATCTTATCTACCTCTCTAAGAGCTACTGCACCCATGCCAATGGGACATATCTCAGCCTCTGATCTTTTTGGACAGTAATATTGCTTTGGAGTTATTTTTTAGCATTTCTTGTCCTGTTTCTTTAAGATTCGGGGAGAGAACAGAACTACATAAAAGATGTTGATGGAAGGATCTATATCAATCTGTATCGATATATGGACATGTAGCTATAGATACCGGGGATGGAGGAATAGAAGGATGGATGTAGGCTGCAGAGGGGAGACTGGATAGATAGAGCCACAGATAAACAGGCAATGTGACATTCTCGTATTCTTCATGTTAACTGCTATTGTTTTGTTTCACTCCAGTCTCCTGCTACAAATCCCAAGTGGATCAGAGCCCCGAGTGGCTGGTTACTGGGAAAGGGAAGGTCTCCACCATGTCCTGCTCTTTCACCAGCACTTACCGAACCTTCCAGTGGTACCAGCAGCTCCCTGGGCAAGGGCCGACCCACCTGCTGACCGCGAGCTCTAATGAGAATGACACTGTGGGGCGGTTCATAGGCGAGCGCCTGGAAGATGGGAAACGCAGCTCCCTGCACATCACCGACTCCCAGCTGGGGGACTCAGGCAGCTACCTCTGTGCGGTGGATGCACAGTGACACAGGCAGAGCTGGGCTCAGGGCACAAACCCTCATCCTCTGACAGGCAGCTTAGGGGAGGAGATGCAGGGACAGATCTCCAGATGGTGCAAATCAGCACAATTCTGTGACAGTCAATCACAGAATCATAGAAATGTAGAACTGGAAGGTACACTGATCGGTACTATAGTCCAATCCCCTGCACTGATGGAGGAATAAGATAATACTTAGTCCTGCCATGAGTGCAGGGGACTGGACTAGGTGATCTCTGGAGGTACCTTCCAGTTCTATGATTCTATGATTATCTGGACCATCCCTGATGGCTGTTAGTCTAACCTGCTCTTAAAAACCTCCAATGATGGAGATTCCACAATCTCCCTAGGCAATTTTCTTCTAGGTGCTTACAAATCGATTATTTGATCATTTGCTCCATTATCTTTCCAGATACTGAAGTTAAGCAGACTGGTTTATAATTCCCCAGGTTGTCCATATTCCCCTTTTTATAGATAGGCACTGTATTTGCCCTTCTCCAGTCCTCTGGGATCTCTCCCGTCCTCCATGAGTTCTCAAAGATAAATACTAATGGCTCAGAGATCTCTTCATCCAGTTCCTTAAGTATTCTTGGATGTATTTCATCAGGCCCTGCTGATTTGAAGACATCTAACTTGTCAAGTAATTCTTAACTTGTTCTTTTCCTAATTTAGCCTCATATCCTACCCCATTTACACTGATGTTCACTATGTTAGCTGCCTGACCACTTAACTTTTTTGGTGAAAACTGAAACAAAATAGACATTTAACACTTCAGCCATTGCTGCATTTTCTGTTATTGTCTTTCCCTCCTGAGTGAGTAATGGGCCGACCCTGTTCTTGGTCTTCCTGATGCTTCTTCTGTATTTGTAAAATACTTTTGTTACCCTTTATGATCCTAGCTAGTTTAATCTCATTTTGTGCCTTGGCATTTGTAATTTAGTCCCTAAAATCTTGTGTGTCTTTTAAAAATATTCATCCTTTGTCATTTGACCTAGTTTCTACTATTTGTATATGACTCTGTTTTTGAGTTTCCGGTCATTGAAAACCTCCTGGTTAAGCCAGGGTGGTCTCTTACCATACTTCCTAATTTTCCTACACATTGGTATAGTTTGCTCTTGTGTCCTTATTAATATCTCTCTAATAAACTGACAAATCTCCTGATCTCTCCCCCCCCCCCCCGCAATAGACTTGCTTCCCAGGGGATCATACACCAATTCTCTGAGTTTCAAGGAGACAGATCCTCAGCTCTTGTGAATTGGCAGCGGTCCATTGGAGTCAGCGGAGCCATATTCCCAGCTGGTGTAAATCAGGATAGATCCATTGGAGTAAATGGGTGGTGAAGCGGTGCCTGGTTCTGTGTCATTCCCATGAATTTCTAGCTGGGATTCCCCTGTAGCAAATAATCCCGCCCCCCGCTTCTCTGCCAGGGCAGCAGATGGCGCTAGAGTGCTCACAACCTCCCCTGCAAACCCTGGTTAATTCCCACAGCCTGAGATCTGGTCTGGACCCAGCCCAGCCCAGTTCACAGAGCTGCTGGTCCTCCGCGGGGCAGACAATGAAACAGCAGGCTCTGTAGGCAGAGAATCCTTCCCCTTGAGGAGGGGGTAACCCGAGGGGAGGGAGAATTCTCGTTTCCACTGGTCTCCTGCAAACCTTCCTCGGATTGACTCTGCTTCGGTATGTTCCTCTGCGAGGGAGAGAAGAAACGGAGCTCACCATGGCCTCAGAGAGTGGAGCTGCTCTGTGGAGCCTTCTCCTCACCTTTGCTTTTCTCTGTGAGTGAAACAAATATTTTCTCCTTCTAAGGGGTAAAAAGATACAGACTCTTATCTATCTATCTATCTAAACAGCTATTGCACCTGTAAGGAGAGAGGGGTCTGCCAATGGGACATACTGTATCTCAGCCTCTGATCTGTTTGAACAGTAATATTGCTTTGGAGTTCTTTGTTAGCCTTTCTTGTCCTGCTTTTTTAAGATTCGGGGAGTGACCAGAACTATATAAACAGATGTTGATGGTAGGATCTATATCTATCTGTATCGCTATATAGACATGTAGATATAGATACTGGGGCTGGAACAATAGAAGGATGGATGGAGGCTGCAGAGGGGAGACTGGATAGATAGAGCCACAGATAAACAGGCAATGTGACATTCTCATATTCTTCATGTTAACTGCTATTGTTTTGTTTCCCTCCAGTCTCCTGGTGCGAAGCCCAACTGGTTCAGAGCCCCGAGTCACTGGTTACTGGGGAAGGGAAGGTCTCCACCATGTCCTGCTCTTTCATCAGAGCTTTCCAAGCCTTCCAGTGGTACCAGCAGCTCCCTGGGCAAGGGCCGACCCATCTGCTGACCGCGAGCTCTAATGAGAATGACACTATGGGGCGGTTCATAGGCGAGCGCCTGGAAGATGGGAAACGCAGCTCCCTGCACATCACCGACTCCCAGCTGGGGGACTCAGGCAGCTACCTCTGTGCGGTGGATGCACAGTGACACAGGCAGAGCTGGGCTCAGGGCAAAACCCCTCATCCTCTGACAGGCAGCTGGGCCGAGGAGCTGCAGGGGCAGATCCCCAGCGGGTGAAAAGCAGTGTAAATCCATGGTAGCCAAGGGGACTCATCCTTAGCTGTTATAAATGGGCAGCGCTCCAGTGGAGTCAATGGGCCATATCATAAGGCGCTGGGGACTGGAACCCAGGTCTGCAGATCCCGGGACAGCTGTGTGAATAGCAGCATAAATCTGGAGTCACTCCATAACTGTTCTTTGCGGTGACTAGATCACAACAAATCCGAGACACAAGTTCATTTTCTTTCCTCTTCTTCCTACACGACAGTTTCTAAAGGAAAGTTCATTACTAAACATAACCAGTGGGAAGCCATCTTCCCTTAAGGGAGCGAAATGGAAAATATCTCTGGCTTCAAAGCTGTAAGATCACCCGCGTTTCAATAGCAACAATAAACAAACACAACTAACCTAGCCCCTCCCCCCACTCTCCTTCCTTTAGAAACCGCGACTCCCCTATGGAAGCCAGAACTTCTGCTCCCCCGTATCCCTGTGCAGCTCACACAAGAGCCCGACAGAGGGCGCTGCCGCACCGACAGGAACGCTCCAGAAATGAGACACTTTCTGGAGTTTCTAGACACCTAGTTCTCTCTCCATCTCCTCCCCACGCCGCCCCCCAACCCCTCCCGGGCCCTGCCAGACTTTTTACCAGCGCAGCGGAAAGGCAGCTACCGACCAAGCACAGAGAGATTTGATGCTTGACGCCAGGAGTCACAATTTAATTTGGAGCAGAAGCAGCGTTCCCGGATTCCCTCAGCCCCCAGAAGACAGAGGTCGGCTTCCCTCTGAGGGGAAAGGGACTAATTCGTTTCTTCTGCTGGGGGCGGTGGTGCCTGAGCGGAGAGAAAACGGAGCCGCTCCGTGCAGAAGCGCAGAGACACCGAATCTTCATTGAGAGGATGCTTAAAACCCTGGTCTCCACGCTTGTGCTGATCCTCGCTTTGAGTGAGTCAGATTCCCACGTGGCATTTCTGGGCATTATTCTCCCCTCCCCCCCTATTTATTAATTTTCACCTGTGTCCGGGTGTCCTTCTCGATGACACTTCACGCTGCTGCTGCTCTTGATAGTTTCCCTGTCTGTGTCTGGGGGATTTTTCATGCTCTGTTGTTATTATTTTTCCTCCCAGGCGGAGAGGTGGACGCGAAGGTTTCTCAGCCTGCTGCGCTGTCTTTCCTGGCGGGGGGGCAGGGCTGACCTCCCCTGTAACCACAGTGTCGCTGGCTACGACAGAGGTTTTTGGTACTATCAGAGCCCCCGAGCTGCCCCTCGAGCTGTGATCTCTGGCTACAACTCCGCGGAGACGTCGGAGCGGTTTGAACTGTCCATTGACCCCTCCAGCCGGTCCGCCCCGCTGCGCATCACCAAGGTGGGGGTGGAGGACTCGGGGGTGTATTACTGCGCCGTGAGAGGCACAGCGAGAGGAAATGCAGGGCGAGCTGAACAAAAACCTCCCCGACTCTGAGGAAGAGAAGGGAGCTCAGATAATCAAATTACAGGCTGGGATCCTCAAAGGGGCCAGGAGAATGGACTCATGGAACTCCAGTGAGCAATAAGCACCCAACTCCCTTGGGCTCATTTGAAAATCTCTGTATCCAAAGCGACTCAGGTAATTATAAGCCTAATTGCTATTGTCTTCCAATAAAAAGAAGGCTCTGAAGGGTCAAATTTGCAAAGGTATTTAGGGACCTAAAGATACAGAGAGGCACCAGGGACCAAATTTGTAGAGGTACTTAGGTGCCTAAAGAATCTGCTGGTGCCTAGTAGGATTTTCAAAAGCACCCAACTCCCTTTGGCTTCCCTGCAAGTTAGGGGCCTAGCTGCATTTGGAAACCTCATTAGGCACCCAGCGTCTGAGTCTCTGGGCTCCCAAATACTGGTTTGACCAGAGCATCAAGTCAAAGTCTGGGGCCCTGTGGATGTCCCTGTTGGGAGTAGAAATTACAGTCACAGGTTAGCAAGGGCCATCTACTCTAACCCCCTGCCAAGGTGCAGGATTTGCGGGCTTGGTAATTGTCATAAATATAAAGGGAAGGGTAACCATCTTTCTGCATACAGTACTATAAAATCCCTCCTGGCCAGAGGCACAAAATCCTTTTACCTGTAAAGGGTTAAGAAGCTCAGGTAACCTAGCTGGCACCTGACCAAAAGGATCAATAAGGGGACAAGATACTTTCAAATGTGGGGAGGGGGAAAAGGGCTTTGTTTTGTCTGTTCTTTGTCTGTCTGTTCTGTGTGCTTGCCTGAGTCAGATCAAGGAAGCAAGGAAAGGTGTTAGTTTACTTTTATTTTGGCTTGTGTTTTCCTTTGTGTAAGAGGGAGGTTTATGCCTGGTTTTGTAACTTTAAGGTTTTGCCTAGAGGGGAGATCCTCTGTGTTCTTGAGTCTTTTGTTATAAGCTGGTAGAAATAAGCTTAGGGGGTCTTCATGCGGGTCCCCAGGTCTGTACCCTAAAGTTAAGAGTGGGGAGGGAACCCTGACATGGTGGCAGAGCGGTGGGATCATTTTGAACCAAAAGCCCAGTAGTTTTAAAAGGACATTCCCCCCCCCCCTTTTTGGCTGTTTAGAAAACAGATAGAGATCTTATCTCTCTTTGCCTGAAGGCAGAGGTATCAGGTCCTTGTAACAAAGGGATGTTTTAAGCTGTGAGCAGCTGGAGATTTTTGTCTCTGCCTGAGGGCAGGGTAGTTAACTTTCTACAAAGGAATTCACAAGCTAGGTTTTTTTTCCTTTATAGCTCTCGGGTTAGGCTAGTTAAGTACAAAAAGCAGGAACATGACTACCAGTGAAACAGCTAATAAACTAGAGCTGGCTAGACTGGAAGCAAAGGAGAAAGAGAAGGAACATAAGAGACTGATCGAATTAAAACAACTAGAAATTAAGGCACAGGAAGCTGCCCACGAGAGAGCCCTGGATTTACAAGAAAAAGAGAGGCAGCATGAACTGGAGGTAGAGAAGGCAAGGGCTAAGCAGAATGTACCAGACAACCCTGGAAATCCTTCTCCAGGTACCGCGTCCCATCCCAGAAAGTTCCCCACCTACAAGGCAGGCGATGATACCGAGGCCTTCTTAGAAAATTTCGAAAGGGCCTGCCTTGGATACAGCATCTCTACCGACCAGTACATGGTAGAGCTGAGACCACAACTCAGTGGACCTTTAGCAGCGGTGGCGGCTGAAATGCCTAAGGAACTCATGAACAATTATGATTTTTTTTTTTTTAAAAAGGGCAGAATTAGAATAGGGCTAACACCCGAGCATGCCCGTCAGCGGTTCAGAGCCCTAAAGTGGAAACTGGATGTGGCATTTTCCCGACATGCCTACCACATTGAAAAAAATTGGGATGCCTGGATATCAGGAGCAAATGTTAAATCTACGGAAGAGTTGCCCTTCCTAATGCAAATGGAGCCGTTTTTAGAGGGTGTTCCTGAGGAAATAGAAAGGTACATCCTAGATGGGAAGCTCAAAACTGTAACCGAGGTGGGGGAGATCAGAGCCAAATGGGTGGAGGTGGCAGAAAAGAAAAAAACGAGTAGCAGTTAGAGCAGATATCAGAAGGGGCAACCTGAAACCAAACCTTACCACCGGGGGCAGCCCAAGGCCCCACCCACATCCCAAGGAAAACCCCAAACACCTTATCACCCCACCACACCAGTCTCCAGCAACCCACCTCACCCCAGTGACCAGTCAGCTGGGCGATGTTTTAAATGTAATGAGCTGAGGCATGTGAAGGCCAACTGCCCCAAGAACCCCAACAGACTGCAGTTCATTACACCGGAGTCACACCAAAGGTCCTCAGGCCCAGATGCCTCCCAGGTACCCTCAGAGCGAAGGGAAACTGTGAGTGTGGGCGGGAAGAAGGTTATCGCGTGGAGGGACACTGGAGCACAACTGTCAGCTATCCACCAGTCCTTAGTGGACCCCCCCAACTTAATCAACCCAGAGGTCCAAGTGACAATTCAACCCTTCAAGTCAAACTCCTTTGACTTGCCTACAGCCAAGTTGCCTGTCCAGTACAAGGGCTGGTCAGGATTGTGGACTTTTGCAGTCTATGACGATTATCCCATTCCCATGCTGCTGGGGGAAGACTTGGCCAACCATGTGAAGCTAGCCAAGAGGGTGGGAATAGTCACCCGCAGCCAGGCTAAGCAAGCCTTCACACCTATCCCTGTTCTGGAGCCTTCCACCAGGGCCCCGTCTGTGTTATCAGAGACCCAGACTGAGGTGGTGGAACTGGACCCCATGCCAACGTCTGCGACAGCAGTAGTGGATCCAGTCCCAGAGACCCAGACAGAGCCAGTCCCCAGAACCGGAACCGTCAGAGTAACCAGCACCAGAACCATTATAATAATAATAATAATGGGGGGAGGGATAGCTCAGTGGTTTGAGCATTGGCCTGCTAAACCCAGGGTTGTGAGTTCAATCCTTGAGGGGGCCACTTAGGGATCTGGGGCAAAATCTGTACTTGGTCCTGCTAGTGAAGGCAGGGGGATGGACTCGATGATCTTTCAAGGTCCCTTCCAGTTCTAGGAGATGGGATATCTCCATTAATTATTATTATTATATATATAACCATTGCCAACACTGAGTCCAGCGCTTGCAACCCCGTCTACAGCTCCAACACCAGAGGGCACCAGCAAGCCTGCACTGGCAGCAGCAGCAGATAACCCTACACAAGAGGCTCAGCCAGAGCCTGAAATACCACATAGTGCACCAGCGGAGAGCGGTCCAGAGTCAACGGAAACAACCCCAGCACCTGCATCGCTTCCAGAGGGACCAAGCCCGAGTCCACAATCCAATGAGGAGCTGATGTTTCCAGCATCAAGGGAACAGTTCCAGGCCGAGCAGGAAGCAGATGACAGTCTCCAGGGAGCTTGGACGGTGGCACGGAGCAACCCACCGCCTCTCAGCTCTTCTAACCGATCCCGGTTTGTTGTAGAACAAGGACTTTTATACAAGGAAACTCTTTCTGGTGGACACCAGGAAGATTGGCATCCTCAAAGACAGTTGGTAGTTCCAGCTAAATACTGGGTAAAGCTCTTGAGCTTAGCCCACGATCATCCCAGTGGCCATTCTGGGGTGAACAGACCCAAAGACCGTTTGGGGAAGTCATTCCACTGGGAGGGAATGGGCAAGGACGTTTCTACCTATGTACGGTCTTGTGAGGTGTGCCAAAGAGTGTGGGAAAACCCCAAGACCAGGTCAAAGCCCCTCTCCAGCCACTCCCCATAATTGAGGTTCCATTTCAGCAAGTAGCTGTGGATATTCTGGGTCCTTTCCCGAAAAAGACACCCAGAGAAAAGCAGTACATACTGACTTTCATGGATTTTGCCACCCGATGGCCAGATGCAGTAGCTCTAAGCAATACCAGGGCTAAAAGTGTGTGCCAGGCATTAGCAGACATTTTGGTCAGGGTAGGTTGGCCATCCAACATCCTTACAGATTCGGGAACTAATTTCCTGGCAGAGACCATGAAAAACCTGTGGGAAGCTCATGGGGTGAATCACTTGGTTGCCACCCCCTTACCACCATCAAACAAATGGCCTGGTGGAGAAGTTTAATGGAACTTTGTGGGCCATGATACATAAATTCGTAAATGAGCACTCCAGTAATTGGGAACTAGTATTGCAGCAGTTGCTCTTTTGCCTACAGGGCTGTACCACATCCCAGTTTAGCGTTTTCACCATTTGAACTTGTGTATGGCCGCGAGGTTAAGGGGCCATTGCAGTTGGTGAAGCAGCAATGGGAGGGGTTTACGCCTTCTCCAGGAATTAACACTCTGGACTTTGTAAACAACCTACAGAACACCCCTCCAAACCTCTTTAGCCCTTGCTAGAGAAAACCTACAAGATGCTCAGGAAGAGCAAAAGGCCTGGTATGATATACATGCCAGAGAGCTTTCCTTCAAAGTAGGGGACCAAGTCATGATCTTAAAGGCGCTCCAGGACCATAAGATGGAAGCGTTGTGGGAAAGGCCATTCACGGTCCAAGAGCACCTGGGAGCTGTTAATTATCTCATAGCATCTCCCACCTCAAAACCTAAAGCCTAAGGTGTACCATATTAATTCTCTAAAGCCCTTTTATTCCAGAGAATTAAAGGTTTGTCAGTTTTACAGCCCAGGGAGGAGATGACTCTGAGTGGCCTGAAGGTGTCTACTATGAAGGAAAAAGTGATGGTGGCGTGGAAGAGGTGAACCTCTCCATGACCCTTGGGTGTATGCAGTGATAGCAGATCAAGGAGCTGTGCACTAGCTACGCGCCGATGTTCTCAACCACCCCAGGACAGACCGAACGGGCATACCACTCCATTGACACAGGTGATGCTCACCCAATTAGAGCCCAACCTTACCCGGGTGTCTCCTCAAGCCAAAACTGCTATAGAATGAGAGATCCAGGACATGCTACAGATGGGTGTAATCCGCCCCTCTAACAGTGCATGGGCATCTCCAGTGGTTCTAGTTCCCAAACCAGATGGGGAGATACGCTTTTGCGTGGACTACCGTAAGCTAAATGCTGTAACTCGCCCAGACAACTATCCAATACCATGCACAGATGAGCTATTGGACAAATTGGGATGTGCACAGTTCATCTCTACCTTAGACTTAACCAAGGGGTACTGGCAAGTACTGCTAGAAGAACCCACCAAGGAAAGGTCAGCCTTCGTCACCCATGCAGGGATGTATGAATTTAGTGTGCTCCCTTTCAGGCTGCAAAATGCACCTGCCACCTTCCAAAAACTTGTAGATGGTCTCCTAGTGGGATTGGGAGAATCTGCAGTCGCCTACCTTGACGATGTGGCCATCTTTTCTGATTCATGGGCAGAACACCTGGAGCATCTACAAAAAGTCTTTGAGCGCATAAGGGAGGCAGGACTAACTGTTAAGGCTAAAAATTGTCAAATAGGCCAAAACAGAGTGACGTACCTGGGGCACCAGGTGGGTCAAGGAACTATCAACCCCCTACAGGCCAAAGTGGATGCTATCCAAAAGTGGCCTGTCCCAAAGTCAAAGAAACAGGTCCAATCCTTTTAGGCTTGGCCGGATATTACAGGCGATTTGTACCGCACTACAGCCAAATCGCCGCCCCACTGACAGACCTAACCAAAAGGAAACAGCCAAATGCAGTTCAGTGGACTGAAGAGTGTCAGAAGGCCTTTAACCAGTTTACAGCGACACTCATGTCTGACCCTGTGCTAAGGGCCCTAGACTTTGACAAACCGTTCCTAGTAATCACAGATGCGTCCGAGCATGGTGTGGGAGCAGATTTGATGGAGGAAGGACCAGATCAGGAATTCCATCCTGTAGTCTTTCTCAGCAAGAAACTGTCTGAGAGGGAAAGCCACTGGTCAATCAGCGAAAAGGGAACGTTACACCATTGTGTACGCGCTGGAAAAGCTATGCCCATATGTTTGGGGATGGCGTTTCCAACTACAAACCGACCATGCTGCGCTGAAGTGGCTTCACACTGTCAAGGACAATAACAAAAAACTTCTTCGGTGGAGTTTAACTCTCCAAGATTTTGATTTTGAAATACAACACGTTTCAGGAGCTTTTAACAAAGTGGCTGGTGCACTCTCCCGTGAAAGTTTCCCAGAATCAACTGGTTAAAATCGTCCTTGAAATGTGGAAAATATTGTTAGTTTTTATATAGTCAGTAGGATATCTAAAGGTACATGTGTCTTATTAACTCTGCTTTCTCCTAGAGCTCCAGGAAGAAATCACAGCCAGAGTGGAACCAGCTGTCCAACACTATCTGTGATTTGGGGGACGTGTCATAAATATAAAGGGAAGGGTAACAGCTCTCCTGTGTACAGTACTATAAAATCCCCTCCTGGCCAGAGGCACAAAATCCTTTTACCTGTAAAGGGTTAAGAAGCTCAGGTAACCTAGCTGGCACCTGACCAAAAGGATCAATAAGGGGACAAGATACTTTCAAATGTGGGGGGGGGGGGGGAAAGGCTTTGTTTTGTCTGTTCTTTGTCTGTCTGTTCTGTGTGCTTGCCTGAGTCAGATCAAGGAAGCAAGCAATCCAACTCCTATAGAGTTCGTAAGTATTTAGCAAGGAAAGGTGTTAGTTTACTTTTATTTTGGCTTGTGTTTTCCTTTGTGTAAGAGGGAGGTTTATGCCTGGTTTTGTAACTTTAAGGTTTTGCCTAGAGGGGAGATCCTCTGTGTTCTTGAGTCTTTTGTTATTCTGTAAAGTACTTACCCTCCTGATTTTACAGAGATAATTCTTTTACCTTTTCTTTAATTAAAATTCTTCTTTTAAGAACCTGATTGATTTTTCATTGTTTTAAGATCCAAGGGTTTGGGTCTGTGTTCACCTGTACCAATTTGTGAGGATATTATTCTCAAGCCTCCCCAGGAAAGGGGGTTGTAGGGCTTAGGGGGATTATTCTCAAGCCTGCCCAGGAAAAGGGGTGATGGGGTTTGGGGGGATATTTGGGGAAGGTAGGGCTCCAAGTGGCCCTCCCTAAATGTTTGTTTAAATCAGTTGGTGGTGGCAGTGTTACTTAATCCAAGGCATCAGAGAGAAATTGTGTCTTGGGAAGTTTTTAACCTAAGCTGGTGGAAATAAGCTTAGGGGGTCTTCATACGGGTCCTCACGTCTGTACCCTAAAGTTCAGAGAGGGGAGGGAACCCTGACAGTAATAGATATTTATTTGCTGTGGTTTTACTGATTTACAAAGAACGTGCAAAGTTCTGTTGCTGTCAACGCAGAAGGAATAAAAGAGCAGGAAACAGCTTCTTTTGCTTCAGCCAACACCAGGTTCCGAAGCTCTCGCACTCACTTTCCTCAGGGACCCGCTGTGCACAGAACACAGGCTGCTGCTTGGCTTTCGGTGTCCTCTCTGTTCCTGTCTGTTTTCAGTTTCTCTGTGATCTGTCTCCCACCCCCCCGCGGCATCATTTCAGAAAAATCGGGGTGTGTGTGTGGGGGGGGGGAGCTGTGTGAGCACAGAAAATTCAATGTGATTCTATTATATCCTGCAACAACTGGGGAAGTGGGGAGGAAGTGGAGCACCCAGGGAAAGTCTGCGAGGAGGCAAGCCAAGGTTCTGGGGACAACGGTCCCTCTTGTCCCATAGCAAATGACCCCCTGAGCCCTCATCTGTTTACAATACCCACTGGAACCGCCCCACCCCAACTGGGCAGACTCTATTAGGCTTTGTTTTAGGTGTGGTCCCTTAAATGTTTCTCACAACTCTCTTAAGTGAAGGGCACGTTCACACATCAGCTCAAACAATGTTTTAGCTCAGCCCATCACAAGGTTTGCCCCCATTTATAAGGACGCCTTTAAAAATCTGGTCCAAAATCGCTTTGAAAAATGGTACTTAGCCTTTAAGTCATGAAGGCACTGTTGAAAATTGTACTCCAATTCCCCAAGTATTTAGTTCCACCTGCACTGATGTAATTCTAGAGTAGCTCCATAACTGCACCGGAGTGACTCTGGAGCTACTACACAGCTGTGAGTGAGGGCCCAGTTTCACCCTCTCATTCTGTTAATGGCTCTCAGCAAGCGCCTTTCCATCATAAAAATAACACAACTTAGAGTGACTTTCTTCTGTCCAGCCCCATCACCCACCCACCCAACCAAAATCCTTCTTCTGACATGTTATTATTAATCCTCATTATCAAATTCTACCCCCTCCATCTCACCCTGACACCCCTTCTCCTCTCCCCCACCCTCCATCTCACCCTGACACCCCCTCTCCTCTCCCCCACCCTGCATCTCACCCTGACACCCCCTCTCTTCTCCCCCACCCTGCATCTCACCCTGACACCCCTTCTCCTCTCCCCCACCCTGCATCTCACCCTGACACCCCTTCTGCTCTACCCCACCCTCCATCTCACCCTGACACCCCCTCTCCTCTACCCCCATCCTCCATCTCACCCTGACACCCCCTCTCCTCTCCCCCACCCTGCATCTCACCCTGACACCCCCTCTCCTCTCCCCCACCCTGCATCTCACCCTGACACCCCTCTCCTCTCCCCCACCCTCCATCTCACCCTGACACCCCCTCTCCTCTCCCCCACCCTGCATCTCACCCTGACACCCCCTCTCCTCTCCCCCACCCTGCATCTCACCCTGAGACCCCTTCTCCTCTCCCCCACCCTCCATCTCACCCGGACACCCCCTCTCCTCTCCCCCACCCTGCATCTCACCCTGACACCCCCTCTCCACTACCCCACCCTCCATCTCATCCTGACAGCGCCTCTCCTCTCCCCCACCCTGCATCTCACCCTGACACTTCCTCTCCTCTCCCCCACCCTGCATCTCACCCTGACACCCCCTCTCTTCTCCCCCACCCTCCATCTCACCCTGACACCCCCTCTCCTCTACCCCCATCCTCCATCTCACCCTGACACCCCCTCTCCACTACCCCACCCTCCATCTCATCCTGACACCGCCTCTCCTCTCCCCCACCCTGCATCTCACCCTGACACCCCCTCTCCTCTCCCCCACCCTGCATCTCACCCTGACATCCCCTCTCCTCTCCCCCACCCTGCATCTCACCCTGACACCCCCTCTCCACTACCCCACCCTCCATCTCATCCTGACACCCCTTCTGCTCTACCCCCATCCTACATCTCACCCTGACACCCCCTCTCTTCTCCCCCACCCTCCATCTCACCCTGACACCCCCTCTCCACTACCCCACCCTCCATCTCATCCTGACACCGCCTCTCCTCTCCCCCACCCTGCATCTCACCCTGACACCCCCTCTCCTCTCCCGCACCCTGCATCTCACCCTGACACCCCCTCTCCTCTCCCCCACCCTGCATCTCACCCTGACACCCCCTATCCTCTCCCCCACCCTGCATCTCACCCTGACACCCCCTCTCCACTACCCCACCCTCCATCTCATCCTGACACCCCTTCTGCTCTACCCCCATCCTACATCTCACCCTGACACCCCCTCTCTTCTCCCCCACCCTCCATCTCACCCTGACACCCCCTCTCCACTACCCCACCCTCCATCTCATCCTGACACCGCCTCTCCTCTCCCCCACCCTGCATCTCACCCTGACACCCCCTCTCCTCTCCCGCACCCTGCATCTCACCCTGACACCCCCTCTCCTCTCCCCCACCCTGCATCTCACCCTGACACCCCCTATCCTCTCCCCCACCCTGCATCTCACCCTGACACCCCCTCTCTTCTCCCCCACCCTCCATCTCACCCTGACACCCCCTCTCCACTACCCCACCCTCCATCTCATCCTGACACCCCCTCTCCTCTCCCCCACCCTGCATCTCACCCTGACACCCCCTCTCCTCTCCCCCACCCTGCATCTCACCCTGACACCCCCTCTCCTCTCCCCCACCCTGCATCTCACCCTGACTCCCCCTCTCCACTACCCCACCCTCCATCTCATCCTGACACCGCCTCTCCTCTCCCCCACCCTGCATCTCACCCTGACACCCCCTCTCCTCTCCCCCACCCTGCATCTCACCCTGACACCCCCTCTCCTCTCCCCCACCCTGCATCTCACCCTGACACCCCCTCTCTTCTACCCCACCCTCCATCTCACCCTGACACCCCCCTCTCCTCTACCCCCACCCTCCATCTCACCCTGACACCCCCTCTCTTCCACCCCACCCTCCATCTCACCCTGAAACCCCCCTCTCTCCTCTACCCCCACCCTCCATCTCACCCTGACACCCCCTCTCTTCTACCCCACCCTCCATCTCACCCTGACACCCCCTCTCCTCTCCCCCACCCTCCATCTCACCCTGACACCCCTTCTGCTCTACCCCCATCCTACATCTCACCCTGACACCCCTTCTGCTCTACCCCACCCTCCATCTCACCCTGACACCCCCTCTCCTCTACCCCCATCCTCCATCTCACCCTGACACCCCTTCTCCACTACCCCACCCTCCATCTCATCCTGACACCGCCTCTCCTCTCCCCCACCCTGCATCTCACCCTGACACCGCCTCTCCTCTCCCCCACCCTCCATCTCACCCTGACACCCCCTCTCCTCTCCCCCACCCTCCATCTCACCCTGACACCCCTTCTGCTCTACCCCCATCCTACATCTCACCCTGAAACCCCCCTCTCCTCTACCCCCACCCTCCATCTCACCCTGACACCCCCTCTCTTCTACCCCACCCTCCATCTCACCCTGACACCCCCTCTCTCCTCTACCCCCACCCTCCATCTCACCCTGACACCCCCTCTCTTCTACCCCACCCTCCATCTCACCCTGATACCCCGTCTCCTCTCCCCCACCCTCCATCTCTCCCTGACACCCCTTCTGCTCTACCTCCATCCTCCATCTCACCCTGACACCCCCTCTCCTCTACCCCACCATCCATCTCACCCTGACACCCCCATCCTCTACCAAACTCCATCTCACCCTGACATTCCTTCTCCTCTACCCCACCGTCCATCTCACCCTGACACCTCCCCTCTCCTCTACCCCCACCCTCCATCTCACCCTGACACCCCCTCTCTCCTCTACCCCCACCCTCCATCTCACCCTGACACCCCCTCTCTTCTACCCCACCCTCCATCTCACCCTGACACCCCCTCTCCTCTCCCCCACCCTCCATCTCACCCTGACACCCCTTCTGCTCTACCCCCATCCTCCATCTCACCCTGACACCCCCTCTCCTCTACCCCACCCTCCATCTCACCCTGACACCCCCATCCTCTACCAAACTCAATCTCACCCTGACATTCCTTCTCCTCTACCCCACCCTCCATCTCACCCTGACACCCCCCTCTCCTCTACCCCCACCCTCCATCTCACCCTGACACCCCCTCTCTTCTACCCCACCCTCCATCTCACCCTGACACCCCCTCTCTCCTCTACCCCCACCCTCCATCTCACCCTGACACCCCCTCTCTTCTACCCCACCCTCCATCTCGCCCTGACACCACCTCTCCTCTCCCCCACCCTCCATCTCACCCTGACACCCCTTCTGCTCTACCCCCATCCTCCATCTCACCCTGACACCCCCTCTCCTCTACCCCACCCTCCATCTCACCCTGACACCCCCTCTCCTCTACCCCACCCTCCATCTCACAAATACACACCCTCTCTATCAGACATTCCTCTTCTCTATGAATCCTGCCACACCTCTCTCTCCTTTTCCCCCTGCATTCTCCCCTAGTCCCCTCCCACCCCCCACCACCTTTCTAAACACCCGGGGCAATCACTGGATGGGGGCTGGTGAAAGGGGATTTACCCCTAGGGTCCCCCGGAAGTTTCACGCCCACTGAATCAATTTTCTTGCTGGTTTTCTCTCCTAGTGGACCCGGGCAGAGCCGAGATCCAGCAGCTGGGCTCCACAGAAGTTTTGGAGGGAGACAAACTGAACCTGACCTGCTCCCACTGCGCCGCCAAGGCGAGTGACAGCACAGTCTGGTACCGGCAGCTCCCGAACCCGGGACCCCAGTTTGCAGTTACTGGATACAAGGAAACTGTTAATAGCCCAGAGCTGAAGGGAGCTCTGTACATCTCCGCTGACAAAGCGTCTGGCACTCTGGCCCTGTGCCGTGTGAGGCTGGCAGATGCTGCAGTGTATTTCTGTGCTCGGAGCGACACGGTGTGATAGCCAGGAGTGGCCCCCGGGCAATAAATATCCCACCCCTACTCCGGGGCTGAGTGTGTGTGTGGGGGGGGGTGTGAGCAGAAGGTGAGGAACACTTCCATGGGTGCGGGGGAAAGGGGCGACCAGGGAGAACAAAAAGAGAGGAATAAAATATTTAGGGCCAAATTTACAAAAACGTCTCTATGCGCCTAACTATTTACACGTGCGACTACTGAGATGTGATACTTTGGAAAATTTCTAAGAAAGTCCCCCTTAAGAGGGAATGAAGAAGAACAGTAAAGGGGAGGGTAAACCATGGAAGTAAATAAACCCTTCCAAGCCATCGGCAAGCACATTATCTAGATGGATAGATACGTTATCTATCTATCCAACTATCTATCACCATATGCCTCCATCTCTCTCTCTCACTTCCCAATGCACCCATCTATCTATCTATTTATCTATCTATTTATTAATTAATAGGCAGCAGATAAGTCAAACACAAGAAATATTTCTTCACACAATGCACAGTCAACCTTTGCCAGAGGATGTTGTGAAGGCCAAGACTATAACAGGGGTCAATAAAGAACTAGATAAGTTCATGGAGGATAGGTCCATCAATGGCTATTAGCCAGGATGGGCAGGGATAGTGACCCTAGCCTCTGTTTGCCAGGGACTGAATGACAGAGGATGGATCACTCCATAATTGCCCTGTTCTGTTCATTCCCTCTGAAGCACCTGGCATTGGCCACTATCGGAAGACAGAATAGATGGACCTTTGGTTTGACCCAGTGTGGCCGTTCTTATGTTCTTATCTATCTATCCATCCCCATATGCACCCATCTATCTATCTCTCCATCCATCTATCAACACCATCCTTGTCTTGCGGGGTTGCCACACATACTGGAAAAGATGATTTACACACCGATTGGCTAGTAAAGCAGAATGTGATTTAATCATTTCCCACCACATAGCGCGAATTCGGAATTAATTTGTAAGGTTTCACTGCGCAGCCTGATAACTTCCTCCCTTTCGCAAGTCGCCAGCGAATTCTGCAGAGACAAACTCCCTTGGGGAATGTGATGGAGACGGTTTCCCTTGCTGGGAACTTGGGCCGTCTCCCGCTAGGGGTCGCTGCAGTACAAGCAAAACTCGTCCCTATTTAGACATAATGACACCGGGGTCTGCAGCTTCGCCGGGATATTCATGCAGTCGGGTTCCCCTGTCCCCGTCCTGAGCCCGCGCCCGCCGCCTGCTTAGACAGATGCAGTGAGGCAGTTTTGGAGGCTCAGATGAAAGGCAGTTACCCAGCAATGCACAGAGAGAGACAGAGAGGGAGAAAGGTGTTGATGCGGATACTCCCCCTCCCCCCCCAGTCCCTCACACCTCCAGCTCCGTCCGGCAGCAGCATCTTGGCCTGTTATTTACTCCTCCCCGCTCTAGGAAACGGGCAACGCTTCCCTCTCGCCCGTTTGCGCAGGGCAAGGCAGCGAGCCCAGGGGCTGATCCCGGGGAGGAGCAGAGACACCGAGATTCCCCTGTGACCATGGTACCAATGCTGGGCTCGGCGCTTGTGCTGGTTTTTGTTTCAGGTCAGGAAGATCACACATTTTCCAATCTCTCTCTCCCCTTCCGCGTTCTCCCTTCTGCGCTCTTCTAACCACCCCTGGCAGGCACAGGGAAAGGGTGGGGTTTGGCCACATAAAAACCACTAAATTAATTCGCTGCTGCGTTTTCTCTCCTAGGCGCCCCGGGCAGAGCCGAGATCCGGCAGCCGCGCTCCGCAGAAGACTCGGAGGGAGCCGAACTGAACCTCACCTGCTCTCACGGTTCCGTCGTCACTGAAACTAGAGTTTGGTACCGGCAGCTCCCGAGCCGAGGGCCCCAGTATATAGTCTCGGGATACCAGGGAATCGTTAACAGCATCGACCCAGAGGGAGCTTTGCACATCCGTCAAGACAGAAAATCCAGCACATTGTCCCTGCGCAGGGCGAGACTGGCAGACACAGCGGTGTATTATTGTGCTCTGAGCGACACAGTGGGACAGCCAGGGGCGGCCCGTGCAATAAGTGTCTCACTCCGGTGTGTGTGTGTGTGTGTGGGGGGGGTGTTTCCGGGCGGGGTGTGGAGGGTGGGAAGCAAGGGTGATCAGAGAAGAAAAAATAAATTAATAAAACACTTAGGGCCAAATCTACAAAGGTCTCTGTGCGCCTAATTATCAACCGAGGCAACTAGTGACATTTAATACTTTGGCAAAGGCCTGAGGCCTTGGCTACACTTGCAGATGTACAGCGCTGTGAGTTAAACCTGACTTCGTGCAGCTGAGTAGGGAAAGCGCTGCAGTCTCTCCACACTGACAGCTGCCCAGCGCACTGTCGTGGCCACATTTGCGGCAATTGCAGCGCTGTTGGGAGCGGTGCATTATGGGCAGCTATACCACAGAGCACCTTTTCCCATTCTGGCGCCGTGGGTTGTGGGAAGGGGGCGTGGGTGCGGGGCATTCTGGGTCCTGTCCCAACGCCCCATGATGCATCACTTCGCATCCCAGAAATCCCTTTGTTTCCGTCCACCTTTGGTGCCATCTTTCAACGGTTTCTGTGCAGCGCGATCTGTCTGCGGGAAATGGAGCCCGATCTGCTGAGGCGTATGCTGACGAGTCTCGCCAGCACGTCACGTTTGGCTGTCGAACTATTCCTTAAGATCCAAAGTGACAGTGAGAGTGAGGAGTCCGACGATGCTATCGAGCTGCGCAACGCGTACGACACGAAATTGCTTGTGGCATTCACGGACATGCTCAGCACTGTGGAACGCCGCTTTTGGGCTCGGGAAACAAGCACCGAGTGGTGGGATCACATCGTCATGGAAGTCTGGGATGACGAGCAGTGGCTGCAGAACTTTCGGATGAGAAAAGCCACTTTCATGGGACTGTGTGAGGAGCTCGCCCCCACCCTGCGGCGCAAGGACACGAGATTGAGAGCTGCCCTGCCAGTGGAGAAGCGGGTGGCTATTGCAATCTGGAAGCTGGCAACTCCAGACAGCTACCAGTCGGTCGGAAACCAGTTTGGAGTGGGAAAGTCAACCGTTGGAATCCTGTTGATGTAAGTTTGCAAGTCCATTAATCGCATCCTACTCAGAAGAACCGTGACTCTGGTAACGTGCAGGACTTAGTGGATGGCTTTGCACAAATGGGGTTCCCTAACTGTGGAGGGGCGATAGATGGGGCACACATTCCTATTCTGGCACCACCCCACCTAGGATCTGAGTACGTTAATCGGAAGGGGTATTTCTCTATAGTTCTCCAGGCACTTGTGGATCACCGTGGGCGTTTCATTGACATTAACACAGGCTGGCCCGGAAAGGTGCACGATGCACGCATCTTTCGGAACACTTGGCTGTTCAGGAAGATGCAGGCCGGGACTTTTTTCCAGGGGGGAAGATCACGGTAGGGGAAGTTGAAATGCCCATTGTGATCCTTGGAGATCCTGCTTACCCGTTAATGCCGTGGCTCATGAAACCCTATACAGGGAGCCTTGACAGCAGCAAGGAATGGTTCAACTACAGGCTGAGCCGGTGCTGAATGATTGTGGAGTGTGCCTTTGGCCGTTTAAAGGCCCGCTGGCGATCTCTGTATGGGAAACTGGACTTGGCCGAAAACAGCATCCCCGCGGTTATATCCGCGTGCTGTGCCCTCCATAATATTTGTGAAGGGAAGGGTGAAAGCTTCACTCAGGCATGGACCTCTGAGGTTCAACACCTGGAGGCTGAATTTGCACAGCCAGAGAGCAGGGCTATTACAGGGGCCCAGCCCGGGGCTGCAAGGATTAGGGATGCCTTGAGGGAGCAATTTGAGGCTGAAAACCAGCAGTGATATCTGGTGCCCTGCACGGGAGTGAAGTGCAGTAGTTCCAATCTTTAGGAATCAGTGTTTGCTAAGCAGACAAGCAGACTTGCAGTGCCTGTTTATTTCCTGGGCTAAGGAGTCTTTTACTTTATGCAATAATAAAGAATGTTTTCAAAGCCAAAAAATCCATTTATTGAAAAGAAAAAAAAATTACTTATTGAAAAGAAACAAGGGGGTGGAGTGGGGAACGGTACAATCACAGATTCGTGTCTGTCCTGTCTGGTGTGCTGTGCAGTGAGTGCTGCACTTCAGGACAGCTATACTGCATGGTGATGGGGGTTGAGTGCAGAGGGTAAGGGTCGTGGTTTTCAGGGCTGGGTGGTGAAGATACTGGTGTTGGAGGCAGCGGGTGGCGTGAAGAACACGGAAGTTGGGGAAAGTGGGTTGGAGGTGACAGTGGGGCACAACGGAAAGAGTTTTGGGACAAGGGCTGTGGGGGGGTGGGGTGGCGTTTGCGTTTGCGGTACTGCTCCTCTTTCTGCATGGCTACCAGCTCCTGGATAGCGTCTGCTTGGCGCTCCAGGATGCTTATGACCCTATCAGTGCTTTGCTGCCTGTGCGCGGTGCTTTGCCGCCGGTGCGCTGCGTTTTCCTGGCGGATCCTGCTTTCTCTCTCCCTCCAGTTCTGTGCTTTCTCATTCTCTTTAATAGATTGCCGCATCACTTCTTGCAGCATGTCTTCTTTGCTTTTTCGCGGTCTCTTCCTGAGTCTTTGCAGTCTCTGAGCAGGCAATAAAAGGGACGGCTGAGGTCTCAAGGTTGATGCAGCTGTATAGGCAAAATGCAACATTTAACAGAGGCAGCATTGTTTATACCAGACAGAGTAATGATTCCCCCCGCACTTAAGGAGTAGAAAACACACAGGGTCTACACAATAGCATAATTTCCCCCTCCAAAACAGAGCACACATATCCCACGGGAGCCTCAAAATGGTGAGTAAGGGGGACTGATTGTTTCAGGGCTGCACTGTCCTCTGGGTTTCTGTGTCTTGGGGAGAGCCAACAGCTTCAGGGGGCACCTACACTGAACACTGTCCCAACATTTTCCACAGGAGTTCGTACTGGACGATATCTCGCTGCTGAGGGTGACCTGGGAAGCAAGGGAGGGTATTCTACTGCAATGCGGCTTCCGCCCTGGCCCATATGCAGCTTGCCTGTGTGCAGCAATGGTCCCCCCGCCCCTCGCGGCACAATGGCGCGGACACGTTAGCCTGGCTGGGACAAGGACCACGGTGGCTCTCCCGATAAACCTGCGCAAGCGCATTGCACACGTTCTGGATGAGACATTCGAGGAGATTACCAAGGCCGATTACTGCGATGTGATAAACCACATCAATGCACTATTCTGCATCTAGGCATGCATGCCTAACCCTCCTCTCCCAAAGAGTCCGCACCGAAAAAATTCCTTCCCGAAAAAAACCCGCTTACCGGGAACCTGCTCTTCTGTTTGTCCTCCACCAAGTACCGGCCGCTGCGACTGGCTACCTTCCTCCTGGCTCGAGAAGAGCTCCTGGCTGCATGGCTCCAGGGATTCCGGGGTGTCTCCATCCAGCCCACCACCATCACTCTCGTTTTCCTCCTTCTCCTCCTCCTCCTCCTCTTCCTCCTCCCCCCCACACCAGCTCTGAAGTGTCCATGGTGGTGCTCGGAGTGGAGGTGGGGTTAACCCCAAGTATCGCATCCAGCTCTTTGTAGAATCGGCAGGTCGCGGGGGGAGCACCCAAGCGGCCGTTTGCGTCGCGGGCTTTGCGGTAGGCACTCCGCAGCTCCTTCACTTTAATCCTGCACTGCAGGGCATCCCGGTCATGGCCCCTTTCCATCATGTCCTTTGATACCTTCCCGAAGGTATCGTAATTCCTACGGCTGGAGCGCAGCTGGGACTGTACAGCTTCCTCCCGCCAAACACTGATGAGGTCCAGCAACTCACCATTGCTCCATGCTGGGGCTCGCTTGGCGCGTGGAGGCATGGACACCTGGAAAGATTCGCTGATAGCACTCCACACCACGCCGGGCTGAGCAAACAGGAAGGGGATTTTTAAAATTCCCGGGGAATGTAAAGGGTCAGTCACATGGTTGGTTACCTGAGGCCAGGGCAGTAGAGTTTGAACTGATGACCAGAGTGGCTTGAACAGGCATTGTGGGATACTGCCGAATAATTCTGGGGGCCATTCACAGCGCATTGGGTGGCCACACTGGCACCGCAGCGCTGCAGCGGCAGCGCAATACTCGCTATTCCTCTCAGGGAGGTGGAGTACATGCAGCGCTGCAACCACGGAGATACAGCGCTGCAAATGCCTTGCCAGTGTGGACGGGGAGTGAGTTACAGCGCTGGGGGCGGCTTTACAGCGCTGCAACTCGCAAGTGTAGCCAAGGCCTGGCACCGTGACAGAGTCACATAGCAGAGCTGTACAAAAACCCTCGCAGCCCTGCTGCAGAGGATGGTACAGGCATTAAAACGGGCAGCAACGTCTTGAAACAGACTGAGTACTGACGCTGCTTAAAGATACAACTCCCCATAACAGTTACATGTTTATTTAAAGAGATAATTTAAACACAATCCTTGGATAATATAATGGGCATGAGCTTTAATTAGGAAATTATGAATACCTATTTTCTTAGCTGACGAGATGTCCTGTATCAGTGTAGAGTGGGGGGGGGGGGGGGAATCAGTAGTAGTAAAATAAATGTTAAAGGTGAGTACAAATGTAGATGAAGTGAACTATTGTTGAAAATACAAATTGAGATTAAATGCGAATGAAAACATTCCTTTACGCATGGACAATATACTGTTAAATTGCTCATTTGTGGTGAAATGGGGGTAAAATACGCGAGTTAAAATACTGGGGAAATAGTTAGAAATACCCGGTTTTGAGTGGTGGGGTAAAGCTGCAGTTACCAATTCGTCAGGGATCACATCAATACTCCTGTTTCAGAGACATTTGCATTTTGGGTCGATTTGTTTGGAAACGATTTAATTGCAAAACACTTTCCCCAAGAATGTATGTGAGAATCGTGAACTCTAAAATCATGTGGTACGTGGTAAAATCATGGCAAAGCACCGCCATCTGCTGGTTGAAAATATAAACACAGGTTGTCATTGGAAACCCTTCCACGCGCTGTGTCTTCGGTTTCACTCAGGCTGTCGGCAAAGGCAGCAGAGGAAAGACGAAAATGATTTAAAATAATTCTTTCAGGAGTTCTGGCTGGGCATTTCAAAGGAGGTTAATGGCGTTGGGTGCCTCATCCCATTACATTTGCTGTGATAATCCCAGACATTATTGCCGGTAAACATATTCATGCCCCACCCCACTGATACCTGGGTGCGTCAAGAAATCTCAACAGTCCCTACATGAGTTAGAAAAAACCCTAGGGTTAGGGCTAGGGAAACTGAGGCATAGAGGATGACACATCGTCACACACACACAGTCTGTGGCAGAGCTGGTCTCTGAATCCCAGAGCAGACCCTTGTCCACAAGCCCATCCCTCTCCCCTTAAGAACACCAATATCTCAGCTGGAGTCTGACCTGAACCCACTGTGTTTCCTGGATCTGCGGTGAGTTCCCCCAAACTCCCCCCTCTTCTTCTTCCTCGGTTTCTAATGAAGTTTCCACAGTTGTAGCTGCCGTTACAGAGATGACATTTATATTTCTCTGAGGCAGCGGCAGTAGCTGGGAGTTTGAAACTTGGTCGGTATAGATTGAAGATACTATGGAGACGTGTTTTATTCTCAGCGTTTGGATGTTTCTCCTAGGGAACTGGGCTGGGATTTCAAAGAGGCCTAAGGAAACTAGACACTCAATTCCCATTGAACCGTAAACCTAACCCCATACTTAACCCTTACCCAAGACTGTAACCAAAATGCGAATGGTACAATCTGACAGTTCACCCTCACCATAACCCGAAACCCGACCCCTGCCCTAGGGGGTGTAGAAGTACAGCCCGCCAGCCCAGTCTCTTCCCTAAAGAACCTACAGTCTAAGGGTGACTACCCGTCTCTGCCACTGAGCTGCTATATGGACTTGGGCAAGTCCTTTCTACTCTCTGTGCATGTTTCCCTCCCAGCCCCTTGTCTGCCTTTCCCTGCTGCGCAGGTAATCCCTTAGGGGCAGGGAGCCTTTGTGCCTGTTTGTTTTTAAAGCACCTGTCACGCTGCCTAGGGAGGCCCGTAGGCGCTTGCTGGAATAATCACAGTGCGGCACCAGCCTGTTCTGGAGATGGGACACCAGGCAAACGGATCGGCCAAGCCACTCTCGGGCGGGATACACCTGAGGGTAAAACCAGGCCGCGTCCCCATATCCCTTACCCTCTGCTGCCCCTAGCGGCTCTTCCACTCCAACCCCCTTCAGCTGCATCAATCCGCGTTGCATTGAAATCCTGTTTTCATTCGCTTCCCCTCATCTTTTTTTTTTTTTTTTTTTAAATTCCTGATACAATTTTCTGTGCCTGATAGTGAGACAGGCTGGCGCTTCGCCTTGTTACCCTCTTCGGCCAGTGGCTTATAACCATCTTTTTGCTTCCTTGATGTCGGTGTGCGCCCGCTACATAAATATTGCTTAACCCCGGAGAGCACAACAGAGAGGGAAACCCATGAATTATAGGGACAGAGCCTTAACTGGTAGAAACCGGATCAGCTGCCCGGATTTAAATGCGGCTCCACTGATTTACATCAGCTCTGGCTCTGCCCGTGGTCTCCAGTGAAACTATGGCCAGTTTGCTCCGGGTGGGGAACCGGCCCAATGACTCTGATGGAACCCAATTAATCTGCACCAGTGGAGGATCTGGCCCGGTGCACTCAGGAGGAAAACCCTTTCCCTCCCCCACCCACTTGCACAGGGTAAATGTACCGAGTTCCTTCCAGCCTGAAGGCCGCCCCTGGAGGCTGAGCGGTGTCACAGCGTCACCTCATCCAGGTTCATCTGCAGCCACTTCATTCTGCAGCCGAGTCCCTGACAATGAGCCTGGCCGCTTTGCTGCTGGTGCTGGCTCCAGGTATTCGAGGCTCCGCTCTGAGCAGGGCGCCCCGGGTTGGGATTTCCAAACTCTCGGGGAATGGCTTTTCTGAAAGAAAGGCGCTCCGATAGCACGGGGATGGGCGCCTGTGGGTAGGCAGACGGACAGTGCAGAGGGGAGGATGGGCAGATGGTGCAGAGTGTGAGAAAGAGACACGTGGAGAGACAGAACAGAGGGAAGAGTAGATGGATGGACAGACAGTGCAGAGGGAAGGATGGGGAGATGGACAGGCAGGCAGCGCAGAGGGAAGGTGGATGGAAGGACAGACGGACAGCGCAGAGGGAAGAATGGACAGATGGACAGACAGAGAAGAAGGAAGGATGGGGAGATGGACAGGCAGGCAGCGCAGTGCTAAGAGTGGAGGGACAGACAGACAGCAAGAGGAAAGGGAGGATTTTCGTTCGCTTGTTTTCTCCTTTGTCTGCACAGAGGTGCATGTATGTTCCTGTCACTGCTGAGCAAGAAAACTGGACTAAAACCAACCTCCTCCCCCCAGGTGCGTTGGGCCAATACACGGTGACCCAGGAGCGGTCCCAGGCCGCTGCCCATGAAGGAGAACCCATCCAGCTCAACTGCTCCTACACGGGCACCGAGTACAGCGTGCATTGGTACCGCCAGCTCCAGGGGGGCCAGCCGCGGTTCGTGGCGCTCCTGTCCTCTAGCGGCAGAGACACCCGAGAGAATTTCACCATGAGCCTGGACACCAAAACCAAAAGCAGCTTCTTGTACCTGAACAGCAGCCGCCTGGAAGACTCGGCTGTGTACCTGTGCGCGCTGGAGCACAGTGCTAGGTGAGCACAGGCAGCCCGTCACCAAACCCGGGGGGGGGGGGGGGCAGGGCACAAGGACCGAAGAGAGGAGACAAGCAGAAGTTAGAATAGAACAGAGGATATGAGCACAGAAGAGAAGAAAGGAAAGTAGAACAGAGTGGGCGAGAGGCAATAGGAATAGATTGGAACAGAAGAGAACACAGTGGAATGGACCGGAACGGAAGCGATGTGAACAGAATAAAGGGGAGAGAAGAGAAGAGGGATCAGTAATTTAAGGAAGAAACACCTGGAAAATTATAGACATTTTCACCTTTTCACCTTCCCCAATTGCCTGGATCGGGTGGTTTTGTATCAAAAATAGCTTCCTTGTCCCACAACACTAGCAGATGGGGAAGCATTCTCTGGGGAGACAATCCGGTAACTCAGTCATTCCCATGTGATTTTCCCTGTTGTTCAGGTCAGACACTTTCAGACTGGTAACATGCACACAGACATTCTCACATACAGGCACACACAGGACACACTCGCACAAGCATTCTCTCATACAACCTCTCTGTCTCACACACATACACACACACTTGCACAGACATACTACATTGATGCATTAGCTGTTTTTTGTAGTTCTGCAGAAATATTTATTACTGCTTTTTTTAGCTCGGCTACCCAGGGCCGGCTTTAGCAAGAGCGGGGCCCGATTCCTGGGGGCGGGGCTTGCTGCAAGCCCCGCCCCCAGGAATCGAGCCGAGCTCCGGCCGGGGTTGCCGGGCTTGAGTCCGACCCGGAGCCGCACCGCTGGTGCTTGGGGCGGCACATTTTTAGGGGCGGCATGGCCGGCGCCAGAATGCCGCCCCTAAAAATGTGCCCCGGCCGCCCTAGCTCACCTCCGCTGCTGCTGCCTGGGAGGGAGGGGGAGATCCCGAGCGGCGCGGCGCCCGAAACAGCCTTTTCGGGCGCCGCTTCTCCCCCTCCCTCCCTCCATCCCTCCTAGGCTTGAGAGCCTGGGGGGAGGAGGCAGGGGTGGGGATTTGGGGAAGGGGCGGAGTTGAGGCGGGGCCGGGGGTGGGGTAATTAAAAAACGGGGGCGGGGGGCGGCCAAAATTGTTTTTGCTTTGGGCGGCAAAAATCCTAGAGCCGGCCCTGGCTCCGGGGGCTATTTAAAGTGCCGGGGCTCCAGCTAACTCTGCTGCCTCGCTCCTCTAAATAGCCGCGAGAGCCCCGCAGCTTCCCCAGGGCTCCGGCACCTATTTAAAGGGCCAGGGTGGTAGAAGCAGGGGGGCCCTGCCCTGCCTGGAGCCAGCCCCTGCTGCACCCCCTGCCCCGCCTCCAGCCCCGCACCCCCTGCCCTGCCCACACCAGCCCCTGCCTGCAGCCAGCCCCGAACCCCCTACCCTACCTGCAGCCAGCCCCTGCTGCACCTCCTGCCCTGCCTCCAGCCCCGCACCTCCTGCCCTGCCTGCACCAGCCCCTGCCTGCAGCCAGCCCCACACCCCCTACCTCCAGTCAGCCCCTGCCCTGCCCCTGCCCTGCCTCCAGCAAGGAATATATGTAATATATCATTTTGATTTTATTTATATAGTTATGGAAAGTAAATAATACATGGAAGAAATGAAAGGGGGTTTTTTACGTCTTTTTTTTTAGTCATCCCTGTCGGGACCCCGCCTAAAATGTTCAAATTGGGCCCCGCACTTCCTAAAGCCGGCCCTGCATACAGTAATGGCAAAGTTCTCGGTCCAGGCTTGTAGCAGTGATAGAATAAACTGCAGGTTCAAATCAAGTCTCTGGAGTACATCCACAGCTGGGATGGGTCATTCAGTCCTTTGTATAGAGCTTCCTTTTTTAGCAAAGTCCCTCCAGAGGTATGAAGCAGGATTGAAGACAAGATGGAGACAAGGCATCAGCCTTTTATAGTCTCTTGCCGTGTGGTCTTTGCTTTCTTTGTCCCAAGGACACTCTATCCAGCATGTGGCATAGAAAAACCTTAGAGTTCTGTCCATAGGCAGGTCCCCTGCATGCCTTGCTGAGTCACAAGGTGTATCTACCTTCTCTAAATGGGTCAATTGTATAGCTCATGGTCCTTAGTGGGCCATCAAGCAGGCTAGGCAGAACTAACACCAACTTGTCTGGGGTGTTCCCCGGAAGCATAGCACAAGTTTGAAATACAGACAGTATAGAGCCAATATTCATAACGTCAACTACAAAACTGATACACATATACAGATAGCATAATTATAATCAGCCAATCAGAACCTCTCCATAGACCCCTTCCACGACAACCTTTATACAATATTGGCTGCAAATATATAACAGTGGTTGCAACGGTGATCTATACAGTTACAGATTATGTCAATAGCATCACAGGAGGTGACACGGCATCAGTGAGACTGATATTGGAATACTGCATCCAGTTTTGGTGTCCACCTTTGAAAAAGATGTTGTGAAATTGGAGCTGGGGCAGCAAAGAGCCACCAAATGTTCTGAGGGCTGGAGAAAAATGCCTTCTAGTGAGCGATTGAAAGAGCTCAACCTCTTTAGCTTATCAAAAGAAGATCGAAAGGTGACTTCATTGAAGTGTTGAAGTGCCTTAATGGAGAGAAAAGATTGGGTATTAAAGGGCTGGAGAGAATCGAGCAGAGAAAGGCAGAACAAGACCCAGTGGCTGGAAGGTGAAAAGAGACAAATTCATATGACAAATAAAGCACAAATATTCAACAGCGAGAATGATTCACCACAGGAACAAGCTACCAAGGAAAGTGGTGGATTCTCCATCTCTTGATGTCATTTCATGAAGACTAGATGCCTTTCTGGAATGTGTTTGCCCCCAAAGTAGCTATTGTGTCATACAGGAGGCCTGTGACATGCAGGGAGTCCGATTAGATGCTCTCATGGTCTCTTGTGGCCATCAAGTCTACTAATTTCCGAAAAACTGAGTGTAGCATTGGGAGCAGCGTCTGAGGTTTTACCGTCTAGTCGGCTTGCTTCCTAAAATGAACACTCCTTGAGTGGGGTGATCCACAGGGAGTAGCTCAAACCTCCAAAGTGCCTGGCCAGGGGCAGGATATTAGCACAGCAAGGGAGGGGCGTGGCAGTGACATCACAAAGCCCTTTTGCAGAACCTCAGACTATTGGTCAAAGGTGGTGACCTCACAGAGAGATGCTGACATCAGCCAGGCAGGACAGAGGCGAGTGGCCCGGGAAACCTCAGAGACTCCTGTGGCTTTGCTTCAGCAAGTCTCTGTCTCGAGGTCTCTCTTTGAGGACTGAGAGAACATTCGGGTTCACGTACGTGAGCGGCAGGAGGAACCTCTGTCGAGTTTTCTCCTTCCCTTTCCGTGATTGTACTAGAAAGCAGACGTCCCTGTTTAGAAGGTAAGAGCCTCCTCCAGGTTGGAAACCTCTTCAGTCTGATCCATCGGGTGACAGTTGAATTCTAGGCATGGAAAACACCAGCTTAAGGAGGCAGAATTTCATTCAGCACCTGGGATTTTGTCCCTTAGAATCACTGGGGACATTGGGGTTTGTCCTTTTGGTTTCACCTTTTCCTCCATCCCTCCCTCCTTTCTTTTCTTCTCTTGCTTCTTTTGTCCTTCCCCTGTTCCCCTCCCAACACCAGGGGGTGTGTGTTTGTGTGTCGCGGGGGAGTGCTCTGCAGCTCCCACTGGGGGAGGTCCACCCAAAAATGTGGGGCTGAAGTAGTGACCCGGCAGTGATCCCCACCAGTAGCGTAGCTAGGGGGGGTGCAGGGGAAGCAGCCACTTCCCCTCAGCACATTTTCCAAAAGCGGCGCCTTAGTTAGGGGTTACCATGGCGCCAGCAGGAGGGGCCCACACTCCGCTCTGAAGCTTGGCCTGCCTGGCTGGCGCTGACCTCCTGCACGCAAAGGGGGGGCAGCACGGCCGGAGGAGCCATGGGGGGGGGGCAGCACGGCCGGAGGAGCCATGGGGGGGCCGCGGGGGCGGAATGGCACGGCCGGAGGAGCCATGGGGGGCAGGGCCGGCTCTAACTTTTTTGCTGCCCCAAGCAGCAAAAAAAAGCGCCGGCCCCCGAGCCCCCCCCCGCCGAGCGCCGCACCGCTGGAACCCCCCCCCCCGAGCGCCGCGCCCCGCGCCGCCCCCCCGCCGAGCACCGCGGTGCCGGAGCGCCCCCGCCCCCCCGCGGAATGCCGTGCCGCGCCGCGCTGACCCCCGCCACCCCAAGGTTGGCCGCCCCTTACCAGGTGCCGCCCCAAGCATGTGCTTGGTTGCCTGGTGCCTGGAGCCGGCCCTGATGGGGGGTCGCGGGGGCGGAACGGCACGGCCGGAGGAGCCATGGGGGGGGGGGCGCGGCGCGGCACGGCCGGAGGAGCCAGCCAAGGGGGGGGCGCGGAGTGGCCACAGGAGGAGCCAAGGGGGGCGTGGCCAGAGGAGGAGCCAAGGGGGGGCGCCTTTTTAATGTTTGCTCCTCCTGCTCTTAGAACCTGGCTATGCCACTGATCCCCACCAGTGACCTGGGCCATCCTTTGGGCTCTCTGGTGAGAACCCTCAGCCTCCCGTCCTCAGCCTCTACCCTGACTGGCTGAGCAGGGGGTTATTGACAGGGAGGAGACTCAGGTCCTTGTTCTCTTTTAAGACCAAGTAAATGAGTCATAAGCAGTTCTAGGTTTGATGAATTTTGCTGCTTCTCTGCATTAATTGTCTCTGAGCAGCTCATGATTCTCTCTAACATTGCAGTTCTCCTCAAATACTTGCTGAATAATTACTGAGCACTGTTGTTGGTCTGGAACTCATCTGAGAGCCCTTTATTCAGGTCATTCAATGTATGAAATTCAAGATCCGATGGTTAGTTTGAAAATCAGGGCTCTTGGGTCCTAGTCCCAACTCTGCCACTGACTGGCTGTGTGACCTAAGACAAGTCAATTCTCCTTTCTCAGCCTTAGCTTCTCCCTCTTTCAAGTAGGGATAATAATGATCCGCTCCTACCTACCTCACAGTGGGTGGAGGATGGGGATCCATTGGAGAGTGTCACTAGGAGGAGTGCATAATATGAGGTGTCCTAGCACGTTTACTCAGATCAGATTGTGAAATAGTTGAAATGGTCTATTTTAGTTGTATTTTTTTATTTTGAAATTGATAAGAGCAGCAACTACTTAGCTCAGACTGAGGCATCTTATCTCATTTTCGAGATCTAAGTGTCCTCTTGGTGTGCGACGAGACAATTTAACACACTGTGACAAACAGGAGATGCTTTTGTTTTGCAACAAAATATTTTTGCAAAGAACTTTCATCCCACTTGTTAGGAATTCAAGAAACAAACTGGTTTAGTCTGAATGGGATTTTCTGACAGAAACGGTTTCAATGAAATTTCCCCACCATCTCGATTCCTGGGCTCTCTCCCTGCCCAGGGGTGAAAGGAACTTAAAGGATTTACTGTTACGCCGGAGTCCTGAGCGGGGGTGTGGCCTCAACCGGAAGAGGCGGGGCCTTTCAAGATTTAAAAGCCCTGGGGCTCCAGCTGTGGCTGGGAGCCCCAGGGCCTTTAAATCACCCCGGAGCTACCAGCTGCAGAGGCGGCTGGGAGCCCCGGTGCTCAGGGGAGAATTAAAGGGCCTGGGGCTCCGGCCTCCGCGGAGCTCTGGGCCCTTTAAATCACCGCGGGAGCCCGGCTGCCAGAGATCCGGCAGCGCTTTAAAGGGCCCGGGGCTCCCCGCAGCGGCCAAAGATCCGGGCCCTTTAAATCCCCATCCGAGCCCGGCTGCCGGAGCTCCGGCGGTGCTTTAAAGGGCCCAGGGCTCCCTGCAGCGGCTGGAGCCCTGGGCCCTTTAAATCACCGCCGCAGAAGCCGGTCCAGTCCGGCACGGCGTACTGGCTCTTGCCGGTACGCTGTACCAGACCGGACCGGCTTACTTTCCCCTCTGCCGTGCCTCTGGGGGGTTTGTTGTCCATTAGAACAGGAGTCAGGACTGGTGGCTTCTCTTTCTGGCTCTGCCACCGCCTTGCTGTCTAGGCCCTTGGATAGGTCCCTTCCCTTCTCTGTAGCTCAGGCTGCTCCCCATCTGTCCAATGCGAACAGGGACAAGTCTCGAACTCTGGGCGGTCGTGAGCCTAAGTGAGATAAGGGGCGTTAAAGCCCTCTGTGAAGGAGAAAGGGGAATTTCTCAGTGTTTAGCACCAAGGAATTCTAAAGTTTGCTAAAATATCTAGTCTGCGGAAACAAGAAATGGTCGGGGCCAAATGTTTTAAGCATTGTCTTTTTAAAAGCCCATTCAGGGATGTGAGGCCCTGTCTTTTAGGTACCTGGGGTTCTTTGCCAGAAGGAGAGAAGAGGGTCCTGCCTCCATTTTTGTGGCCTTAACAAACCAGATGCTGTGCCCCAGTTCTCGTCTGCGATCCCTGAAAAAGAACCTCTTCCCATCCATTAACAAGACAGGACCTATCTGTAAAAGGGGAACAAAAAGAACCCTGGGACTTACAGACTAGCCAGCCTCACTTCCATAGCTGGAGAGAGACTGGAATACATCATTAAACAATCCCTTTGTCAGCACCTACAGGGGGGAGGGATAGCTCAGTGGTTTGAGCATTGGCCTGCTAAACCCAGGGTTGTGAGTTCAATCTTTGAGGGGGCCACTTGGGGATCTGGGGCAAAATCAGTACTTGGTCCTGCTAGTGAAGGCAGGGGGCTGGACTCGATGACCTTTCAAGGTCCCTTCCAGTTCTAGGAGATGGGATATCTCTATTATATTATTATTATTTGGTTCTTAGGACTAGTGAGCATGGACTTGTCAAGAACAAATCATTCCAAACCAATCCTAGCTCCTTCTTTGGCAGGGTTCCGGGCCTAGTGGAGGTGGGTAACCAGTAGATGTGATCTCTCTTGGTGTTTCTAAGGCTTTTGACACAGTCCCATGGGACATTCTCACAAGCGAACGAGGGAAATGTGGTCTAGATGGAATCAGTGGAATGGGAGTGCAGAGGTGGTTGAAAGCCCAGACTCCAAGAGCCCTTCTCCATGTGTGGCTGTCCAATGGAGAGGGTGTACCTACTGGGTCCGGCAGGGATCAGTCCGGGGGCCGGTAGTAGTCAATATTTTCCTGAAGGATTTGGAAAATGGAGTGGAGAGCATGCTTCTACAATTTGCAAATGACACCAAGCACTTTGGAGCACAGGATTGGAATTCAAAACGCCCTGAACAAATTGGAGACTTGGTCTTCTTGAGCCAAACTCCATGGCTGGGCCCCTCTCTCTAGACTGGGCTGAAGTGAAACCCCAGAGCCAAACACTCCTCCTCCTGGGCAGTGCGCTCCCACCTTCAATGGGCAGATGCTGCTTAGCGCTGTCAGAGCAGCTTTTGCTGGGGGCTTCTCCCAGCACTTTCCAATAGTGGGAAAGTATGAAATCCCCATTTGACTGCTGGGGACAGAGCCAGAGAGGGGGGAGCAATTTGCTCAAAGTCCCACAGGGAAAGGAAAACACCCAGCAGTGGAACCAACAGGAAACCCAGCAATGGAACTCAGGAGTCCTGACTCCCAATCCCCTGGTCCAGTCACTCCAGCGGAGCACACGCCCTCTCAAAGCAGGGGGAGCGGACGTGAGGGCCTGCTTGTGATTGCCAGCTGTGGGAGGGAGTGTGCAGCAGTGGTTAGCGAAGGGGCCTGGAAAGAAGGCCTGCTGGGTCCCATCCATTCTTCTGACACTTGGTGTGACCCTGAGCCAGTAGCTTCCCCGCCCCAGGCCTGGTTCTCATCAGTGGGGTTGGGGTCGCAGTCCCGACAGCCCAGGCGGGTTGGGAGGCTCCAGGAAGGTGTGTAAAGTGCTGGGATGTCGGGATCCCGGACGCGCTGTCACCCCCGCACTAGGGCGGTGTCCGGCACCCCCTGCTGCTGGCCAAGTTTCTCTGTCCCTTGGCAATAAGACAGACTCTTGTTTTCACAGCCAGCCGATCGCCCCGTGCCATCACCCTGCCTGCTTGCTGGGCAGGGTAACTCCTCAGGTCACCACCACCCTCTCCAGCCTGCCTTGGGCTTGGAGAGTGAGGAGAAGGGCGAGGGACGACCCTGAACATCCTCCATCCATCGCTCCATCACCAGAGCAAGTGAGTGGCATTAGGGTTCCTCGGGGGCATCCCCTGTCTGTCCGGGGAGAGGCAGAAAGAGGGGGAGAGAATCTCTCCCAAAGGAGATTGGATTTGCAAACAGCCCCCAGGAACCCCTCGCACTCAGACCAGGGAGGGGCTTCTCCAGAGCCATCTCTAGTGTGTTTGGCCAGGTCCCAGCAATGGGGCTCCCAGCCCTTCCCTTGTGGGAGACTGTTCCCCAGGCTGAGAGTCTCTGAGCTGGGCCAGACCCGGTGAGCTGCTGAGCATGGAAATCAATGGGAACTGAGGGGGCCCTGGCCTTGCTATGCCTAGGGACTTTGAAGTGGGGAATGGTTTCCCAGAAGAAGTCCGGACTCCTGGGTTCAGGGCTGGCTTTAGCAAGTGCGGGGCCCGATTCCTGGGGAGGCACTTTGGATTGCCGGCTGGGGGAGCGGGCCCCGCCGGGCTTGCCGCGCTCCGTCTGGAGGTCTGGCCGGGGTCGCGGGGCTGTCACGGTCCAGCCTGGGTCGTGGGGCTGCGGAGCTGCCGCGCTCCGGCCGGGGTCACGGGGTCACAGGGCTGCCGTGCTCCAGCCTGGGTTGTGGGGCTACGGGGCTGCCGCGCTCCGGCCGGCGCTCTGGCCAGGGGAGCGGGGCCCCCGAAGACGACTGCCGCCGGGGTGAGTGTGCAGGGCCCTCTTAGGCGCGGGGCCCGATTCCGGGGAATCGGGCGAATCGGCCTAAAGCCGGCCCTGCCTGGGTTCTGTTCCTTCTCTAGCCTGGGCGGGGGTGGGGGGGTGTGAGTGTGGTCTGGGGTGGCAGGAGGGAGCTGCTTGTCCAAAGTGACCAGTGGTCTTTGTGACTGACCCCAGTGCTCGAAAAGGACGAGACTCCCCGGTTCTTGCAGCCCCCAGGGATGACGAGGGGGAGCGTTGAGCGGGAGCAGATCATGCAATGAACCCCTGCCAGTGTGTGTAGCTTGCCCTCCCTGCACCCCCGTGGGGGGAGCAGGAGCTGCTCTGGCTGGGGCAGGGATGGGGAGGGAGCAAACAGGCTGGTTAGTGAGAGGCTGCCTTGACCCCAGACTCACGCCTGCTCCCCGCTGGGTTCCAGGATGGCCAGGCTCCTGAGGATGTTCAGGACGAAGGCTCTGCAGGTGGCCCCAGAGCCTGAGGGAAGCAGCCACCATCTTCCCCAGGAGCGGAGCGGCCCCTCCGTCCCCGCTGGCGGGGAAGGAGCTCCCGGCCGCGCCAGGAGGTGGAAGTGCCCAGCCTTCTGGCGGAAGAAACCCACTCCCGGCGCAGGCGCCGAGGTGGGAGCATCACCTCCCAGGCCAAAATGGAGCTGGGCCAGGCTGCGGCTGGGCAGGCAGAACCCAGCCCAGGGGCGGAACCAGGCAGGGTGGCTCTGGGGCTTGTGGTTGTGTGGGCAGCAGCGGCCCCAGGAGCCCAGCCCCAACTTCCAAGAGGGGGCATCGCCCTGCTCGGTCAGTGAGGACCTTCCAGCCTCCCCAGGGCAGGAGGTGGAGGATCCCTCTGCCAGCCCCAGCAGCTCGGGCCGCTCCCCATCAGACAGCAGCAGCGCCTGCGACTCGGACAGCACCCTGGCCGATGGACGCTTCTGCTTTCTTCCAGGTGAGGAGCCAGGCTGGGTTCAGGGAGGGGTGAGGAGGGGGCTGTGAACACCCTGGGCCCAGGCCCTCGAGCAGCGCTATGGGGGTGGGTCTCCAGCCCAGGTGTCTGGCCTGAGCCATGTGAACCCCACCCACACTAGATGCTGCCACTTTGGTCCTTGGTGCTCCATTTTGCGTGGGGGGGGGGAGGCACCACCAAGGGAGTCCAGGACAGTGGGGGGGGGGTCTCTTTGCTATGGGCTCCTGAAGGAGTTGGGGGCTGACGACATCACTGAGAGGGGGGAGTGTGGGGCCCAATCTGCCCTATGTCCCGGAGGTGGGAAGGGGACACATTGTCCCACCATGCCCCTGTCCTTCCCCCGAGTGGCAGCAGGCGTCATCCTGTCCCCTTCTCTCCCTGGTGCAGCGTCCGCCAGGGACTCCGAGGACGAGGAGGAGGAAGAAGAAGGGGTAGACTTGGTAACAGAGGAGGCTGCTCTCATGAACATCCGAGAGCAGCTCCATGGCCGAGAAAAGGTACAAACGTTCCCCAGCTGTGCTGGAACTGAGATTGTCCTGCTCCTTCCCAGCATCCCGACCCCCTGCAGAAGGTCTTGGCCCTAATGGGGACCTTTCTCCTCCATGATCTGGTGTGTGACAAACACCCCCAAGATGGGGGTGTTTGTCACACACCAGCCGGGGTCTCCTCCCCCCACAGGCACTGTCCCAGTTCCTGACCCTGATTGTGGAGGAGTCGTGGGTGATTTGGACAATAGGCGGGTCCCCACTATCCCCCATTCAGGCCTAAGTCCTGCAGCTGGTGTGGCTGGGGCAG
This sequence comes from Emys orbicularis, assembly GCF_028017835.1. Classification (NCBI taxonomy): domain Eukaryota; kingdom Metazoa; phylum Chordata; order Testudines; family Emydidae; genus Emys; species Emys orbicularis. Next base: position 55,724,679 of record NC_088694.1, on the reverse strand, counting down.
GGAGGTCCCTGGCTAACTGGCTCTCTCTCCCCTAACCCCACTCCTGGTGGGCGCAGGACGAGGCGCAGCAGCTCGAGTTCCTGCACGCCATCTACCCCGCGTGCCTCGCTGCCCAGGAGAGAGGGGAGGACACATTGGAGCCACACTGCTCGAAGGCGGCTGTGGTGGAGAGGATTGTGGTGAGTGAGACACGGCGCCCGGCAGCTGGAGGGAGGACAGAGGCATGGGAGGGGCAGGGGTCTCCCCGGGCCGATGGTTGGGGGATGGCTGGTGCTGGAGGGCAGCTGAGGGCAGGGATTGCTGGGGCTGAAGATTGGGGAGAAGAGACGGGAGAACTAGTGGGCAGGAATCGGAGGAGCGGGAGGCAGCTGGGGGGATCCTGCTGGCTGTGTAATCTCCTCCTTGGGAAGTGTCAGTGAGGCCCAAATCTCACATGCTCCTTTGTCTCCTTTGGGTCTCACAGGAGCTCATTGAGGAGCTTCCTCCTGACTCTCCACCCGGCGCCGTCCTGGCCAACTCCCTCTTTGCTGTGGCCAACCTCAGGTACCGAGACCCTCTTGCCCGGTTCCCCTAACCCCGGTGCTGCTCAGGCCCAGGGCTGGGAGTCACTGCCCCTCCCACTCCCAGGTCACCTCCCAAGCCAGGGGGGCTCCTCTGGCAGAGGTGCGGGGAAGGGTCACTCCCTCGCCTGGCTGCTCTGTTCTTTTCACTCCAGTCACATTGCAATGGCTTTGGGGAGAGGCTCACTCCCAGGATCAGATACAGGAGGGGCAGCAGGGTCCAGGGAACAGGCGCTATTCCTGCCCTGCCACTGTCGGTCTGGGAAACCTTGGCCTTATCATTCCCTGGCTCAGTGCCTCAGTTTCCATTCTCGCCAGCCTCTGCCTATTTCCCTGCAGTTTCACGTCCGTGTCGGTGCCAGTCCCACCCCCGCACTGCACAGTCTAATACCGGCTCCTCTCTCTTGCCAGCACCATGACACCTGCCCTGGAGCCGGAGCTGGAGACCCACCTCCTCCGAGCCGCCCTGCACGCCGTCTTCACCCTGGGCACGGAGAAGAACACCACCCAAGTCCAGGTAGATCAGCTAAATCATGGATTGAAGAACCAGCTGTCATCCTGCCTGAATCCTTGCTAATTGCCTGCAGTGGGATGTGAATGAGAGAGGCCAGGATATGTGTTTGGGGGTCTCACCAGTGCTTCCCAGAGACCCCTCTTCCCATCCTGTGGCAGGTGTAGCCCCAGTTTCCCTAAGTCTGACCCATGGTTCTCCCTTGCTTTGCAGGATCTGCATAGGCTCATAGCAGAGCTTCTGGACGCCATGCTGGAGAACCTGCTGGCAAAGACCCCAGACATTGACAAGCTCCACTACATCTTGGAGGTGAGCCCGATCAGAGGGGTGGGGGCAATTTGACCTTCACTCTTAGATCCATTTTCCAGTCTGTCCTCCTAGCTGGGCCCCCAGTGGCCGTCCTTGGTCAGGGCAGTCAGTGCAATGCAGGGTCAGGCCCTTCCTCCTTGAAGGACAGAGGAAGGAGCTGGGACTTCACCCAGAGCTCTGCCTGGTTGTGTCGAGCACTAAGCACAGGGCCGCTGGCTGGCTTGGGGAGTGAGAGTCTGAACCCCTCCTGGGAGATCCAGAAGATGGTCCTCAGAGAAGAGCCACAGCCTCATTCCTAGAGAAACAGGAGGGCCCCAGAGAATCAGCCCTTGTCTCTGACGGGCCCCGAGATTCCTGGGGGGATTGTGCTCACACTCAGTCCCTTCACCCAGCCAAGGACTTGAGAACCAGGGAGGGGGGAGGGGTCTGTCTCCTTCCTGGGGAGCTGCTCAGGAATCAGGAGTTCAGGGAGGATGGGACCAGCCCCGACACCGAGCATTGTCCCAATCTAGAGAGACAATGACAAGCTGTGACCTGCAGGATACAAGCATCGTCCTGGGGGCAAGAGTCCCCTTCTAAAGCTCTGCGGTCAATGAATCTGATATTCCACCCCCACCGCATACAAGGTCTCAGCCCCCTGGGGATGGAGAGGGGCCATTAGCACAACACATGCACCCCCCCATCAATCCTGAGCTGCCTCCTTTCCCCACAGCACATTAACTACTGGACCGTGTCCAGGGTGCCACAAGAGAGAGCCAGGGCCATCAGGAGCAGTGCGGCCCTGCTCACGTCCGTCATCACCCTCCCTGACTTTGACGTAAGTGGCCTGTGAGCCCAGCTTCCTGACTCCAGGCGTAGGGGGGCTGGCTCCAACGGGCTGGAGGAGCTGCTGCTGCAGGGGCTGTGGGCTAGGAGTGGTCCTCTTGGGGAGGCAGAGTCAGAGCAGAGACTGAGCCTGGCTTGAGTCAAGTTCTTCTTGTCCTGGTTAAGTGGCAACTCTCACTTGTAAGGGGAGCATGCTCCAGGTTCTTGCCTTCTTGTCATCCTGGAGCAGCTGGGGAAGCAAATCCTCATGGAGGGCCCTGCCCGCATCCCTGTTCTCCGGGCTCCCTTGCGGGCAGAGAGAATTAAGGATCCAGCTCTAGCTCCTATCCTCTAGCATCTCCTGCAGAGGGGCTGAGGGGAAGGAGAGTCCTGGCCCAGGCGGGGACTGGGAGCTGACAGGAAAATGCTGATGGAGTTCCCTCTCCCTCTCCCTTCCATTAGAACTCAGCCGAATTCCCCAAGATGGGCCACCACGTGGCACAGCTGGCTCTGTCCATCAGTGACCCAGACCAGGACGTCAGCCAGCAGGCCAGGGAGGGGGTTTACCGGCTCTACCAGCTCCTGCTGCGCCAGAGGGGTAAGGAACCCGGCTGGGAACTGGCACCCGCTAGACGAGTGAGACTGGGACCCCAGCCAATTTCTCTCCGAGTGACCCCGGCTGGCGGATAAGTCTCTCTCGATCTCTTTCTGTGTTCTCCACCACCCCCGCAGTTCTGTTGGGCTCTGCCCACTGTGCAGCCACCAATGGGATTGGAAGGACACAAGCCCTGCAACCCGAATGACAAAGGTGTGTGTGTCTCTCTCTTTCCCAGGGCTGAACATCCATGAGGTCGAAGACCTTTGGTGCTGGGACTGGCACCAGGACAGCAGGCTCCTGGGCTACAAGAACACAGCCAGGGTCGGGGAGGTAAGGACACTCTGCCAGGGCATGGCACAGCTCTGCAGGGCAGGTGGCTGCCTCCTGGAGCCACGCGACGGAGTGGCCGTTCTAGGCCAGGATTTGGAGCCTGATTCTGGGCAATCTGCTGAAGCCTCACATCTGCTTGGTTTCAGGTCTTTGGCAAATTCTTCTGCGAGGGGCAGAGAAGATTCTTCCTGCAGACAGCAGTGCTGGCCATGCACGACCCCCTGCTGCGTGTCAGCCAGGCTGGGCTGCTCCTCACGTACTCCCTCCTGGGGCAAGCCCAGCAGCTGATGGGGAACAAGGTGAGCAGCTGCATTAGACTCAGGAGATTGGGGCGGGGCCCAGGCCTCATTCCCATCCTCTGGCCATTCGCTGGCCTGGCAGCAAGGCGACTGGTGGGGAATGAGAGGGAGAGCAGCTGCTCCTGGGAAGGGAGATGAATTCACCTCCATGAGCAGGAGGGAACCAGCTTGTCCCCGGAGCAGTTCCAGCCCAGCTCTTTAGCAAGGCTAATGAATGACAAGCATTGCCTCAGCATGGACTTCTGTTCTTGGGAAGGGCAGCAGAGTCCTCTACGTGCCCTCTGCGAGCCTCTCCTCTCACCCGCGCCACCACCCAGAGTTGTTCCCATCACTGGCAGCCTGGGAGGCCAAGGACTGAGGGGTGATGGCGACTGACTGGGCAGTTCTGAGGCACATGGGCGGGGGGGTGGGGTGGAGGAGAGTGGTCGGAGAACTTGAGCTGTGGATTGGCGGTGGAACAGATGTCAGGGGCACTGGGTGGGAGGTGTCAGGAGCTCCCCCTACAAGGAGGGGGGTTGGCACTGGAGGTCCCTAGAAAGACTCCATTCTGGGGGTCAGGAGGGGGACTCCATCCCTCAGAGGGGCGCGGGTGCTGGGTGGAAATGCTGCTGGTCCCAGGTGCCCTTAATTCCCCCTGATACCGCGGGGCCTCTGAGTCTCTGACAGTCTGTGAGTCTCGTTCCCTTGCAGCAGGAGGACGTCACGGCCAACATAACGAACCAACTTTACATCATCCGGCACTTGCGCCAAGTGCCGGAGGCGCTGCAGGAGTTCTGCCTCCAAGGCCACCAGCAACTCCCGCTCCCTCTAAACGGGGAGTGTAGTGAGACTGAGTGGCCTCCCTCCGAGCAGGAGAGCGAGGGCACCTCTACACGCCCCTTGGAGGGCGGAGACTATATCGCCCCACCTCCCTCGCCTGTTGGACTGTTTGTTTCCCGGCCACCGGGGCCTCTGGTGGACTCCCTTGAGACTGAGTGGCCTCCCTCCGAGCAGGAGAGCGAGGGATCCCCTACACGCCCCTTGGAGGGCGGAGCCTATAGCGCCCCGCCCCCCTCGCCGTAAGGACCGGGGCGTGGGGCCGGAAATATAAAAGGCCGGCCCTGCACCACAGTTGGGGGACAGCCTGCAACAGAGGAGGACACTTGGCCTGTTCTCCAGGGCCCCTAACCCTAACCCTAAGCCCAGGCATGGACGAGGCCTGGCCCGGAGTACCCACTGCAGTTTACCCCAAGGAGCCGGAAGAGGCCTGGAGGCCAGAGGTACCAAACCCCGGGGAGGCAGGAAGTAGCCCAGGGGCAGCCCGGGAGCTGCTGGCTGCAGAGCCCGGCGCGACTCAGTCGGCGTGTTGCGGCTGGATCCCCGCCGACGCAGGGGCAACCAATCCTGCCCCTGCCAGCGCCTTGGGCTGGGACGCGGGGGAGGAGGGTGGGACCGCGTCCCCCTGCCACCCCACCCCGGGTGGCTGACCCCCTACACGGTGCAAGGAGGCTGTAGCCCAGGACAGGAACTCTTTGTTGGCTGGCCACCGGGGCCCCGCCCAGGCTAGAGCCAGCCCTATCAAGTCTGTCTGTTTGCTGGCTGCCAGGGTTCCACCCAGGCCAGGGCCCGCCCTGGAAGTTTGGTTGTTTGTGGGGTGCTTGGGCCCCGCCCAGGCCTGAGCCACCCCCGATACACTGTGTTGAGGGGCTGACCACTTGAGCGACCTCAGCCCAGCAGCGGCGGCTCTACCATTTTTGCCGCCCCAAGCAAAAAAACCCAAAAAAACCAATGCTCGGACTGCCAAAGCGAGCAAAAAGAAAACCCAAAAAACCCCAACCACTTGGACTGCTGCCACCCGAACTGCCGAAGCAGAAAAAACCACAACAACAACACTCGGACTGCCGCCGCCCGAACTGCCGAAGTGCAAAAAACAAAAAAGTCTCCCGGCCTGTGCTGCCCCAAGAATGGACGGAATGCCGCCCCAGGCATGTGCTTCCTCCGCTGGGGCCTGGAGCCGGCCCCGCAGCCTGGTTGGGGCAGCTGATCGCTGAGGTGGGGCGGCTGCTCCACCCCCATGCAAGAGGGGGCTAGAGTAGGCCAGAGCGGCTGCACAGGCTGGCAGCCAATCAGGGAAGGGCCAACTGAGAGCCAATCAGGGCCGAGATTAGAGCCTATATAATGGCTGCCCAGGAGAGCAGCAGGTAGTCTGTCCCAGAACTTCATGGGGGAAGGGCTGTCTCCAGAGCAGGAGACCAGCACCTCGGGCTGGGCAGTACTGCACCTGGCCATCCGATGGCCGAGACAAATCGTAACCGGCCCTTGAGACGAGGGGCTAGACTTTGGGGGTTGCGGTTGGCCCCCGAGGCAGGTGCAAGGACTGTTGCTAACCCCCGCCCCCTGGAATGGGGGGAGGATGGACTAGTGGGCACTGCTGGAGGGGCAGTGGCCTGAAGGACACAGTCAAGCGGTGAGCAACGCGGGTCCAGATGCCAACGGAGGACAAGAGACGGATGGGACGCTGCCAGCAGCGGGCGTTCCCCATGGACTGAGCTAATTCCCGGAGTGACCAGCGGGAGGTGCCATGGTGGTGAGTCCCAACCCCGTCAAAACCGCCCAGCCCTATTGTGGGCCCACTGCTACCCTGCAGACTCTGGTCCGGACCAGACTGGGCCAGCCGGAGTGGCCTCCCTCTGAGTGGGAGAGCGAGAAGGAGAGCTAGTGGAAGGGGAAATGGAGCCCCCTGGCACTCACAGAAACTCTCTCCCCTCTCTGTGGAGCAGGGTTCTTCCCTCTGCCCCCCAAATTCCTTCATAGGGGGCAGGACCTCTTTCCCTCGCACCCACTCCCCTCCCCCTTTTCCTTGGTCTACCCCCCTCCCATTCCCCATGCGCCCAGGCAGAGCTCTCCCTGCCCCATGTGGTGCAGAAAGGCCCTTGTGTCAGGGCCACAGCCCCACTGGAGCTCGGAAAGCTCCACTTTTGAGGAGGTGGGGGTGGGACAGAGGCTCAGGGCTAGCTTCATCTCCTGCCCTTTATTCTCCCCTTGGCCCTTCTATGGGGTCTCTAGGTGTGACAGGAATAGGAGCCTCCTTCCCAGCTGTCTTCCAGGCCCTGGGATCTGGCACAGCCTCCCAGACGGGCACATCCTGTAGCTGAGCCACGTCAGGGAGCAGTGGAGACAGGTCACCTCGTCCCATCCAAGCAAGCAATGCTGGCTCTCAAAGAGACTTAGCTGGAAGACCCCAGTCCCTCATGGAGGTAAGAGCCATTTACTCCTTGGGGCGTGTGGGTCTCTTGGGGGAGAAATGGCATCCCCGATGCATAGCCTGTCTGGGAGCTTCCCCGGTCCCTGGCTCCCAGTTCTGGGACAGAGCCTTCGCCATCATCCTACCACCCTAGTTTTGTTCCTAGGAAGGGGCTCTCCAGAGACGTCCTCGAACCTGGACTCCTGAGAGCATTTCTGGCAGGAGACTCCAGCCCCTGGGGCATGAAGAGAGCATCGCGTAGTCTTGATCACCTGGCATCTCCGGTCTCCAGCTCCACTTCCCGCAGCAGTGGGGTTTCTCCAGCCCCCTCACCACACCTGTCAGCCTCTGAATGTCAGAGTCACCAGAATGAGCAAACTCCAGTTCCAGGCAGTGGGGCCTGTGTGTCCTCAGTCCCTCTGGAAACCAGGTCTGAAATGGGGAGCAAGGACCCCAGGCCACGAACAGTCGGAGTGGGCAGAGCAGGCCTGTAACAGGGTGCTTTCCCCTGGGCTGCACAGCCTGGGGCCTAGCCAAGCTGATTCTAGACTGAGCCCTAACTGAGAGGCCAAAGGAGAGGCCAGCCCCTCCCACCTCCGCTCCCCCTGGAGCGTCGCTAAACTATCAAAAATGAATACAGTGGAGTCACATCTTACGCGGGGGTTAGGTTCTAAGGTCAGTGCATGTCAGGGTTCCTTCCCCACTCTCAGTGGGGCTTGGCTTTAGCTGCTGGGCCTGTGAGCCTAGACCAGGGGTCTCAAACTCAAATGACCATGAGGGCCACCTGAGGACTAGTTCATTGGCCCGAGGGCTGCATCGCTGACATCCCCCTCGCTGTCCCCGGCCCTGCCCCCAGAGGGGGCAGGAGGGGTGTGGCGGGGGCTCAGGGCGGGAGTTGAGGTGCAGGGGGCTCAGGGCAGGGAGTTGGAGAGGTGAGGCAGGGGGTCGGGGTGTGGGGTGCAGGAGGGGGCTCTGGGCAGGGGGTTGGGGTGTGGGGTGCAGTAGGGGGCTCAGGATAGGGAGTTGGGGTGCAGGGTGCAGGAGGGAGTGTGAGGTGTGGCAGAGGGTTGGGGTTCAGACGGGGCTCAGGGCAGGTTAGTGTGTAGAAGAGGTGGGGGATGCAGCAGGGGGCTCAGGGCAGGGAGTTGGGGTGCAGGAAGGATGTGGGATGCAGCAGGGGGCTGAGGGCAGGAAGTTGGGGTGCAGAAGGGGGCTCAGGATAGGAAGTTGGGGTGCAGGAAGGATGTGGAATGCGGCAGGGGGCTGAGGGCAGGACGTTGGGGTGCAGCAGGGGGTTGAGGTGCAGGCAGGAGGCTCAGGGCAGGAGGTTGGGGGGTGGGGTGCAGGAGGGAGTGCGAGGTGTGGCAGAGGGTTGGGGTTCAGACGGGGCTCAGGGCAGGTTAGTGTGTAGAAGGGGTGGGGGATGCAGCAGGGGGCTCAGGGCAGGGAGTTGGGGTGCAGGAAGGATGTGGGATGCAGCAGGGGGCTGAGGGCAGGAAGTTGGGGTGCAGAAGGGGGCTCAGGATAGGAAGTTGGGGTGCAGGAAGGATGTGGGATGCGGCAGGGGGCTGAGGGCAGGACGTTGGGGTGCAGCAGGGGGTTGAGGTGCAGGCAGGAGGCTCAGGGCAGGAGGTTGGGGGGTGGGGTGCAGGAGGGAGTGCGAGGTGTGGCAGGGGGTTGGGGTGTGGGGTGCAGGAGGGAGTGTGAGGTGTGGCAGGGGGTTGGGGTGTGGGGTGCAGGAGGGAGTGCGAGGTGTGGCAGGGGGTTGGGGTGTGGGGTGCAGGAGGGAGTGTGAGGTGTGGCAGGGGGTTGGGGTGTGGGGTGCAGGAGGGAGTGTGAGGTGTGGCAGGGGGTTGGGGGGTGGGGTGCAGGAGGGAGTGTGAGGTGTGGCAGGGGGTTGGGGTGCAGGACGGCATTGGGCTCTGGCCCGGAGCCGCTTCCCTAGAGAAATAGCCCCGCAGGCCGCGTGTTTCAGACCCCTGGCCTAGACAGAGCACTCAGGTATTTCCATCAGCCTGCTCAATGGCCAATGCAGCCACCCAAAGAAGTGAAGAAGAATGGAAGTGAAAGAGTAAAGCTGGACCATCCGCTGAGCTGCTGCAATCAAGTGAGCAGAGCCGGGGAGAGAAGAGGGAGAACGTGAAGGTGGCTGGCGGCAGTAGGGAGGAGAAGCAGTTTGGGAGCCGGGAGAGGAGAAATAAATCGTTAATGACAAATGCTGCCGGCTTTCTCTTGGGTGGTGAAGGGTTGACAAGGGGTCTCTTTACTATCACGCTAAACTTTAAAATAGCTGTGTATGATGGGGGGGGGGGTGTCTATAAAGGTAAGAGGTCACTCTAGGGGCTTGAAGTCCCAGATTCTTGGGCTATTGCCTCCTTCCACCAGCTGATCTCAACCCAGCAACTCCCTCAGATGGTAGCAGTAGTGAGCTCTTGTCCTGCTTTTCTGGACAAGCACCAGAAGAAGGACACGATACATGTGGCCAAGGCACTAGAGCTCCGAGTGCCTTGTGCACATTGTGTCCAACATGCAGTAATACTCAGCAGCATCCTCGGGTCTAAGGTTAGTTATATGCAAGTACAAGAAGTTGTTGGGATTGTCCCTGGAGATGGTGAATCGGCCTTTCACTGAAGCAGCGTAATTTTTTGTATCTCTGGCCCAATAGCTAATGGTTGATGCCCTTTCCAGGTGTGTTTCCGTACCAGGTCATCCTATAATCACCAAAACTGAATCCGGAGGTTTTGCAGGAGATCTGGATAGAGTCCCTGAGCATTTTAACTTCTCCACCAGATGCCACAAATTCTAATTTTGACTGGTGTCATAGAGTGTTGGGGAGTCAGGGTCCTGCATCCCTCTTCCTGGGATTCACCGTGACTCTCAGCCAGCCAGTAAAACGAAAGGTTTATTGGACAATAGGAACGCAGTCTAAAACAGAGCTTGTAGGTACAACCAGGACCCCTCAGTCAAGTCCTTCTGGGAGGCAGGGAGCTTAGACCCCAGCCTTGGGTTCCCTGCGTTCCACCACCCAGCACCAAACTGAAACCAAAAACCCCTCCAGCAGGCTCTCTCCCCCTCCTTCCCTCCACTTCTCCCTTTGTCCAGTTTCCCGGGCAAAGGTGTCGCCTAGCCCCAGGACCTGGATAGAAAAAAAGAGACATGGAGACTTCTATAATAATACTTGGGCATCTCCCATGTCTGCAATACTGACCCATAATATCATCTCTCTGATTCTCAGGAGCGTTCTTTTGGGAATTTGCTGTTAATTGCACACACAGGGGATCAGGTTGTCTAGATCAGGGGAATCAATTATTTTTTGTCAGGGTCCGGATTTCTTGGTCAAGGTCCAGACTCCAGAGAAAATAATAATTATTAATTATTATAATAATAAATAAGTAAATAAAAAGATTTCAAGTCCATTCAAAAGTATCTGGCAGTCTGCCTTTGGCTTGCAGCCCGCCTATTGACTACTCCTGGGCTTGATTGTCTCTCCAAGAGCTGCAGAGTCCGGCAAATCATGGGCTTTAAACAAGCAATTCAGTTATGGATTTTGCACATGTTCTCTTTTATAAAAGTTAGATGAACTCCAGCCCAGAATAACCACCATTTTATACACCACAGTTTGGTGTTGCTTGACTGAGGGGAAAAAATAATAATATTCATGGAATTAACAACAGCTGGGCTCATTTTCACAGGGGCTGACTATGCTGAATCCTGGTCCCATTCCCTTTTTCTTTTCTTTTCTTTTCTTTTCTTCTTTTTATTTTTGGTCTGTTCAAGATGTAAGCTACTTGGGACAAGGACTGTCTCTTCCTATGGGTCACACGGTGATCTTTTTACATTTGGTAATACTTTATCCCCAAAGTAGCCACATTCCTACAATGGAACTATTCAACCTGATTAAGGATATTGCAGTCTGGTCCTATATGGTTTTTATTAACAGCACAAAACACAAGTACTAGTATATATTATTTATATTATAATACCACCTAGATAGATAGATAGATAAACAAGGTAGGTGAGGTAATATCTTTTAATAGACCAATTTCTGTTGGTGAGAAAGACAAACTTTCAAGCTACACCGAGCTCGTCCTCAGGTCTGTTAGCTCAAAAACTTGTCTTGCTCACCAACAGAAGTTGGTCCAATAAAAGATGTTGCCTCACCCACCTTGTCTCTCTAATATCTGGGGACAAACAGGGCTCTAATAACACTGCATACAACCTAGATAGATAGACGGACGCATGAATGCACAGGGCACATCCAGCATGTCAGAAACACCCAATCCTTGTGCCCTGTTCAAGAAAAACATAAAACAATTTATATTCTTTTTGATCACACCCCCAGCCCATGTTGGAAAATGGAGACACCCCCACCCACCCACACCTTGCAAGATCTCCTTTTGCCCCATCAAAAAGCACAGATAAGCGCCTTTGGTGGGAGTCCTAACAAACCCTGCTGAGATGCTTGGATTTTGGTGTTCCCTGGGGTTTTGGGGTAGGGGTGTGGGGGAACTGGGGCACCTCAAGGGTACAGGAAAGAGCTGGTGCCAGGGGGAAAGGAAAAGTTTCTTGGTATTCAGTTCCAGAGAAAGAAAGTGGATGGAAGCAGGTAACCCTGTACTATTGTTAACACAGAGTGGATAGACTCCGCCTGTTTCTGTCAGGGTTTTCTAGCATTCAGGCCTTTGGCTTCCTCAGCAGAAATCTGCTCCCCCAACCACAAGTCACGGTTCTTGTCGGAGCTCCCACTGCCTTCTGCACACCGTGTCCCACGTGCAGTAATACTCAGCAGCGTCCTCCAGTCTCAGCTCAGTCATATGCAAATACAACACGTTCCAGTAATTGTCTCTGGAGATGGTGAATCGCCCTTTCACAGACTCAGAGTAATATATTGTATCCCCGTCTTTGCTAATTGTGGCAACCCACTGCAGTCCCTTCCCAGGAGCGTGTCTAACCCAGGACAACCAGGTGCCACCAAAGTTGAATCCGGAGGTTTTGCAGGAGATCCGGAGAGAGTCCCCGAGCATTTTAATTTTTCCACCGGATGCCACAAACTCATAGTTTGTGTGGACTCCTGGGTGGAAAAAACAGACAGTAAGACTCATAAATAAAAGAACCGCCAACATCTTTAGCAATTAAATTACCTTTGAAAGCGAATAGAATGGATGCGAAGCTGAGCCAGTGTTTCATCTTTCTGATTCTGGGGAGAGGTCCCAGGGGGTTGGCTGGTAACTGCACGGACCCAGGGGGCTGTGGTTGTGTCTCCGAGAGCTGCAGGGTCAGGGGACTAGCCAGCGCTAAGCAGGAAATGAACTCCAGCCCAGAGTGAGCTGAGTTTCAGAGACTGGTTTTCATGCTGCTTAGCTCTTTGGTGGAAAGTACTAAGAACAGATCTAATAACAGGTGTGCACCAAAACTCTGCCCACTTTGGTCTGTGCTGTTGCCAATTCCACCTCCCTTTTCCTGCCTTGTCTACTTAGACTATAAGCTCTTCAGGGCAGGGGCTGTCTCTGACTCTGTCTGTGCAGCTCCCAACACAATGGGACCCGGATCTCAGTTACTCACTGGGTATGTTCAGTGCCCAGCACCGTCAGGCACTGTTCTCTAGGTAGGACCATAATAGACATGATAAATAACGGCATTCTCATTCTGGATTTCTTACTCAGTCTTCCTGGGCTGAAAACTCTTTGGGGAATAGAGTGCCGCATTTTTCTGGGCAGAAAAGCCCTGACTAGAACCAGAAAGAGGGTGGGATTTTAAAAAATGCTTCTTGGATTTAGAAGCACAGTTTCTATTCCGAGTCGATGGGATTTGCACTCCTAAATCCCCAGTGTGCTTCTGAAACTCTTTGGCTCTTGGCAAGCTTCTCCAGCTCCTTTGTGCTAAGGCACTTCACACCTGCCTAGAGCGGGGTGGGGGTTGGGCTTTCAGTTTTGTGACTAGTTTATTCTCCAAAATACACAGTTTTGAGTCAATCAAATTTGTTCATGAATATGGGTCAAATTCAGCAAATAGTTTCAGCCAAAATAACGGGGGGAGGGGGGGTTGGCATTTTTTAAACAAAATGTTTTGACTTTTTGTGTCAGAATGGTGTTAGGTAGATTTAACTATTTTAAAAAGTTAAAAACACCCACAAATGAACTGAAATGTTTCAGGTCAAAAAAATTGTTGTATTCAACCCAAAACAAAATGTTTTCATTTTGGCGAGAAAAACTGTCATTTCCACTCAATGCAAAATGAAACTTTTTTGTTATTATTTTTCAAAGAAGCACTGAACCAAAAAAATCAGTTATTTGCCCAGCTTCGGTTCTGACTTTGCTGCACCCAAATGGTTTTTTTTTTAATATCCATGAACCTTTTTATTTAATTAATTTCCTTCCGTTAATTACACAGTTTGCATAGCCTCATTTTCCAAGGGCCAATGAGCGCTCAGAACACTCTTAGGGCTTGGCTACACTTGCGAGTTGCAGCGCTGTAAAGCCGCCCCCAGCGCTGTACCTCACTCCCCGTCCACACTGGCAAGGCACGTACAGCGCTGTATCTCCCTGGCTGCGTCGCTGCTGGTACTCCACCTCCCAGAGAGGAATAAGAGATGCAGCGGAGTGGCTACAACTCCGGGTGTCAGTGTGAACGAGGAGTTAACTTGCTGCGCTGTGATAAGCCCCTTATCAAGTGGCCCCTCGTCTCATTGTTGTGATCAGCTCCAGGAATGCGGCAGTGCCTTTCAAAGCTCCGTACCAGAGAGAAAAAGGAAACATTTTGCTGTTTGCTTTGAGTGAGTGAATGAGAAGCGGGGGGGCAGGGGGGTCGGAACTTGCAAGGCAGCGTGCTGACAGCGTGCTCAGCACCCCAAAAACCCCTCTCTCACCCCACACTCCCTGTCACACTCCACCCCCCCTTCTGAAAAGCACGTTGCAGCCACATGAACGCTGGGATAGCTGCCCATAATGCACGGCTCCCAATGCACCTGCAAACGCTGCAAATGTGGCCACGCCAGTGCGCTGGCAGCTGTCAGTGTGGACAGACTGCAGCACTTTCCCTATTGCGCTCTCCGAAGGCGGGTTTAACCCAGCACTGTACAGCTGCAAGTGTAGCCATACCCTGAGGCCTTGGCTACACTTGCCGATGTACAGCGCTGTGAGTTAAACCTGACTTCGTGCAGCTGAGTAGGGAAAGCGCTGGTGTCTGTCCACACTGACAGCTGCCCAGCGCACTGTCGTGGCCACATTTGCGGCAATTGCAGCACCATTGGGAGCGGTGCATTATGGGCAGCTATCCCACAGAGCACCTCTTCCCATTCTGGCGCCGTGGGTTGTGGGAAGGGGGCGTGGGTGCGGGGCATTCTGGGTCCTGTCCCAACGCCCCGTGATGCATCGCTTCGCATCCCAGAAATCCCTTTGTTTCCGTCCACCTTTGGCGCCATCTTTCAACGGTTTCTGTGCAGCGCGATCTGTCTGCGGGAAATGGAGCCCGAACTGCTGAGGCGTATGCTGACGAGTCTCACCAGCACGTCACGTTTGGCTGTCGAACTATTCCTTAAGATCCAAAGTGACAGTGAGAGTGAGGAGTCCGATGATGCTATCGAGCCGCGTAACGCGTACGACACGAAATTGCTTGTGGCATTCACGGACATGCTCAGCACCGTGGAACGCCGCTTTTGGGCTCGGGAAACAAGCACCGAGTGGTGGGATCACATCGTCATGGAAGTCTGGGATGACGAGCAGTGGCTGCAGAACTTTCGGATGAGAAAAGCCACTTTCATGGGACTGTGTGAGGAACTCGCCCCCACCCTGCGGCGCAAGGACATGAGATTGAGAGCTGCCCTGCCAGTGGGGAAGTGGGTGGTTATTGCAATCTGGAAGCTGGCAACTCCAGACAGCTACCGGTCGGTCGCAAACCAGTTTGGAGTGGGAAAGTCGACCGTTGGAATCATGTTGATGCAAGTTTGCAAGGCCATTAATCGCATCCTACTCAGAAGAACCGTGACTCTGGGTAACGTGCAGGAAATAGTGGATGGCTTTGCACAAATGGGGTTCCCTAACTGTGGAGGGGTGATAGATGGGACACACATTCCTATTCTGGCACCACCCCATCTAGGATCCGAGTACGTTAATCGGAAGGGGTATTTCTCTATGGTTCTCCAGGCGCTTGTGGATCACCGTGGGCGTTTCATTGACATTAACACAGGCTGGCCCGGAAAGGTGCATGACGCACGCATCTTTCGGAACACTTGGCTGTTCAGGAAGATGCAGGCCAGGACTTTTTTCCCAGAGCAGAAGATCATGGTAGGGGAAGTCGAAATGCCCATTGTGATTCTTGGAGATCCTGCTTACCCGTTAATGCCGTGGCTCATGAAACCCTACACAGGGAGCCTTGACAGCAGCAAGGAACGGTTCAACTACAGGCTGAGCCGGTGCCGAATGACTGTGGAGTGTGCCTTTGGCCGTTTAAAGGGCCGCTGGCGATCTCTATATGGGAAGCTGGATTTGGCCGAAAACAGCATCCCCGCGGTTATATCCGCGTGCTGTGCCCTCCATAATATTTGTGAAGGGAAGGGTGAAAGCTTCACTCAGGCATGGACCTCCGAGGTTCAACACCTGGAGGCTGAATTTTCACAGCCAGAGAGCAGGGCTATTACAGGGGCCCAGCCCGGGGCTGCAAGGATTAGGGATGCCTTGAGGGAGCAATTTGAGGCTGAAAACCAGCAGTGATATCTGGTGCCCTGCACGGGAGTGAAGTGCAGTAGTTCCAATCTTTGGGAATCCGTGTTTGCTAAGCAGACAAGCAGACTTGCAGTGCCTGTTTATTTCCTGGGCTAAGGAGTCTTTTACTTTATGCAATAATAAAGAATGTTTTCAAAGCCAAAAAATCCATTTATTGAAAAGAAAAAAAAAATTATTTATTGAAAAGAAACAAGGGGGTGGAGTGGGGAACGGTACAATCACAGATTTGCGTCTGTCCTGTCTGGTGTGCTGTGCAGTGAGTGCTGCACTTCAGGATAGCTATACTGCATGGTGATGGGGGTTGAGTGCAGAGGGTAAAGGTCGTGGTTTTCAGGGCTGGGTGGTGAAGATACTGGTGTTGGAGGCAGCGGGTGGCGTGAAGAACACGGAAGTTGGGGAAAGTGGGTTGGAGGTGACAGTGGGGCACAACGGAAAGAGTTTGGGGACAAGGGCTGTGGGGGGGGGTGGCGTTTGCGTTTGCGGTACTGCTCCTCTTTCTGCATGGCTACCAGCTCCTGGATAGCGTCTGCTTGGCGCTCCAGGATGCTTATGACCCTATCAGTGCTTTGCTGCCTGTGCGCGGTGCTTTGCCGCCGGTGCGCTGCGTTTTCCTGGCGGATCCTGCTTTCTCTCTCCCTCCAGTTCTGTGCTTTCTCATTCTCTTTAATAGATTGCCGCATCACTTCTTGCAGCATGTCTTCTTTGCTTTTTCGCGGTCTCTTCCTGAGTCTTTGCAGTCTCTGAGCAGGCGATAAAAGGGACGGCTGAGGTCTCAAGGTTGATGCAGCTGTATAGGCAAAATGCAACATTTAACAGAGGCAGCATTGTTTATACCAGACAGAGTAATGATTCCCCCCACACTTAAGGAGTAGAAAACACACAGGGTCTACACAATAGCATAATTTTCCCCTCCGAAACAGAGCACACATATCCCGCGGGAGCCTCAAAATGGTGAGTAAGGGGGACTGATTGTTTCAGGGCTGCACTGTCCTCTGGATTTCTGTGTCTTGGGGAGAGCCAACAGCTTCAGGGGGCACCTACACTGAACACTGTCCCAACATTTTTCACAGGAGTTCGTCCTGGACGATATCTCGCTGCTGAGGGTGACCTGGGAAGCAAGGGAGGGTATTCTACTGCAATGCGGCTTCCGCCCTGGCCCATATGCAGCTTGCCTGTGTGCAGCAATGGTCCCCCCGCCCCTCGCGGCACAATGGCGCGGACACGTTAGCCTGGCTGGGACAAGGACCACGGTGGCTCTCCCGATAAACCTGCGCAAGCGTATTGCACATGTTCTGGATGAGACATTCGAGGAGATTACCGCGATGTGATAAACCACATCAATGCACTATTCCGCATCTAGGCATGCATGCCTAACCCTCCTCTCCCAAAGAGCCCGCACCGAAAAAATTCCTTCCTGAAAAAAAACCCACTTACCGGGAACCTGCTCTTCTGTTTGTCCTCCACCAGGTACCGGCCGCTGCGACTGGCTACCTTCCTCCTGGCTCGAGAAGAGCTCCTGGCTGCATGGCTCCAGGGATTCCGGGGTGTCTCCATCCGGCCCACCACCATCACTCTCGTTTTCCTCCTTCTCCTCCTCCTCCTCCTCTTCCTCCTCCCCCCCCCCCCCCACACCAGCTCTGAAGTGTCCATGGTGGTGCTTGGAGTGGAGGTGGGGTTAACCCCAAGTATCGCATCCAGCTCTTTGTAGAATCGGCAGGTCGCGGGGGGAGCACCCGAGCGGCCGTTTGCATTGCGGGCTTTGCAGTAGGCACTCCGCAGCTCCTTCACTTTAATCCTGCACTGCAGGGCATCCTGGTCATGGCCCCTTTCCATCATGTCCGTTGATACCTTCCCGAAGGTATCGTAATTCCTACGGTTGGAGCGCACCTGGGACTGGACAGCTTCCTCCCCCCAAACACTGATGAGGTCCAGCAACTCGCCATTGCTCCATGCTGGGGCTCGCTTGGCGCGTGGAGGCATGGACACCTGGAAAGATTCGCTGAGAGCACTCCACGCCACGCCGGGCTGAGCAAACAGGAAGGGGATTTTAAAAATTCCCGGGGAATGTAAAGGGTGGGTCACATGGTTGGTTACCTGAGGCCAGGGCAGTAGAGTTTGAACTGATGACCAGAGTGGCTAGAACAGGCATTGTGGGATACTGCCGAATAATTCTGGAGGCCAGTCACAGCGCATTGGGTTGCCACACTGGCGCCGCAGCGCAATACTCGCTATTCCTCTCAGAGAGGTGGAGTACATGCAGCGCTGCAACCACGGAGATACAGCGCTGCAAATGCCTTGCCAGTGTGGATGGGGAGTGAGTTACAGCGCTGGGGGCGGCTTTACAGTGCTGCAACTCGCAAGTGTAGCCAAGGCCTGAGTTTCATGGACTCTGGTTTAGAGAGAAGAAGCATCATTTTATTCATGTAGTAGAAGGAAAAACGAACACATTTCTTTATATTCATTTTTTGAAATAGTCTCCAAATCCCATTCCCTCACTCCCACCTTTGCCCCACATCTAGTCCCTGCAGTGTGCAGCCAGACTGGTATGTCCTAAAAGAGAAAGGCCCTGTAGCCTATTCACTCACCCCAGCCAATCTCTCTGACCTGGGACGAAATCAGAACCAACACCCCGAGCCGGGAAAGGTCTTGTATTTCATTCCCCACCCCCGGAGCCAGCCAATCTCCCTGCCTTGGCGCTAGATCAGAGCTGACGCCCCCTAGAGAGGAAAGACCCATATTCCATTCCCTGCCCACCCGAACCAGTCTCTCCCACAACACGGAGCTGGATGGGAGCTAGCACCTCTGGAGAGAGAAGCCTCTCTGCCATTTATAGGTTCTTTTTATAGGTTAAAATCATTCAATATTGTTAAAAGAAACAACTCTTGTGCAACATTTTTTAATTGTGTAAGCAACATGCGCCGAAACACAAAACATTGCTAAAAATAGGCAAGGCAAATACATGAATGCAAAAAAATCAGATGACATTAAAAAAAAATCATCTTTCAAAGTCAACTCTTTCAAAAAGTCTTGTACAATCAGTATAATTTAGCTGGCAAACATCCTATTCTAGCCTAAGAAACATGGTAAGTTTGCACTAAAGATAGGGGTTTATTTTCAAGGGGCAGGGAAAGTTTTGAGGGAATACAAAATAAAGTTTAAAATAGAAACTCTCCTCCAGTCTTAACTCTGAAGTCACTATTGTAACTTTACAATTCTTTGCGCAGTTACCAAAATTAGCTTGTTAAAAATCGATTCATAGCAACAATAAATGCAGACTAATTGTCAGTATCAAAAGCAGTGTATATAATTAATATAAACAAAGATGACAGAAATTTTGCTTTATTTCTCAGGTCCTTCCTCGCTCCTTCTTGCAACCTAGAATAACAACAATGACATTGCTATTAATTATTGTGTTCATTTATTTTATTACAGCACAATTATCTGGTCTTTTCCACGTGGCAAACCCAATTACATAGTCATCATACAGGTGCTGAAGTTATAGTGACATCTGTGGGAGTTTCACATGTAAAGCAATTACAGAACAAGAGATTCATAGAGTCCAAGGCCAGGAGGGAGCATTGTGATAATGCTATGAATCTATGAATCTGACCTCCTGTATAACACAAGCCAGAGAAATCCCCCAAAATAACTCCTAGAGTAGATCTTTTAGAAAAGCTTCCAATCTTGGTTTAAAATTTTTCAGTGATGGAGGATCCACCAGGACCCTGGGAAAATTGGGGATATTGATCCTTCTTCCGTCTGTTTTCTTTATTTCAGTTGTCAGGTATAGGCAGGGACTGTCTCTCATCATGTGTCTGAGCAGTGCCCAGAATAATGGATCCCGCATCTCAGCTGGCCCTATACTAGGCACTAGTGCAATACTAATCAATATAAACTTCCACACTAGAGACAGGAGATCTCTGCTTACACAACCATTCTGAGAAATGGCCTATTATTTCATAGAGACAAGGTGGGTGTGGTAATATCTTCTATTGGATCAACCTCTGTTGGAGAAAGAGACCTGAAGAAGAGCTCTGTGTAGCTCGAAAGCTTGTCTCTTTCACCAACGGGAGTTGGTCCAACAAAAGATTTTACCTCACCCTCCTGGACTCTCTAATATCCTGAAACCAACACGGCTACTACAATAGTGCAAACCACTATTTCCTGACTAATGGTAGCAACTGTGTGCATGCTATCACCCTACGGTACTTATACAGCCTCCAATAGTAATGGCTGAGAACTTTTGTGTATTAATCCTCCCAAGCCCTCTGTGAGGTAGGGGAATGCTGTTATTCCCATTCTACAGATGGACACCCAAGACAGAGAGAGACTAAAGGCAGAACATTCTAAAGAACCTGTGCGACTTGCTCAAGCTGACACAGAACATGGTAAAGCCGGGAACGGAGCCCAAGCCCCTAACCACGAAACAATTCTTCTCCTTCTATGTCTTCTCTTCCTGCTAGTGTACGCAGGGCTTAGGCTCCAGCTACATTTTTACTAGTATGTTAAAAAAACCTGCCCTAGGCGCTATTAGCAGACATAGTGATAAAAATGCCCGAGCCCGGTCTGTACTACAAAGTATCGCATACCTCAAAGACTAATCTTGCAATCATGAGCACATTAAAGACGATGCTCTTTGCAAGCACAATTTCCAAACCCAGCAGGGCAGCGGATAGTGTCTGCATGTTTTTCTCCTCATTCGTATCTATAAAATATGAAACAATGGTGTAGTTTGCCCATGAAAATTCATATTTGCACAGAGCCAAATAAAACAATATGAGATATATGTATCATTTGTTTAATAATTTAGACCGATAACATCAGTGGTTTTTAAGCATTTTTTTTTCTATTTCTATTTATTTAAATTTTTCACAGTTGTATGAAATGACTGGGGCTCAGACAATAATTATTCAATGACAGTATATTTTGAGATTCAATAAATTAAAGCTTTATAACCATTAAAACATAGATTGTCAATATCAGATGTCAGTATACCAAGTAAATACCCGGAAGTCAAACTCTAATACATTCTCAAGCAGAATTTTTCTTGTTTTGCTTCCCTTACTTTGTACATTTCAATTGCTATCAGTAGAAACAGTTTTGTTGTTGGTTTCTGTGTGTGAGGTGAACTGATGTTTATCGACTTTACCGATAAAAATTCGAACCCTTCCAAGCCTGTCTCTGTGCTGGAGCAGGAGTAAGGAAGTGGAGCTGGCAAGGTGCAGCTCTCTTCTGCAATGCAAAATGATTAGAGAAGGAGAAGAATCACTTGATGAATTGTCATTGATGTCAGTGGGAAATGGGCCCATGTGGAATGAGTTAACAACGTGTAATAGGAATAGACCACAGGGGAGATGTTTTTTCCTCAGTCCTGTGCCTTTGACGCCAATGGGAGCAGGACTGGACTCTCAGAGCTAGAATGTATGACCCCTGTTCACACTGCTGAGCACTTACTCCCATTCACACCAGTGAGACTCCTTGCGTGAATAGCTGCTCGTCAACATGAGTAAAGGTTGGACAACCTGGTCCTCTGTTTCTTACATTTAAATGACCAAACGCAGTAAGGGCCAGATTCTCAGCTGACGCTGAAGTCGTAGTGGGAAACCATCTTCCCTTAATGGAGCGAAATGCAAAATATCTCTGGCTTCAAAGCTGTAAGATAACCCGCGTTTCAATAGCAATAACAAACAAAAATAAACTAGCCGCCCCCCCCCCCCGCCCCACTCTCCTTCCCTTTAGAACAGGGGCGGGCAAACTTTTTGGCCCGAGGGCCACATTGGGGTTGCAAAATTGTATGGAGGACGGGGTAGGGAAGGCTGTGCCTCGGCAAACAGCCTGGCCTCTGACTCCTCACACTTCCCGTCCCCTGACTGGCCCCCTCAGAACCCCTCACCCATCCAACCCCCGCTCCTTGTCCCCTAACCGCCCCCTCCCGGGACCCCCGCCCCCAACCGCCACGGGACCCCACCCCCTAGCCAACCCCCCTGCTCCCAGTCTCCTGACTGCTCTGACCCCTATCCACACCCCCGCCCCCTGACAGGCCCCCAGACTTCCACGTTTATCCAACCCCCCGTCCCCCGTCCCCTGACCATCCCCCAGAACCTCCGCCCATCCAACTGCCCCCTGCTCCCTGTCCCCTGACTGCCCCGCGGGGCCCTCCGCCCCTTAACCAACCTCCCGGCCCCCTTCCCTCCCCCTTACCATGCCACTCGGATCAGCATGTCTGGCAGCCGCGCCTCCCAGCCGGAGCCAGACGCGCCGCGGCGCTGCTCTGCGGGAACTCGCAGCCCCACGGCCCAGAGCGCTGCCCCCGCGGCGGCGGGACTGCGGGGGAGGGGCCGGGGGCTAGTCTCCCCTGCCGGGAGCTCAAGGCTGGGCAGGACGAGCCGCGGGTCGTAGTTTGCCCACCTCTGCTTTAGAAACCGCGACTCCGCTATGGAAGCCAGAACTTCTGCTCCCCCGTATCCCTGTGCAGCTCAGACAAGAACCCGACAGAGGGCGCTGCCGCACCGACAGGAACGCTCCAGAAATGAGACACTTTCTGGAGTTTCTAGACATCTGGTTCTCTCTCCACCTCCGCCCCACGCCGCCCCACCAACAGTGGCGGCTCTAGGCACCAACAAAGCAACCACGTGCTTGGGGCAGCCCATTTGCAGGGGCGGCAGGGATCCAGCCTGGGAGCTGAGAACCAACAGGGGGCCCTGGGAGCTGTAGTTCCTTGGTTAGCTCCCTGCCTATAGAGCCAGCCCTGGAGCAGGGAAAGAACTACATTTCCCAGCATTCCCTTGGCCACTACCAACAGGAAAGAGGGGGAGGGAGTGAGGTAGCTGAGACCTCATGCTGCAGCCTGCTGTGAATGGAGAGCTGCACTGTGCGTAGGGATTCCATATTTTAACATTCAAAAAATAGGACACTCCACGGGGAGGGAGGGTAGCCCCACCCTGCCCCCATCCACTCCCTCCGACTGCCCCCCACAGAAACCCCAACCCATCCAACCCCCCCTGCTCCCTGTCCCCTGATCACCCCTGCCCCCAACTGCCCCTTGGGACCCCACCCCCTATCTAAGCCTCCCTTCTCCTTGTCCCCAACTGCCCCCTCCTGAGACCCCCCAACTTCCCCCTAGGACCCCACCCCCTACCTGTCCCCTGACAAACCCCCGGGACTCCCATGCCTATCCAACCACTGCCTGTCCCCTGACTGCCCCCCCAACCCCCTAACCCATCTAACCCCCCCTCTCCCTGCCCATGACTGCCCCCCCAAACCTCCACCCCATCCAACCCCCCAGCCCTCTTACCGTGTCACACAGACCAGCGTGTCTGTCTCCACGCAGCACCAGACACACTGCTGCATACATGCTGCCGTGCTCCCCCGCGGTGCCACAGGCCCCCCCCGCCCCCAGCAACTGCCTTCCAGATTTGAACACCTCAAAATTCAGGAGTGCTCAAGCTCAGTTTGGGCAGCTGTTACTTCATTTCTCCCAAATCAAATATACTGATCCACTGTAACTTGCTGTAGAAAAAGTAGGATAAAATTGAGCAAGAAATGATTCCCAGTGGTTATTAGGACTGGAATTGCTATTTTCAACAGCCATTGCCTTGTTTGTTTGTTTAAAAGGAAGACAGTGATATTGCATTGGCAAATTCCCCATAGAAAGAAAGAGTGGAACAAAAGAATAATAAAGGCACCTCAACTTTTCCTCATTTATGGAGGCCAGTCTTATAACATGCATCCAGATATCCTCCAATCACACAAGCTGAAAATTGTCCACTTTACTGCAGTTCTGTAACCATATGGGAACCAATCCTGTCTGTGTTCTGTGCACATCTAAAATTCCTGCTGAATGACCCGCCCTGGGAGCGAGTTACCAGTGACCCAGGGCTGCGGCGGAAAGACGGTGCAGGTGTGGGGTGGGAGAGAGCCCAGGGCTGGGGTGGCAGGAGGTGTGTGTGTGGGGGCAATGGTGAGGGGGAATGAGGGAGCCCAGAGCTGAGGTTGCAGGGTGTGTGTGCGGGGGGGAGAGCCCAGGGCTGGGGCAGCAGGGGGGGGGGGTGGCGAGGAGCCCAGGGCTGGGACGGGGGGCAGCCAAAATTTTTTTTGCTTGGGGCAGCAAAAAACCTAAAGCCGGCCCTGTCTGTAGTCCTGGGGGCCATTCACATGGCGCTGTAAAGCGGTGTAGCCCCAGGAAGGATGCGAATTTGAAAGAGACCCCCGCTCTTCCCCACAACCCATCTGTGTCTAGAAGCCAGGCTCCGCCCACTCACAACACCCACTTGCTCAGAGCAGTTCTACAAAGTGACTCCCTGGGACTCATTTCCTGGCTGTGTTAGGCCACCCGGAGCTGCTGCTGCGGGTACCAAAGAGGCTCCTAGTTCAGGAGGCGGAGCTGGTAAATTTGCCCCAGAGGGAGAAGTAACTCTACCGTGAGGGGGCTGAACCTTTTGTACTGAACGGGGAACACCCGGCTAGACAGCTTCTTCGCTGAGGGACAATGGGGAGACCCTGGCAGCTGTTCCCACGCCTGCTGCTACTGCTGGTGAACATTCCCTGTAAGTCTGGGGGCAGGAAACGCGACAGAAGACGCTGAACGTGATGGTGGATTTAAGAGACAGGGACTAATTCCCTGACTCTCCCTTTGCTTTGCAAGCCAGGCACCGTTCTCTGTACTGGATGGGGATAAGGACTCCTAGGTTCAATTCCCAGCTCTGGCCTGCTGGAGTTCCTTCCCTTTTGTGTGCCTCAGTTTCCCCTCCCACCCTTTGCTTGACTATTTAATCTGTACACTCTTTGGGGGCAGGGGATGTCTCTTATTATTGTGCCTTTGGGAATCTCGCAGCCAGCAATAATCTAGGGCTAACCCCCTAACCCCAACCCCTAACCCCAGATTATAGCTATCTAGGAATATAGCAATATAGGAAAATAGCAGTCGTGGGCCAGATGCAAAGCCCCTGGAAATGAAGAGAAACTCCCCTGGGCTTCGCATCCGGCCAGTGTGTGAACGGGGCAGCGGTGCCCTGATATCTATGGGGTGTGTCTTTTGCCTTCTGCCCACAGGGGGGAGCTGCCAGGCCGAGGTGCACCAGAACCTGTCTGCGGTCACTTGGGAAGGGCAGAACGGCAGCATCTCTTGCCTCTACACAACGAGCAATTTCAGGAGTTTGCAGTGGTTCAGGCAGCTTCCCGGAGGCCAGCCTGTCTCCCTGCTGATTCTGGTGTCCGATGGGAAACAAACCAAGGAGCCCAACCTCACCGCGGAGCTGGACAAGGGGAAGCGGCTGAGCTCGCTGCACATCAGAGACTCACAGCTGGGAGACGCAGCCACCTACTTCTGCGCCGTGGCGACACGGGGACACAGGAGCACTGGCAGCCTGTGCAAAAACTCCCCAGCTGGAGGGTAACTGTCAGGCTGGCTAGTGGGACAACACCACCTACTTCTTCCACAGTGCATCTCTGAGCGTGCCTCGCCTTCCTTGACACGGTCAGCCCCCAGCACCCTGCTGAGGCAGGGCAGTGCGAGGATCCCCATCGCACAGGTCCGGAGCTGAGACAGAGAGAGGCTGAGGAGGGAATGCACTTGGGGAATACCTCCTCGGGAAAGACGCCTGAGGCAGTGGCTCTCAACCTTTCCAGACTAGTGTTCCCCTTTCAGGAGTCGGATTTGTCTGGCGTACCCCCAAGTTTCACCTCACTTAAAAACTACTTGCTTACAAAATCAGACCTAAAAATACGGAAGTGTCCCAGTCATACTAGTACTGAGCAGTTGCCGACTTTCTCATTTGTACCATATAATTATAAAATAAATCAATTGAAATATCACTACTGTACTTACATTTCAGTGCGTAGTATATAGAGCAGTGTAAACAAGTCATTGTATGAAAGGTTAGTTTGTACTGACTTCGCTAGTGCTTTTTAAGTAGCCTGTTGTAAAACTAGGCAAGTGTCTACACAAGTTGATGTATCCCCTGGAAGACCTCTGAGTACCCCCAGGGGTACATGTGCCCCTGGTTGAGAACCACTGGTCTAAGGAGCCTGAAGGTTTGGAGGGAGGAAGGAAATTAAAAGATAAAATATAAAAACAAATGAACAGGGAGAAAAGAAAGAAAAAAGAGATGGGTAGATTTATAGATACATAGACAGGGAGAGAGACAGACAGCCAGGCATAAGAAACAGAAACGGAGATACATAAGATACTCCAGTGGCACAAAATAGCCCCCTTTCTTGAGGGACCATTAGACACTGAGGATTAAACCGAGACTGATCTCCGTTTGCCACAGACTGCGCCTCTAGAAGACAAGGCTGAGACAGCGGCAGAGTGTTTGTGCATAGCTGGCACTGCCCATTCCCATGAAGCCCAGCTCTGGGGATCACCCCTTTGTCCAGGGGGAGGCAAGTCAGAGTGTTAAACCCAGCGAAAAGGGAACTATTGAGCACAGACACAAAATGTACCAACAGTGACAACCACAGGGGGATTCACTTCAGTGTGTACGCCTCTGGCCAGGAAGGGGGCAGCATTTCTAACGAAGAGGAAGGAGATTGAGGTTAATACAGTTGCACCTGTCTATTGTCTCTGTGCCCGGCAGAGGGCAGCTTTTCCCCTAAGACATCAGAGGCAAAGGGTTACTCCAGGGCATGGTTCTGTTTTAGGGAGACTGGGGGCTTGTCCCTGATTGGCTGGGCTCATTAATGTGTCTGATCCCTCCAGCAAAGAGGGCTGCAGACAGATTTTGCATTGCTGTCCTGGAGGCCGGGGAAAGCACCATCCCTTGGCCTCAGTGCGCTGAGGGGTAACCCGAAGCAGCAATGGAGAGGCAGCTGACAGCCTTGTCAGTGATACTGTCCATTCAGTTCTACTGTAAGTCTAGGGGGAGTTTGTCTGTCTAGACTGTGAGCTCATCAGGGCAGGGGCTTTTCCCCACTGTGTCTATGCAGTGCCCGGCGTAACAGGGATCTCAGTTCCTGGGGGTCTCTGCAGCGTCCGGCACAACGCCCCTCCCCCAGCTCAGTTCAGTTCTGTTGTATGGTTGTGGAGGTTTTGTCTGTTGAGCTCTGGGGGACAGGAATTGTCTTTTACTCTGTGTCTCTACAGCGCCTGGCACGAGGGGCTCTGATCTCGGCCGGGTCTCCAGGTGCTATAATAATAATTCATAGAGTTTAAAGCCGGCAAGGATCTAATCTGACCTCCTGTGCACTGAACAGGTCACAGAGTTGCACTGAGTTACTCCAGTATTGAGATAATAACAATGAGGGGATGAGGAAGGTCTGGTGCTTTTTTAGCCACTGGACTGTCACTCAGGAGACGTGATCTCATTTCCCGGCTCCGCCAGAGACCTGACCTTGGGCAAGTGACTTAGGCTTGGATTTTGGAAGGAAGCCAACAGAGTCAGGTGCCCGAATCCCATTGAAACTGCAATATGCGTTGAGTGCCTGGCTCCTATGGAAACCCCTCCCTGATCTCTGGGTGCCTCAGTTCCCCAGTGCAGGAAGCTGAATACACATAAGAACATAAGAACGGCTGTACCGGGTCAGACCAAAGGTCCATCCAGCCCAGTATCCTGTCTACTGACAGTGGCCAATGCCAGGTGCCCCAGAGGGAGTGAACCTAACAGGCAATGATCAAGTGATCTCTGTCCTGCCATCCATCTCCACCCTCTGGCAAACAGAGTCTAGGGACACCATTCCTTACCCATCCTGGCTAATAGCCATTAATGGACTTAACCTCCATGAATCTATCTAGTTCTCTTTTAAACCCTGTTATAGTCCTAGCCTTCACAACCTCCTCAGGCAAGGGGTTCCACAGGTTGACTGTGCGCTGTGTGAAGAACTTCCTTTTATTTGTTTTAAACCTGCTGCCCATTAATTTCATTTGGTGGACCCTAGTTCTTATATTATGGGAACAAGTAAATAACTTTTCCTTATTCACTTTCTCCACACCACTCATGATTTTATATACCGCTATTATATCCCCCCCTTAGTCTCCTCTTTTCCAAGCTGAAAAGTCCTAACCTCTTTAATCTCTCCTCAGATGGGACCCGTTCCAACCCCGTAATCATTTTAGTTGCCCTTCTCTGAACCTTTTCTAATGCCAGTATATCTTTTTTGAAATGAGGAGACCACATCTGTACGCAGTATTCAATATGTGGGCATACTGTGGATTTATATAAAGGCAATAAGATATTCTCCGTCTTATTCTCTATCCCTTTTTGAATGATTCCTAATATCCTGTTTGCTTTTTTGACTGCCGCTGCACACTGCGTGGACATCTTCAGAGAACTATCCACAATGGCTCCAAAATCTCTTTCCTGATTCGTTGTAGCTAAATTAGCCCCCATCATATTGTATGTATAGTTGGGGTTATTTTTTCCAATGTGCATTACTTTACATTTATCCACATTAAATTTCATTTGCCATTTTGTTGCCCAGTCCCTTAGTTTTGCGAGATCTTATTGAAGTTCGTCACAGTCTGCTTTGGTCTTAACTATCTTGAGCAGTTTAATATCATCCGCAAACTTTGCCACCTCACTGTTTACCCCTTTCTCCAGATCATTTATGAATAAGTTGAATAGGATTGGTCCTAGGACTGACCCTTGGGGAACACCACTAGTTACCCTTCTCCATTCTGAAAATTTAAAAGACCCTTTGTTCCCTGTCTTTTAACCAGTTCTCAATCCATGAAAGGACCTTCCCTTTTATCTCATGACAACTTAATTTACATAAGAGCCTTTGGTGAGGGACCTTGTCAAAGGCTTTCTGGAAATCTAAGTACACTATGTCCACTGAATCCCCCTTGTCCACATGTTTGTTGACCCCTTCAAAGAACTCTAATAGATTAGTAAGACATGATTTCCCTTTACAGAAACCATGTTGACTTTTGCCCAACAATTTATGTTCTTCTGTGTGTCTGACAATTTTATTCTTTACTATTGTTTCAACTAATTTGCCCAGTACTGACGTTAGACTTGCCGGTCTGTAATTGTCGGGATCACCTCTAGAGTCCTTTTTTAAATATTGGCATTACATTAGCAGTGATTTTGATAAGGTCTCCCACAGTATTCTTGCCAGCAAGTTAAAGAAGTATGGGCTGGATGAATGGACTATAAGGTGGATAGAAAGCTGGCTAGATCGTCAGGCTCAACGGGTAGTGATCAATGGCTCCATGTCTAGTTGGCAGCCGGTTTCAAGTGGAGTGCCCCAGGGGTCGGTCCTGGGGCCGGTTTTGTTCAATATCTTCATTAATGATCTGGAGGGTGGCGTGGACTGCACTCTCAGCAAGTTTGCAGATGACACTAAACTGGGAGGAGTGGTAGATACGCTGGAGGGTAGGGATAGGATACAGAGGGACCTAGACAAATTAGAGGATTGGGCCAAAAGAAACCTGATGAGGTTCAACAAGGACAAGTGCAGAGACCTGCACTTAGGATGGAAGAATCCCATGCACTGCTACAGACTAGGGACTGAATGGCTAGTCAGCAGTTCTGCAGAAAAGGACCTAGGGGTTACAGTGGACGAGAAGCTGGATATGAGTCAACAGTGTGCCCTTGCTGCCAAGAAGGCTAACGGCATTTTGGGCTGTATAAGTAGGGGCATTGCCAGCAGATCGAGGGACGTGATTGTTCCCCTCTATTTGACATTGGTGAGGCCTCATCTGGAGTACTGTGTCCAGTTTTGGGCCCCACACTACAAGAAGGATGTGGAAAAATTGGAAAGAGTCCAGCGGAGGGCAACAAAAATGATTAGGGGGCTGGAGTACATGACTTATGAGGCGAGGCTGAGGAAATTGGGATTGTTTAGTCTGCAGAAGAGAAGAATGAGGGGGGATTCAATAGCTGCTTTCAACTACCTGAAAGGGGGTTCCAAAGAGGATGGATCTAGACTGTTCTCAGTGGTACCTGATGACAGAACAAGGAGTAATGGTCCCGGTGACTTGTTAATGTTAATTTTATCAATTAATTCCAAAACCTCCTCTAGTGACACTTCAATCTGTGACAATTCCTCAGATTTGTCACCTACAAAGGACGGCTCAGGTTTGGGAATCTCCCTAACATCCTCAGCCATGAAGACTGAAGCAAAGAATTCATTTAGTTTCTCTATAATGACTTTATCGTCTTTAAGTGCTCCTTTTGTATCTCGATCGTCCAGGGGCCCCACTGGTTGTTTAGCAGGCTTCCTTCTTCTGATGTACTTTAAAACATTTTGTTATTACCTTTTGAGTTTTTGGCTAGCCGTTCTTCAACCTCCTCTTTGGCTTTTCTTATTACATTTTTACACTTAATTTGGCAGTGTTTATGCTCCTTTCTATATACTTCACTAGGATTTGACTCCCACTTTTTAAAAGATGCCTTTTTATCTCTCACTGCTTCATTTACATGTTTCAGAGTAGCAGCCGTGTTAGTCTGTAGCCCACGAAAGCTTATGCTCTAATAAATTTGTTAGTCTCTAAGGTGCCACAAGTACTCTTGTTCTTTTTTCATTTACATGGTTATTAAGCCACGGTGGCTCTTTTAAAATTGTTTTACTGTTTTTTTTAATTTGGGATATACATTTAAGTTGGGCCTCTGTAATGGTGTCTTTGAAAAGTGTCCATGAAGCTTGCAGGGATTTCACTCCAGTCATTGTACCTTTTATTTTCTGTTTAACTAATCTCCTCATTTTTGCATAGTTCCCCTTTCTGAAATTAAATGCCACAGTGTTGGGCTGTTGAGGTGTTCTTCCCACCACAGGAATGTTAAATGTTATTATATTATGGTCACTATTTCCAAGCGGTCCTGTTATAGTTACCTCTTGGACCAGATCCTGTGCGCCACAAAGGAATAAATCGAGAATTGACACTCCCCTTGTGGGTTCATGTACCAGCTGCTCCAAGAAGCAGTCATTTAAAGTATTGAGAAATTTTGTCTCTGCATTTCGTCCAGAGGTGACATGTACCCAGTCAATATGGGGATAATTGAAATCCTCCACTATTATTGAGTTCTTTATTTTGATAGCCTCTCTAATCTGCCTTAGTATTTCATCATCACTATCACTGTCCTGGTCAGGTGGTCGATAATAGATCCCTACAGTTATATTCTTATTAGAGCATGAAATTTCTATCCATAGAGATTCTATGGAATATGTGGATTCATTTAAGATTTTTACTTCATTTGATTCTACATTTTCTTTCACATATAGTGCCACTCCCCCCCCCCAGCCCCCCGCACGACCTGTTCTGTCCTTCCGATATATTTTGTACCCCGGAATGATTGTGTCCCATTGACTGTCCTCAGTTCACCAGGTTTCTGTGATGCCTATTATACCAATATCCTCCTTTAACACGAGGCACTCTAGTTCACTCATCTTATTATTTAGACTTCTAGCGTTTGTGTACAAGCACTTTAAAAACTTGTCACTGTTTATTTTTCTGCCCTTTTCTGATGTGTCAGATTCTTTTTTATGTGAATGTTTCTCGTCTGGTCTGGCCCATACTTTATCCTCTTCCATCTTCTCGTCCTGACTAAAACCTAGAGATATAACTACACAGGAGGCCAGACTAATGGCCTCTTGTAGACTTAAACTCTATGAATAAAAATCAATTGGACAGTATTAATGGGACTTGTGCTCCTGAGTCCCCTAAGTACTTTGGAGAAATCTCTCCCTACAGCTTTAGTTTGATAATTGAGAGGAGTCATTTATTCATGGAGGCTGCCTAGGAGATTTGGACACTCGGGTCAATGGGAGTTGGGCACCTGACTCCCCTTTGAAAAGAACTGAATATTTCTGCACTCGCTTATACACGTGGCCACACGGGGGCAGCTTTCACAGGGTGAAAGGCACTACGGAAAGGAGTTCTAGACAGTGGCACACGGCTGAGATGGGAGAGAAGGGGCTGGTCTCTCATTGGCTGGGCACACGGGGGTGGGTAGAAGAACGTGCCCGATCCCTCCAGCAGAGGAGACCCCAACACACGGGCCAGCCCCAGGAGAGAACCCAGCAGGGTCCCCGCGCCCTGGGCTGTCAGGGAGCGCAGGGATGGGGAGGCCGCGGGGGCTGTCGTGGGTGATCCAGCTAATGCACGTGTGGGGTAAGGGCTGGGGAGACAGACCCGCTGGTTACTGGCAGGGAGCTGGGGCTGGATTTCATTGACTGTGTGGTGGGGAAGAAGGGAGTGAAATGGGGAGATCGGTCGGTCTCTCCCCCCACAGCCTGTCTCTCTTCCCACCCTGTCCCGCGGTTCCCGGGGGCAGGTGGCTCGGGGCAGTGTCTGACTCGGTTCCCCCTTGTCTCTGTTATTCCCAGTGGCCAGCGGGCAGCTCTCTGTGGAGCAGAGCCCGCAATGGCGGGGTGTCTCCGAGGGGCAGAATGGCACCGTGACCTGCACTTACTCCAGCGCTATCACCCGTTTACACTGGTACCGGCAGGCTCCCGGGGAGCGGCCCCTTTTCCTGCTGATGCTGTTCGGCAAGGGGAGCGAGACACAAGAACCGAATTTCACTGCGGATCACGATCCGGAGCAGAAGCGGAGCTCCCTGCACATCCGCGGCTGCCAGCTGGGGGACCCCGCCCGCTACCTCTGCGCCGTGGAGACACCGTGACACAGGGCGCAGCGCAGCCTGTCCAATAACTCTGGGGGTGACCCGGGAGGGGCTGCGGGGCGCTGGGGGCGCGCGGGGCGGGGTGGGACAGAGCCCCTTGGGCAGACGGGGACAGGCGTTTATAGCCCTGCTGGGGGAGGGGCGCTTCCCACAGGGGGCCTCCCCTCACACCTCTCTCCAGGACCGTCTCTCCTTTAACGAGCGCCCTGCCCTATTTAAATAGTGCTCTGCCTGCTT
Organism: Emys orbicularis; assembly: GCF_028017835.1. NCBI lineage: Eukaryota > Metazoa > Chordata > Testudines > Emydidae > Emys > Emys orbicularis. Next base: position 55,692,526 of record NC_088694.1, on the reverse strand, counting down.
CACCACCACAACTGGGGGTCGGGGGGGGGGGGCAGCCCTTCTAATTAACCCCCATTACACCCAGCAGGGGTCACTAATGAGCCCTTATGTTGCCTGCTCATCAGTGAGCTGGTAGCCGAAGCTAGCTTGCTGCAAAGGGCCGCCCAATCCCTGCTGAAACTTTCTTATTATTGCTAAATTGGATCTGATGGTGCTAGGCGCTGTACAAAGAAGCGACTCCTGCAAGGTCACTTAGGAGGCCAGAGCCAAGATTGTCAGAGCATTTTATAGGAATTAGGTGCTTAACTCCCATAGGCACCTTGGAAAAAAAATCCAACCCTAATCTCCCTGGGTTTCAGTTCCCCATCTGTATAATGGAGGTGGCTAATAATATTTTCTCTGTCTTTTCTATTTAGATTGTAAGTTTCTTAGAGCAGGGACTGTCTCTATATATCCGTGCATTGCCCAGCAAAATAAGGCTCTGATCTCAATTGGGTTTCTAGGTGCTATTATAATATCAAAAGTTAATAAATGGCACCAACAGCAGCTCTGAATCCAAAGGCCAGCAAGTAGAAATAAGGCAAACGTTTTTAACAGTGTGGGTAGTTAACCATAGGAACAACCTGCCTGGGGTGTGAGGGATTCTGCATCCCTTGAAGTCTTTACATCGGATTCGGATGGGACACCTGATAATTCATGGGATGGTGAGGGGGACTCAGCACTGACCTCAGTGCCCCAGCAGGCTGCTAGGGGGCGCTGTGCTGCAGGCAGCAGGGTGGGGGCTCTTTATGGGGCTCTCTTCCCTGAGAGCTAGTGCTGAGCCCAATGTGACACTAGGGGGCGCTGTTCTGCAGGGAGCAGGTTGAGGAGCTCAGGCGGGAGGGCCCCGTTTTAGCCAGGTCTGATTGCAATCTGCCGGTGGGGTGGTGCTGTCACTCAATCCGTGGTTAACTCCGCCAGGAGGTTTGGCTCTGCTGCCAGTCTCCAATCAATCAGGAAACACTAATTGCTTGTTTGCAGCAGAGCTGTCACAGACCCGTCGGGTGTCATGTCGAGGGCCACGCAGCAGCCTGAGAGCTAACAAGACTTGTGGTGCAGAAGAAGAGAGAAAGTGTGACACTGGGGCAGGAGGAAAATCTTTTCATTATGAAGGAAGAAAACCTACTGTGGGCTGTGACCGCTTTGGTATTACTTGGCAAATAGAGACTCTACAATTGGAATCTTCTTAACTCAGAGCCAGACTAGAAGTGAGGGTTGGGGAGTCTTGGTGAACTGGGCAGGGGTTTTCAAAGTGCGGGTTTGGGTACCTAGTTCTCTTAGGCGCCTTTGAAAAAATCTCAGCCTGAAGCTTTGAAAAACCTTGGATGAAGGGGGTGGATCACTGGATGATTCCCTGGTCTGTTCATTCCCTCTGGGGCACCTGGCACTGGCCACTGTGGGAAGGCAGGATACTGGGCTAAATGAACCTTTGGTCTGACCCAGTATGCCCGTTCTTATGTAACGGAAAAATATCGCAATGCTGCCCAGTCCTTGGGCCATTCTTGCTATTGGTAAAAAGTTCCAATGGAAATCACTGGAAATGTGAGTAAAACTGATGGTGGGGTGGAATAGTAATAATATAATAATAGTATATAATAATATTTAATAATTAATAAATATTTACCAATAATTAATCAGCTGCAACACCCCATGATTCCCACCTAGGGGTGGGTGCTGTGCAAATCAAAAATAAGTGTCAGTGCCTGATCCAAGATGACGATGAAGATTGTTGTCATCATCAGGATAATCAATGAGGGACGCTCTCCATAAATAAATTCAGGGGCAACATTCTACGACTAACCTCTCCTTCACCCTCTCTTTGTAACAGGCTCCAGCATGGAAGATGCTGTAACGCAGACCCAGCCGGCAGCGTCAGGCGTGGAGGGTGGGTCTGTGACCTTGGACTGCGCTTACGAAACGGACGCTAGCTATTATTCTTTGTATTGGTACAAACAACATGGAGCGGAAAAGCTTGTTTTCCTACTTTGGGAATATTCCGATGGATTAAAGAAGAATGAGGCTGGGGAGAGATGCTCTGTGGACGTCAAGAAATCCGAAAGCTCCATCAGTTTGAGGATCACGGGTTTGGAGCTGAGGGACTCAGCCATGTATTTCTGTGCTTTCAATAGAGACACACGGTGATGTGATTAACAGGGAGCCCTGCACAAAAATCCTACAGCTTTCTCCTTCCCTGAGAAACTGACTCCTACACGCAAAGTTAAAAGGAGACCACAGACAGGAAAGGTGTGTGTGTGTGTCTGTGTCTGTGTGTGTGTAGGGGAGAGGGAAGAGGGAAGTGCTGCAGCTGGGTTCCTGGAGATGAAAACCTCTAACTGATTTCTGGGAATCAGCACCTCAGTTGTGCTCAGAAATTCACCACAAAGGGGAGAGCTGGAAGGAGACACAGCAGAATGTGATGCAAGGACCGGAAGGGCCTTTACTGGGAGAAGATTTCTGGTAGCAGAGGGGTCTTTAATCAAGCACGAGAAAGTCAGAATGAGATCCAATGTCTGGAAACTGAAGCAGGACAAACTCAGGCTAGAAATAAGGCAGAAAATTTCCAGAGTGAATGTTTCAGTTACCCATTGCATCAACTTATCTAACGAGGTGGTGGGTTCTTCCTCACTTGGATGGTTCAAACCCAGACAGGATTTCTCCTTCTAAAGGACATACTATAGCTCAGGCGTAGGGCGCACTGGCTGAAATTCTCGGGCCTGTGCGATACAGGATTGCAGATCACATGATCATAATGGTCCTTTCTGGCCTTACAAATCCATGAACCTGCTGAATAAATCCCTGGTTGTGAAGGCTGGAATTGTCACAGGCTCCTCACGGTGTTAGGCACCCACATTCTATTGACACTCAAGGGGGATTTAAGTGCCTAAATCCCAATGGATCCTTTGAAAATCACAGCTGCAATTGTGCAGTTGATCAGAAAAAAGGCCTGTGCACCACTTAAGTCGTACTTCAGCCCTCAGTGCATGGATTTAATCAGACAGAATCAGGGCAAACACCACTGTATGCTAAGAAGAGTTAGGCATACCTAAAAAAATAGCTCCCAGAGCTATATTGTTACTGGAATTTTCAAAGGATGATCAAATCCCGGTTAAATTAAAAGGGATTTGGGCACCTAACTCTCTTAGTCTGCTTTGGAATCCCATCCTGAATGCCCAAACCCCATTAATTATAGGGATTAATAACCCTGCCTACCCTTAGGCAGTCTTCACAGTTACAGCCTGCATTTTCAAATCACAGGGAAATATAAAATGGATTGAAAGTAGAAGGGTCCCCATAACCCACAATCAAAAGTGAAATAATAGAACTGTTTGAAGACCCAGTGTGTTTATTTGTACATAACATTTAATAAAAGTGTGACCTGTCCTTATCTGGAAGGAAATAGCAGGTTCATTCAGCATTCACATGTACAGAAAATTTGTATAAAATTGTTCTGAAGTTTTCCACCACTGTTCTACTAGACTGATGTCAAATATGAGCATACATCATAATCATAAAATATCAGGGTTGAAAGGTACCTCAGGAGGTCATCTAGTCCAACCCCCTGCTCAAAGCAGGACCAATTCCCAACTAAATCATCCCAGCCAGGGCTTTGTCAAGCCTGACCTTAAAAACCTCTAAGGAAGGAGATTCCACCACCTCCCTAGGTAACCCATTCCAGTGCTTCACCACCCTCCTAGTGAAATAGTGTTTCCTAATATCCAACCTAAACCTCCCCCACTGCAACTTGAGACCATTGCTCCTTGTTCTGTCATCTGGTACCACTGAGAACAGTCTAGATCCATCCTCTTTGGAACCCCCTTTCAGGTAGTTGAAAGCAGCTATCAAATCCCCCCTCATTCTTCTCTTCTGGAGACTAAACAATCCCAGTTCCCTCAGCCTCTCCTCATAAGTCATGTGCTCCAGCCCCCTAATCATTTTTGTTGCCTTCTGCTGGACTCTTTCCAATTTTTCCACATCCTTCTTGTAGTGTGGGGCTCAAAACTAGACACAGTACTCCAGGTGAGGCCTCACCAACAGGGCCGGCTCCAGGCACCAGCTGAGCAAGCTGGTGCTTGGGGCGGCAGCTTGTAGGAGGCAGCATTCCGCCCAATCCTAGGGCGGCACGGCCGCTTTTTTTTTTCTTTTGTTCTGCTCCGGCCGCCCTGTAGGGAGCGGCGGCGCGGAGGACCTGAGCGCCCTGCAGCAAGCCCAGCAGGGCAGTCCTCGTCCTTCCCTCCCCGCCGACAGGAGCGGAGCCCTCCCGGCAGGCGGCAGGAGGCGGCGCGGCGGGAGGGGCCGCGTGGCAGCGCCCCCGCTGTAGCCCTGGCCGCCCCCCTCTCTCTCTCTCCCGCCCGCTCCCTCCCCCTCCCCCCCGCTAGCCAGTCCCCCTGCATCCGCACTCCGGCCGCGCCGCAGGTTTTTTTTCTTTTTTTTCCGCTTGGGGCGGCCAAAAATCCAGAGCCGGCCCTGCTCACCAATGTCGAATAGAGGGGAATAATCACGTCCCTCGATCTGCTGGCAATGCCCCTACTTATACAACCCAAAATGCCGTTAGCCTTCTTGGCAACGAGGGCACACAGTTGACTCATATCCAGCTTCTCGTCCACTGTAACCCCTAGGTCCTTTTCTGCAGAACTGCTTCCTAGCCATTCGGTCCCTAGTCTGTAACAGTGAATGGGATTCTTCCATCCTAAGTGCAGGACTCTGCACTTGTCCTTGTTGAACCTCATCAGGTTTCTTTTGGCCCAATCCTCTAATTTGTCTAGGTCCCTCTGTATCCTATCCCTACCCTCCAGCATATCTACCACTCCTCCCAGTTTAGTGTCATCTGCAAACTTGCTGAGAGTGCAGTCCACGCCACCCTCCAGATCATTAATGAAGATATTGAACAAAACCGGCCCCAGGGGCACTCCGCTTGAAACAGGCTGCCAACTAGACATGGAGCCGTTGATCACTACCCATTGAGCCCAACGATCTAGCCAGCTTTCTATCCACCTTATAGTCCATTCATCCAGCCCATACTTCTTTAACTTGCTGGCAAGAATACTGTGGGAGACCATATCAAAAGCTTTCCTAAAGTCAAGGAATAACACATCCACTGCTTTCCCCTCATCCACAGACCCAGTTATCTCCTCGTAGAAGGCAATCAGGTTGGTCAGGCACGACTTGCCCTTGGTGAATCCATGCTGACTGTTCCTGATCACTTTCCTCTCCTCTAAGTGCTTCAGAATTGATGCCTTGAGGACCTGCTCCATGATTTTTCCAGGGACTGAGGTGAGGCCAGAGGCGTAGCGAGCGCCCTCCGTACCCTCCGACCGGAGGGGGCCCCGCAAGGAAGGGGGCCCCTAAAAGTGGCAAAATAAATACCGCATTCCAGTTTCTGCATTGTAAGGGGCCCCGCCCGGACATATGTTCGGAGGGGGCCACCGTTCGGAGGGGGCCACGTTCTTTGTTGCTACGGCCCTGGGTGAGGCTGACTGGCCTGTAGTTCCCCGGATCCTCCTCCTTCCCTTTTTTAAAGGTGGGCACTACATTAGCCTTTTTCCAGTCATCCGGGACCTCCCCCAATCACCATGAGTTTTCAAAGATAATGGCCAATGCCTCTGCAATCACATCCGCCAATTCCTTTAACACCCTCGGATGCAGCGCATCCGGCCCCAGGGACTTGTGCTCGTCCAGTTTTTCTAAATAGTCCCGAACCACTTCTTTCTCCACGGAGGGCTGGTCACCTCCTCCCCATACTGTGCTGCCCAGTGCAGCAGTCTGGGAGCTGACCTTGTTTGTGAAGACAGAGGCAAAAAAATCATTGAGTACATTAGCTTTTTCCACATCCTCGGTCACTAGGTTGCCTCCCTCATTCAGTAAGGGGCCCACACTTTCCTTGACTTTCTTCTTGTTGCTAACATACCTGAAGAAACCCTTCTTGTTACTCTTAACATTTCTTGCTAGCTGCAACTCCAAGTGTGATGTGGCCTTCCTGATTTCACTCCTGCATGCCTGAGCAATATTTTTATACTCCTCCCTGATCATTTGTCCAAGCTTCCACTTCTTGTAAGCTTCTTTTTTGCATTTAAGATCAGCAAGGATTTCACTGTTAAACCAAGCTGGTCGCCTGTCATATTTACTATTCTTTCTACACATCGGGATGGTTTGTTCCTGCAACCTCAGTAAGGATTCTTTAAAATACAGCCAGCTCTCCTGGACTCCTTTCCCCCTCATGTTATTCTCCCAGGGGATCCTGCCCATCATTTCCCTGAGGGAGTCAAAGTCTGCTTTTCTGAAGTCCAGGGTCCGTATTCTGCTGCTCTCCCTTCTTCCTTGTGTCAGGATCCTGAACTCGACCATCTCACGGTCACTGCCTCCCAGGTTCCCGTCCACTTTTGCTTCCCCTACTAATTCTTCCCGGTTTGTGAGCAGCAGGTCTAGAAGAGCTCTGCCCCTAGTTGGTTCCTCCAGCACTTGCACCAGGAAATTGTCCCCTACACTTTCCAAAAACTTCCTGGATTGTCTGTGCACCGCTGTATTGCTCTCCCAGCAGATATCAGGGTGATTAAAGTCTCCCATGAGAACCAGGGCCTGCGATCTAGTAACTTCTGCTAGTTGCCGGAAGAAAGCCTTGTCCACCTCATCCCTCTGGTCTGGTGGTCTATAGCAGACTCCTACCACGACATCACCCTTGTTGCTCACACTTCTAAACTTAATCCAGAGACTCGCAGATTTTTCTGCTGTTTCATACCGGAGCTCTGAGCAGTCATACTCCTCTCTTACATACAATGCAACTCCCCCACCTTTTCTGCCCTGTCTGTCCTTCCTGAACAGTTTATATCCATCCATGAAAGTACTCCAGTCATGTGAGTTATCCCACCAAGTCTCTATTATTCCAAATCCTCATGCAATCCTGGACATTTGACCTGTAAATTAGACATATAATCCAGTATATTCTGGACACAGCCACACACCACTGACCCACACAAAATTCACTCATACAGTCAAATTTACACACATCAAATTTACTCCCACTCTCTTGGATGAGGCCGCTGGAGGAGTCCCTATGGCCAGGGTTGCAGAGCGGCAAGAAGGCAGTTCAGCTTGGTGCCTGGCAAGCAGAGGCAGATATGGAACCTCAACCTGGGTTATGTGTCATGTGATGAGCCTGAGGCATAAAAAGCTCAGGCAGAGACGAGACAGGGAGCCAGTGTATCTCAGTGCCTTGAATGTCTCAGGTGTCAATAAATTAACACCACTCAACTCAGAGCCATGAGGCTGAAAATGTCCTTGGGTCTTTCTTCACTTCTACTGTAAGTCTCTGTTCAGAATACTCTGGCCTCTTCCAACCCAGCTGCTTCGCTTCTGGGATGTCGAATCAGAAATGGCTGAAGCAGCATTTGATTCGGGGTTTAGGATGATTAAGAGTTACTGCACACATAAAGAGAGAGGGGGCTGCCAACTGGATGTGTCACTGTTCTATTTCAGTATTTGTAGTGATTTGGAACATTCGTTGGCATTGCTTACCTCCTTTTTTCAAGACTTCAGAAGAGCATCAAGAGAAAGAGAGAGAGAGAGAGAGAGAGAGAGAGAGGGAGGGAGAGAGATGGAAACTGTGCATTTTACAACAGATTGATGTATGGATAGATGATGCCGAGGGAAGGACAGATGGACATGGATAGATAGGAGAATTAAGAAATTAGAGAGAGGCAACAGAAGAAAGAAAGCTATATAGATAGATTGGGAGAGAGACATAAGAATGGCCAGACTAGGTCAGACCAAAGGTCCATCTAGCCCAGTATCCTGTTTTCCAACAGCGGCCAATGCCAGGTGCTTCAGAGGGAATGAACAGAACAGGTAATCATCAAGTGATCCATCCCCTGTCGCCCATTCCCAGCTTCTGGCAGACAGACAGACATTAGGTTAAACAGGTGCTGTAACACTCTGATATACGTCGTTCTAATGCTGTCATTTCATTTCCCTGCAGTCTCCTGCTGTGAGTCCCTGTTGGTTTAGGGATCCGAGTCATGGGTTGTGCAGGAAGGAGACGTCTCCACTGTGACCTGGACTTACACCGGTGCTTACCAAACCTTCCGGTGGTGCCAGCAGCTCCCCTGGAGCGGGCTGGCCGCCTGGTGACTGTGAATGCTAGGGAGACAGTCACTGATGGGTGGTTCATGGGTGAGCGAATGGAGGATTTGAAAAACAGCTCTCAGTGAACCACATCCACTGGGAGCTCCGAGCGGCCGTACCTGCGGATGCTCAGGTAAACAAAGCGTCTCACGGCCCGCCGGGGCTTACCCTGAACAAGTCACAGACCAAGTTTGAGAACCCCTGATCTAGATCATTCCTGACAGGTGTTTAGCTAACCTGGTCTTAGAAACCACCAATGATGGAGATTCCACAACTTTGCTCGCTAATTTATTCCAGTGGTTGACAACCTGACAGGAGGCTTTTCCTAATGTCAACCTAAATCTCCCTTGCTGCAATTTAAAGTCATTATTTCTGGTCCTGTCCTCAGTGGTTAAGGAGAACAATTTATCACCTTCTTCTTTAAAACCACCTTTTAAGGACTTGCAGACTGTTATCATGGCTCCCCTCCGTCTCTTCTCCAGATGAAACACACAATTATTTCTCTCTCTCCTCAGAGATCATGTTCTCTAGACCTTGTTGCTGCCCCCTGGACTTTATCCACATTTTTCCTGAAGTGTGGTGCTCAGAATTGGTCACAATACTCCAGTGGAGGCCTTATCAGGGCTGAGTAGAGTGGAAGAATGACTTCTCTTGCTTACAGCACTCCAGCTAATATATTCCAGAATGATGTTTACTTTTTCTGCAACTGTATTACATTGCTGATAAATATTTATTTTGTGATCCACTATAATTCCCAGATTCTTTTCTGCAGTACTCCTTCCTAGGCACTCATTTCACATTTTGTATTTGTGCAATTGATTCCAAATGGAGTACTTGGTATTTACCCTTATCGAATTTCATCCTATTTAATTCAGAACACTTCTCCAGTTTGTCAAGATCTGAACTCTAATTCTGTCCTCCAAAGTGCTAGCTACCCCTCACAGCTTGGTATCCTTTGCAAACTTTATAAAGGTACTCTCTGTGCCATTTTCCAAACCGTTTATGAAGATACTGAATAGAATGAGACCCAGGACAGATGCCTTTGTCATATGCCCTAATAACGCGACTGTGAACCATATTTGATAACTATTCCCTGAGTACAGTTTTCCAGCCAGTTGTGCACCTGCCTTACAGTAGGTTTGTCTAGGTCATTGGTTCTCAAACTTGTCTGTGGTTTGTTCAGGGTAATCCCCTGGTGGGCCTTGAGACACTTTGTTTACCTGAGCATCCACAGGTACGGCCACTCGCAGCTGCCAGTGGCCACGGTTCACTGTTCCTGGCCAATGGGAGCTGCGGGAAGTGGTGGCCTGGACCGCGCCGCTTCCCACGGGTCCCATTGGCTGGGAAAGGCGAACCACGGCCACTGGGAGCTGTGATTGGCCATACCTGTCTCAAGGCCCGCCAGGGGATTACCCTGAAGAAGCCATGGACCAAGTTTGAGAACCCCTGGTCTAGGTGATATTTCTCTAGTTTGTTTATGAGAAAGTTATGTGAGACAGTATCAGAAGTCTTACTAAAGTTGAGACTTATCCCATCTACTGCTTTTCCCCTATACACAAGACTTGTTATTCTGTCAAAGAAGGATACTACCTTGGTTTGCCATGATTTTTTCTTGACAAATCCATGTTGACTGTTATTTATTACCTTATATTCATCTAGGAGATTACAAATAGATTGATTGATTATTTGCTCCATTATCTTTCCAGATACTAAAATTAAGCCTACTGGTTTATAATTCCCCAAGTTTTCCATATTGCCTTTTTTAAAGCTAGGTACTATATTTGCCCTTCTCCAGTCCTCTGGTATCTGTCCTGTCCTCCATAAATTATCAAAGATAAATTGCTAATGGCTTTAGCCAGTTCCTTAAGTATTCTAGGTTGTATTTCATTAGGCCCTGCTGTCTTGAAGACACTTAACTTGTCTAAGTAATTCTTAATTTGTTCTTTTCCTATTTTAGCCACAGATCCTACCCCATTTACACTGATGTTCACTATGTTAGCTGCCTGATCACTTAATTTTTTTTGTTGGAAACTGAAACAAAAAAGGCATTGAACAATTCAGCCATTGCTGCATTTTCTGTTGTAGTCTTTCCATCCTTACTGAGTAAAGGGTATATCCTGTCCTTGGTCTTCCTCTCTCTTATGTATTTGTCAAATACTGCCTTGATATCCTTTATGATCCTAACTAGTTTAATCTCATTTTGTGCCTTGGCCTTTCTAATTTAGTCCCTACATGCTCTTGGTTTTTTAATATTCATCCTTTGTAATTTAATCTAGTTTCTACTCTTTGCCTGACTTTTTATTTTTTTGAGTTTCAGGTCATTGAAGACTTCCTGGTTAAACCAAGGTGGCCTCTTACCACAATTCCTGACTTTCCTCTACGTTGGGATAGTTTCCTCCTGTGCTCCTATTAATATCTCTCTAAAAAAACTGCAAACTCTCCTGCTCTGTTTTTCCGCATAGACTTGCTTCCCAGAGTCTCTTACTTACCAATTTTCTGTGTTTTCAAGGGGTTAGATCTCAGCTTTCCTAAATTGGCAGTGGTCTATTGGAGTTAATGGAGCTATGTCCCCAGCTGGTGTAAATCAGCGAAGATTATGAGAGTGTTACGTTGTCTATCTATGGATCTATCTATCCAGGCTTCCCTCTGCAGCCTCAGTCCATCACTCTATTGTTCTATCCCCAGTATCTATTTCTACATGTCTATATATCGATACAGATAGATATAGATCCTTCCATCAACATCTCTATATTTCTCTCTGTTCTCTTCCCGAATCTTACAAAGCAGGACAAGAAATGCTAACAAATAACTCCAAAGCAATATTACTGTCCAAATACATCAGATGCTGAAATATGGCCCATTGGCAGACCCCTCACTCCTGACGTGTGCAGTAGTTGTTTAGATAGATAGACAGATAGATAAACAGATAGATAGAAAGAAATCTACTGGCAGAGGAATGAAGAAGAGCTAAGGGATCTTGCCCTTCACTGACTTCCAAGATTCTGCATCTATTTACCCTTTAGAACGAGAAAATATTGTTTCACTCACAGAGAAAAGCAAAGGTGAGGAGAAGGCTCCACAGAACAGCTCCACTCTCTGAGGCCATGGTGAGCTCCGTTTCTTCTCTCCCTCGCAGAGGAACATACCGAAGCAGAGTCAATCCGTGGAAGGTCTGCAGGAGAGGAGACCAGTGGAAACGAGAATTCTCCCTCCCCTCAGGTTACCCCCTTCTCAAGGGGAAGGAGGTCTTCAGATCATGGGACAGCTGTGTGAAGATCAGAGTAAATCCGGAGTCATTGCACATGTGTTCATTGTGGTGACTAGATTACAAGAAATCCGAGACATACATTCATTTTCTTTCCTTTTCTCCCTACGGGATACTTTCTCAAGGAAAGTTCATTACTAAACATAACCAGTGGGAAACCATCTTCCCTTAATGGAGCGAAATGCAAAATATCTCTGGCTTCAAAGCTGTAAGATAACCCGCGTTTCAATAGCAATAACAAACAAAAATAAACTAGCCGCCCCCCCCCACTCTCCTTCCCTTTAGAACAGGGGCGGGCAAACTTTTTGGCCCGAGGGCCACATCGGGGTTGCAAAATTGTATGGAGGACGGGGTAGGGAAGGCTGTGCCTCGGCAAACAGCCTGGCCTCTGACTCCTCACACTTCCCGTCCCCTGACTGGCCCCCTCAGAACCCCTCACCCATCCAACCCCCGCTCCTTGTCCCCTAACCGCCCCCTCCCGGGACCCCCGCCCCCAACCGCCACGGGACCCCACCCCCTAGCCAACCCCCCTGCTCCCAGTCCCCTGACTGCTCTGACCCCTATCCACACCCCCGCCCCCTGACAGGCCCCCAGACTTCCACGTTTATCCAACCCCCCGTCCCCCATTCCCTGACCGTCCCCCAGAACCTCCGCCCATCCAACTGCCCCCTGCTCCCTGTCCCCTGACTGCCCCCCGGGGCCCTCTGCCCCTTAACCAACCTCCCGGCCCCCTTCCCTCCCCCTTACCATGCCACTCGGATCAGCATGTCTGGCAGCCGCACCTCCCAGCCGGAGCCAGACGCGCCGCGGCGCTGCTCTGCGGGAACTCGCAGCCCCACCGCCCAGAGCGCTGCCCCCGCGGCGGCGGGACTGCGGGGGAGGGGCCGGGGGCTAGTCTCCCCTGCCGGGAGCTCAAGGCCGGGCAGGACGAGCCGCGGGTCGTAGTTTGCCCACCTCTGCTTTAGAAACCGCGACTCCGCTATGGAAAGCAGAACTTCTGCTCCCCCGTATCCCTGTGCAGCTCAGACAAGAACCCGACAGAGGGCGCTGCCGCACCGACAGGAACGCTCCAGAAATGAGAGACTTTCTGGAGTTTCTAGACATCTGGTTCTCTCTCCACCTCCGCCCCACGCCGCCCCACCAACAGTGGCGGCTCTAGGCACCATCAAAGCAAGCACGTGCTTGGGGCAGCCCATTTGCAGGGGCGGCAGGGATCCAGCCTGGGAGCTGAGAACCAACAGGGGGCCCTGGGAGCTGTAGTTCCTTGGTTAGCTCCCTGCCTATAGAGCCAGCCCTGGAGCAGGGAAAGAACTACATTTCCCAGCATTCCCTTGGCCACTACCAACAGGAAAGAGGGGGAGGGAGTGAGGAAGCTGAGACCTCATGCTGCAGCCTGCTGTGAATGGAGAGCTGCGCTGTGAGTAGGGATTCCATATTTTAACATTCAAAAAATAGGACACTCCACGGGGAGGGAGGGTAGCCCCACCCTGCCCCCATCCACTCCCTCCGACTGCCCCCCACAGAAACCCCAACCCATCCAACCCCCCTGCTCCCTGTCCCCTGATCACCCCTACCCCCAACTGCCCCTTGGGACCCCACCCCCTATCTAAGCCTCCCTTCTCCTTGTCCCCAACTGCCCCCTCCTGAGACCCCCCCAACTTCCCCCCTAGGACCCCACCCCCTACCTGTCCCCTGACAAACCCCCGGGACTCCCATGCCTATCCAACCACTGCCTGTCCCCTGACTGCCCCCCCAACCCCCTAACCCATCTAACCCCCCCTCTCCCTGCCCCTGACTGCCCCCCCAAACCTCCACCCCATCCAACCCCCCAGCCCTCTTACCGTGTCACACAGACCAGCGTGTCTGTCTCCACGCAGCACCAGACACACTGCTGCATACATGCTGCCGTGCTCCCCCGCGGTGCCACAGCCCCCCCCCCCCCCCCCCAGCATCTGCCTTCCAGATTT